>NC_087436.1:98074632-98428632 GCF_036321535.1 Camelus dromedarius
AAGTTTAGTTTGGGGAAATTTGAAGGCAGTGAAATTATTCAGTATGATCCTTTAGTTATGGATATATGACACTATGCATTTGTTAAAACCCACAGAACTCTATAAAACAAGTGGATTCTAATATAAACTATAGACTTTGGCTAAATAATAATATATTAGTATTATTTCATCATTTATAACAAAGGTACACATCACTGGGAAAGGCTAATATTAGAGGATTTTGTTGGGACAGGGAGAGGGAATATATCAGAACTTAGTGCTCTGCTCAATTTTTCTGTAAATCTTTAACCACTCTAAGAAAAAGACTATAAATGAAAAAAAATCAAAATACACAATGCATATACAAATGATCATGACAATAAAAATTGTTTATTCTTTTTTGCCTAAGCTACAGTGTTTCTATTAAAATAAACCTTTTGGTTAGTAACAGGGTAATTCGATTTCTATAGAATCTTTGCAATGTCAGTAACCTTTTCTAAAAATATTATTTGACAAAAGTTAAAATTAAATATCAAGTGCTAATTTTCATGAGAAACATTTTTTATATCAGTGAGTTGAAGGTATAGTTCAGCCAGAGAGCAAATGAATCATTATTGCATCACAATAACATTTACAGGAATGAAGTTTTTATAAAATATTTTCACAAATTTTCTCATGTAATCCTCACAATAATCCATTTGAAGTTGATTCTGTTTTATTTGAAGTTGGTGCTGTTTTATGTATTTGAAAAAATGGATCAACTTTCAAACTGGAAGATTCTAGGGTAAGAGCTGGTATGCCACAACCACGACTGTGGTCTCAATGTCCTAAGTCCAGGTGAAGAGAACTTGCCTTCCTCCCACTGCCTCCATCTTCCTTAACAGGAAGTAAGAGAGCAGAGCTGCAGCGTCTCCAATGAACATGGGAGAGAAGAGAAGTACGTAGCACTGTTGTTTGAACAGCTCATTATTACACAACTGAATTGTAGTACTTGCTAAATAATATGTATTTAGCAATATGTGCCATTCTTTTTTAGTCTCGGAATACCTAATAAAATCCTTCAAACTTTCTGCAAACTCCACATACACAAATATGTATCAGTTTTTAAGGATGGCTTCAAAACACCATGAGCTTCTGTATTATTGCCTCCGGATATATTTACAATTAAAACCCAACTGGTTTAATTATATGCTGAATGCCGTTACCATTAAATACACAAGTGTCATACTAAGTAGTTAAACAATTTCTTTCCAAATCTTAAATAAGCGAACAGAAAAAAGGGAAGATTCTTTGAAGATTGAAAAGTGCTCCCAATGTAGTGTTGCCCGATAAAATTGAAGGCACCAGCTAAGTTTGATTTTAAGATAAATAATGGATTTTTTTTAGTGTAAGTATTAAGTATTTAGTAGAAGTATCATGGAGATACTTATACTAAAACATTATCCATTCTGTATCTGATTTTCAATTTTAACTGTGTGTTCCGTATTTTTATTTCCTAAATACAGCAACCCTATGTCAGAGAAAAATCCTCTTTACATCTTCAATTTTATACTGAGCCCTGCTATTGAAAATCAGCGAGTAGAATGATTAAACCAGATATGTTGAAAGTCAGTAAGTGTCAGGAGTTAAGGATGAGACTGAGAGCTTTTAAGATACCAGCTCATACAATTAAGGAGGCTAGCAGTGTGGAATCTATAGGGCAGGACAGCAGGCTGGAAATTCAGGTATAGAGATAATGTTGTGGTCTTGTTAGGACAGGCCAATGGGCTAAAAGCTCAGGCAGGGTTTCTGTGTTGCAATCCTAACACAGAATTTCTCCTTCTTTGGGAAACTTCAGTCTTTGTTCTAAAAGCCTTGAAATGATTGAATGAAGCCCATTCACATTATGTGGATGATTTGCTTTACTTTGTTACTGATTATAAATGTCAATCACATCTAAAAATACCTTTACAGCAACATCTAGATTAGTGTTTGACTGAACAACTGGGCACCAAAGCTTAAAATTAATAAAACTAATATAACCATCACACTAGACCCTACTGTGAATGGATTTTGAAGATGTGATTAAGATCCCAAATCAGCTGATCCTAAGATAGGGAGAATATTGGGATGAGCCTGCATGATTGCACCAGCCCTTTAAGTCTGGGTTTAGTGGTCAGACAAAGAGGAAATAAGATATGTTTAAATCATAAGTGGTATTGAGCAGGAGAAATTTTCCATTGCTGGCTTTGAAATAGAGTGGGGCACATGGCAAGATGAGGGCAGGTAGCCCCTAGGAACTGAATGCTCCAGCTGACAGTAGGAAAATGGAAACCTCAGTTCTACAACCATGAGGAAATGACTTCTGCCAACAATCGGAATGAGCTTTCAAACAAAATCTTCCTCCAAGCCTCCAGATGAGAACAGCCTGAGACTGATACTTCAGTGCTGCAACATAAAAGCCCTATCTTGTCATAACTTGAGCAAGAACCCAGTTATGCAATGCTAGACTGACCTAGAGAACTATTAGCTAATAAATAGGTGTTATTCTAAGCCACTAAATCTGTTGACAATTTGTTAGGCAGCAGTAGCAAACTAATACACACTTTTTACAGTTAATTATATTTAGATTATTTTAATTTCTTTAGATTTTTTGGGGAAATTGTCTTTACATTATATATATATATATTTATATATAATATTACACATTATGCAATATAAATGAAATATATGTATGTGTATATATATGTATAAATATAGCTCCTTGTTTTGTGAAAATTTGACATACTCATATATCTTTCATTAACTTTGCTTAGTTATCTTCCTGCTATATACCGGATACATTTCCCTCTTGGCTCTGGAAACTCTGCACTGTATAGCGATTAGGAGTATAGCATGTGGAGCCAAGGTGCCTGATTCAAATCCCAGCCCTGACACTTCTATGCTGTGCAACTTTAGGCAAGTTAATTCTTCTGGTGTCAGTTTTCTCTTCTGAAATAAAAGGACAGTAAGGTGGTTGTGAGGATTCAGCGAGACAAGACCTGTGAAAACACCTGGAACAATTAATAGCACAAAGCTCTCTGAAATGTTAGCAAATAGTGCTATTCTTAGTTTTTTAAATTGTACAAATAATATACAAATACATTCTCTTGTAATTAAAAAAAGGGATACTGACACATGAAAGTATGAAGAGTGAAAGTACTCTCTTCACTCTACCTACAGTCCTGTTCTCTTCCTTGCATTAGTAGCATATTCCCTGAATTTTTACAGCTTTAAAGTTTGCTATGTTACCTCATATAACAAGTCCTTCTTCATATTCATTTGGTATTCTTGTATATTTTCATGTGTAAAATATTAGTTGATATTTTCCGATATGTAGTTAGCTTGTCAAATTCACCAAATATCCCATTGAAAGTTTATTTTTAATTCCATTAATTTATTAGATTAATTTGTGGGAGAATAGTCATTTTATATAGTGACTCCTTTTCATTGATTTTAATTTCTACCCAGAAGTACTGTATTGAGCAGAACCTTAAGGGAAAGAAAAAATGTGAGCAAATAAATTAATATATGATCTAAGAGTTGACATTTTCAGATGTCCTCTAACTACAGCTGGCAGATAATTCATAATGACATTTGTGCTGATCTCTTTTAGTTACTGAGAAATCTATGTGATATATATGTGTCAAAATTAATACCTTGAGTTACACCTGTAAAACATTTGGAAATTAGTGCTAGAAACCTTGGCATGTTGACTACTACAGAATTTATTTATAATTAGAAAAAGAAAAAGAAATTGTAGAAACAGTTTATATTTTTAGAGCAATCTTAGGTTCACAGCAGAATTAAGATGACTTCCTATATACTTCCTGCCCTGACACATACAGGGCTTTGCCCATTATCAACATTCTCCACCAGGGTATTGTATTTGTTAGAATCAATGAAACTATATTGATAAGTCATTAACACCAAGGGTGATATTCTGGATCTTCCGCCTCTTGATACAAACTTTAGAATCAGTTTGTCAAAAGTGCACCAAATAACTTGCTCAGATTTTTACTGGTATTTCATTGAATCTATAGATCAAGTTGGGAATTACTGACTTCTTGACAATATTGAGTCTTCCTATTTATGAACATGATATACCTCCCCATTTATTTAGTCTGCTTTGATTTTGTTCAACAGAGTTTTGTATTTCCCTCACATGGATTTTGTACATATTTTGTTAGATTTATATCTAAATGTTTTATTTTTGGAGGTGCTAATGTAAATGGTATTATGTTTTTAATTTTTTAAGCTATTTTCAAATTTCAGATTTTACTTTTTCATGTCTGGTATATAAAAAAGTAGTTGACTCTTGCATATTAACCCATATGCTGCAACCTTGCTGTAATTGCTTATTTGTTCCAGGAGTCGTGTGTTTTGTTGTTGTTGAGTCTCTCAGATTTTCTGTATAGACAATCAGGTCATCCAAAACCAACACCAGTGTTCTTGCTTCTCAATCTTTATCCCTTTTATTCTTTTTTTGGGGGGCTTATTTAATCAACTAGAATTTCCTAGGATGGTGAAAAAAGAGTTGTGAAAGGATATATACTTGTTTGTTCCTGATCTTAGTAAGAAAGCTTTGAGTTTCTCACCATTAATTATGATTTTAGCTCTAGTTTTTTGTAGATTATCAAGTTCAGGTATTTAACCACCATAACTAGTTTACTGAGAGTTTTTATAATAAATGTTAGATTTTGAGATTTTGTCATATGTTTTTTTCTGCATCTATTGATACGCTTATGTGATTTTTATTTTTTTTTTAACCCTGTTGATGTGGTGGATTAAATTCATTGATTTTCAAATGTTAAACCAGTCTTACATACCTGGGATAAGTCTCAGTTGGTCTTGGTGTATATTTGTTTTTATATAATACTGGATTTGATTTGGTAATATTTTATAGAGGATTTTTGCATCTATGTTCATGAGAGATACTGATCTGTAGTTTTTTTGTACTGTTTTGTCTGCTTTGGTTTAGGGGTAATGCTGGTCCCTTGAGTTAGGAAGTATTCTCTCTGCTTCTGTCCTCTGAAAGATATTGTAAAGAATCAAAAAAAAAAAATTTCTTCCTTAAATGTTTGGATAAATTCACCAAAGAACCCATTGGGGTCTGTTACTTAGTAAGTTTCAGAAATATACTAATTACTGATTCAATTTCTTTAATAAATATAGGCCTATTTAATTTGTCTGTTTCTTCTTGCTTGAATTTTGCCAGGTTGTGTCTTTCAAGGAATGGTCTATTTCATCTAAGATATCAACTTTATTGGCCTAGATTGTTCATAGCACTTATTGTTTATATTTTTAATGTCCATAGGATTTGTAGTGATGTCCCCTCTTTCATTTATATAATGTAGTAATTTGTACCTTCTCTTTCTTCGTTGTTAGCCTGGCTAGAGGTCATTCAAATTTATTGATCTTTTCAAAGGACTAGGTTTGGTTCTATTGATTTTCTCTGTTAATTTTGTTTTCAACATCATAGACTTCTTCCCTAATTCTTACAATTTATTTTCTTTTGCTTACTTTGGATTTAATTTTCTCTTCTTTTTCTACTTTTATAAAGTAGTAACTTAGACTACTGATTTTAAATCTTCTTTAATATATGCATTCGATGCAATAAATTTTTCTCTAAGTACCGCTTTTACTGCATCCCACAAATTTTGATTAGTTGTGTTTTCATTTAATTAAAAATCTGTTAAAATTTCTCTTGAAATTTTCTCTGGTCACTGTGTTACTTAGACATGTTGTTTAATCTTTATATATTTGGGGATTTTCCAGTTATTGTTTTATTAGTAGTTTCTGGTTTAATTTCATTGTAGTTCAAGAACAGAGATTGTAAGTTTTTTGTTTGTTTGTTTGTTTGATTTATTTCTTATGGTGTGTTTTATGGCCCAGAATGTGTTCTATCTTGGTGAATGTTCATGTGAGCTTGAGTAGAATAAATTCTGCTATTGTTGGATGAAGTAGTCCATAGATGTCAATTATATAGAGTTAACTGATAGTGTTGATGAATTCCTCTATGTTCTTACCAATTTTCTGCCTGTGAATATTCATTTATGGAAGAGATGTGTGAAAGTCTCCAACTATGACTTGGGATTCATCTGTTTCTCTTTGCAGTTCTACTAGTTTTTGTTTCATGTGGTTTGATGCTCTGTGGTTAGATGCATGCACATTAAGAATTACTATGTCTTCTAGAGAATTGACTCCTTTATCATTATGTAATATCTTTATTTATCCTTGATAGCTTTCCTTGCTTTGAAGTCTGCTCTGTCTGAAATTACTAAAACTGCTTCTTTCACTTGATTGTTAGCATTGTATATTTTTTCCATCCATTTACATTAAAATTATGTGTCATTGTATTTAAAGTTGGTTTCTTGCAGACACATATAATTAGGTCTTGTTTTTTGACATACTCTGACAATCAGTTTTTTTATTGGTACATTTAGACCTTTGATGTTCAAAATGATTAATGATATAGTTGGATTAATAGCTACCATATTTGTTATTAGGTTCTATTTGTTGCCCGTTTTTGTACCGTTTTTAAATCTTCTAGTTTTTTTCTGCCTTTTTGATTATAATTGAACATTTTACATGATTCCATTTTCTCTCCTTTCTTGGAAAATCAGTTATATTTATTTTTCACTTTGTTTTGTGGTTGCCCTAGAATTTGCAACATACATTTACAACTAATCCAAGTTCACTTTCAAGTAACACACCAAAACACCTCACAGGTAGTGGGAGTACCTTACAATAACAACATAATCCTAATTTTTCTACCCCATCCCTTGTCTTATTGCTGTAATTCATTTCATTATATAAGCATGTATATATACTATATGCATAAGCATACATAATCAAATACATTATTGCTAATACTATTTTAAACAAACTGTTATCTGTTAGGTCAATTAAAATGTTTAAACCAGTATCATTTTCCTTCTATCTAAACTATTTCTTTTTAATTTCTTGCAAAGCAGGTCTACTGCCAACTAATTCCCTCAATTTTTCTTTCTCTGAGAAATAGAAAGTCTGTTTTCCCCTCACTTTTGAAGGACAATCTTAGAATAATTTCTTAGGATGCAAAATTCTAGTTTGTTTTTTTTTTTTTTTCTTTCAACACTAACAATTTCACCCTACTCTCTTTCCCTTGCATGGTTTCTGAGTAGAAGTTGTATATAACTATTGTATTTGTTTCTCTATAGGTACTGTATCCCCCTCCCCAACCCTGGCTTATTTCAGAAATTTTTTTCTGTATCTTTGATTGTCTGTAGTTTGAAAATATGCCTATGTTCAGGTTTTTCAGTATTTACTCTAGTTTCTGCTCCCTGAGCTTCCTAAATTTTTGGTTCATTGCCTAACATTAATTTGAGGAACTTCTCAGTCATTAATATTTCTAATATTTCTTCTGCTTTTTTTTCCTTTTGATATTCTCATTATGAGAATGTTACACATTCTGTAGTTGTCTCACTGTTCTTAGATATTCTGTTCTGTTTTTTCAGTCTTTTTTTCTCTTTTCAGGTTTGGCTGTTTCTATTGAAATATCCTCAAGCTGAGCGAGCCTTTCCTCAGCTGTGTCCAATGCACTAAAAAGCTCATCAGGGTGATTCTTCGTTTCTGTTGCAGTATTTTTGATCCCCAGTATTTCTTCCTGATTCTTTCTTAGGATTTCCATCTCTCAGGTTACGTCGCCCTTCTGTTTTTGTATGTTATCTATTTTATCCATTAGAGCCCTTAGCAGGTTAATCATAGTTACTTTAAATTCCCAGTCTGATCGTTCAGTACCCTTGCCATGTCTGGTTCTGATGCTTGCTCTGCCTTTTAAATTGTGTATGTGTTTGAGTTTTTGCTTGTTTTTTGTTTTGTTCTTTTATCTTTTGGTATAGCCTGTAATTTTTTCTTGATAACCAAACATGATGAAGCAGGTACAAGGGACTGGTACCAACAGGTGCTTAGTAATGTGGAGGTAAGGTGTGGGATTGCAGAAGTGTTCTGTAGCCCAGTGATTAGGTATCAGTGTATGCCTCTGGACTGTAAGCTTTACAGCAGTTTCTCTGTTGTTTTGGTTTTTTGTTTGTTTTTTACCTCAATATTTAGATGGGAAAGGATGGTGCAGATGGGCTGGAGTTGGGGATTTCCCTTCCCCTTGTCGGTTAGGCTCTGGTTAGCTAGTTTCACCTGAGGGCAGGCCTCATTAAGAGGATCAGAGTGCGCAGGCTTATTTCAGAGTGGTTCCTTTTACCTTCTTCTTGCAGGAAGCAAGAAGGGCTTTTTCTCTGATGTTTACTGTGGGAACCTGGCTGAGCTCCTGGAAGCAAATCTCTCATTATTGTGGAGCGCTCTGCCCCCCACGACTGGTTCTTGGTGAAGTTGTTAACTCTCAGAGCCTCCCACATTGAGCCTTCAGCAAATTCATCCACTGCAGTTTGGATTTTCCTGCCCGGCCCTGGTTCCTGTGGCAGTTTCACCCTCAGGTCACTGCTCTGGTAAGTCATGACTCCTGGCCTGTGTTCACTGCTGTCTCCCCAGTACTGGGGGCTGGGTTTTGCTCTTTGTTCTCTCTTCTTTTATGGATCCAAAGAGAGTTGTTTTTTCTGTTTCTTTGGTTTTTCGCTTGTTAGTATGGGGTGCCAGCTTCCAAGCTCCATACATGTGTAACTGAGAATCAGAAATCCTCAATATTTTTTTTTTAATTTATGTTTAGAATGATTGAACTTTAATGTGATGGTTGTAGCACAACTAGTAAATATAGTGGATATGTTATAAAATGTTCTAAAGGACTTCCATCTGGATTTAAATGAATGTGATTACATAATGTGCCTGTTAATTGAACAGAGCTTAAGGGAGAACCGTTACAAATTTGGAATTCTTTAAGTTTAGAATTTCCTCGTTAGGAAAATTTCCAGTGTTTGAGGAATATATGATCTCATTTAAAGAAATTACTCCTTTGACATGTGTTTGTCTTCTCTCACCACATTGGTATTTATCACAGCAAAGCATTGAGACATGTTATGTGTGAAACAAACACTATTAGCACTCTTATTATTTAATTGTGAAAGAGCTGCACGTGACACAGGCACCTGTCTGGCATCAATGCTAACAAGTGGTGCCCTTAACTTTGACGAGATGGTAGGCTTCTTACTAACAATTTTAGTCAATTGGGTTAAAGGTACACTGCATAACCTTAACTTTCTATAATATGCAGAAGGACTGGACCATAGATAATTCCTCATAGAAGTTAAGCTATGCAAAATGCCTAGCAGGTGGTAAGGTCACAATAAAAATTTACCAGTATTGTTTTAAAATATTAGCAGTCCTTGAGAAGTGTGGCCCCAACTTGGAGGCAACTAGAAGGTTGAAGATATCTTTATTATGAAGAAGAAAAAACATGTTGTTCAAATGTATATTTATAAATAGTAAACCACCAATCAGAATCACCAGAACAATCCAGATTTCTTCCATTTCTTTTTGAATGCTTAACTCGTATGCTTGCTTTTAAAGAAAAGCTTTTGTTAAAATAATACAAAATAATATATTGTGATGATAAATTAGAATTTTACAAAATATAGTTGATTGATAGTAATAATACCAGTTAACGACATGTTCACATATAGCCAGAAATTTGAAGCCTTAATTTACTATGCTACTCTGTGTTGGATTAGAGTCCAAACAGTATTCAGGGGAAAGCCTGTGTCTGGCAGTCGTACTTGTCAAACACCTGTACTGAGGTAGGAAGGAGGGCAGGTCAAACTTTTCTATCACCCTAATGGGTGGACACATATTATATGGTAAGAAATATTTGGTAAATAAAAGTAAGAGGAATAAATGACAAAGCTCCAACCCAGGTAATAAAGCATGTGGATCTGTACACAACTGTCAGAATATCAGATCTTCATTTGCATTTCAAGAGAGGGCCAAATAGGAAAAACAGAAAAAAGTTAATCATTTTTTTCTACTGTTTTTAATGTGACATTTTATCTTCCATTCTCAGACTTTTTAGCTATACTGTGTCCTCTGAAATCAGTAATCTTCAAAATCTGCTAAAACTTTCTTAGAACATTTAAGTCTTCCTCTTAAATAACATTAATGGAGACACCAATTATTAAAACACACACACATTTTTCCAACGAACATAAAATACTGAATGTGAAAGAACTAAACACAATTCCTCCTACATTATTCCTTTCTATGTTTCTTTCAATTTAGCCCTCAGCAAATGGATTTTTACAGGTGAATTAAACACTTGTATTGGTTCTTTCAAAATTTTGTCCATAGACAGGATTTTGTTTTAGACACAAAACATTTAGATGGATGAAATAAGAAAACATGGTATATAAATGCTATCAGAAAAGGAATTCACCTGAGAATAGACTGATTTGCAATCTAGTATAAATGTAGCCCAAAATACAAAAGTTTAATTCTCTTAAATTTATTGTGAAATCATAGAAATTTGTACACTCATTTTGGTATTTAAGTTCAGCCATTTCTTATTAAATGTGGTAAGATCTAAACGTAGCAAACTTTTATCTTTGGCCTTTAAATTGAAATAAAACCGCCACAAACTAAAATGAATACATTTTAAGTAGATAGATCACTGGATTTTTAAAAGTAAGCATTTCTGTAGAATTATCAAATAAATCAAGATACAGACTAATACCAGCCTCCAGCATATTCCCTTATGGCTCTAATCAGTTACTAGCCCTTCCAAAAATGCAGCCACTTTTCTACTACCATGAAAATGGTCCTGCATGTTTTCAAACATGATCAGTGTTCATTATTCTATTATGGATTTTCTAAAATTTTTTTTACTAAGCACTGTTAGGTTCATCTGTGTTATAGAAAGTTATAATTTGTTCTTAGTACTGTATAATATTCTACTTTATTAGCAATTCTGAAGTTTTTATCCTTTATCTGGTGTTTTGGTAGTTTATCTAGTGTTTCTAGTGTTCTGGTAGTTTTGGTCATTTCTAGTTTTGAGATGCTATGAATAATGCTTCTTAAATATTCTTGCATTTTGGTAATGTATATACAGATTTCTAAGTGTATATATAAATTTCTAAAACACATCTAGGAATTTGATCTTAAGTATACCTATGTTCAGCTTTGGTAGATACTGCTATCCAGCTCAAAGTGTTTGTAGCAATTTATACTTTCACTTGAAGTGTGTGAGTTCTTAGTACTCTATACCCCTACTAATACTTGGTATTGCTGTTTTTTGTTTAATTGTAACCATTCTAATTCTTTTATAACATTATAGTTTTATTTGTGTTTTGCTAATAACTACCTTAAGCATATTTTCATAAGCTTACTTTTGGATAACATTTTGTTAAAGTGCCTGTCCAATTCATTTGTTCATTTTTGTTTTAGATGTAGTTATCTCTTCATTATTGATTTTCACTTATTTTTTATGTATTTTTATGAATCTTTAATTGGTTATTTGTATTACAAATATCTCACTCTAATTTGTGGATTGCCATTTCTAGTCTTTCAAAATTGTTTTTCAAAGAATTAAGAATTTCTTAATTTTAATAAAGTTCAATTTATCAGTCTTTTCTTTCATAGTAAATAGTGTGTAGTGTTTTGAGGAACTAGTAACCTATTCAAATATCATTCTCTATGTGGTATTACATAAAATTTCTGGTTTCACATTTCAGATTGTTGTTTATGATCCATCTAGAATTGATTTCGTACATGGTGTGAATTCGAAGTCATCTTTTTTCCATATGGTACAATTATTCTTATAGTTTAAAGGCCATCACTTTTTCTTGTTTTGACACTATTAATGTAATCAAGTGATTTAGCATTTTTAATTTCTCGTGATTCTGTATTTTTTTAATTCCATGTGATTAAGATTATAAAGGCTGAGGAGAGAGTATAACTCAACCAAACCACACTCATCTTTTCTGCTTCTCTTATAATTTAATCAGTCTTTTATACCTGGTTTATGTTTGTATCTTTCTATATCTGTTTTTTCCTTCATTGAACTTTGTTTGCTGGCATGGTTGGTGAGATTTTGTGTACTTAAAGTGAAAAGTTAAGTTTCTGGATTAGTTTCTGGATAGTATTATCATCCTTCAGAGAAAACTGTCTTTTTCTCTTCAGGCAGATAGCACACATGTAAATCACCTTGCTTTAATAATGACTGTGAATGCTTGAAGCTTTAAAGTTTGTGAAAATTCTTCTATTTCTTATAGGTTCTTTCTTTTAGGGAATAACCCTTTAGAACTATGAACTATGAACCTGGAGTGGTTGCAGGGTCTGACTTCCTTTTTAAGACTTCAGGTCTATCAGTTGTTGCCCCAGAACTCTGACACTGCGGATCCTTAAGTATCGTTTTTCTCTCAGCAGCTGTTTTTCTTTGTTGTTTTTGACCTTTTACTCTAGACATGCCCACTTTAGGAATTGGTTAATGCCTTTTGAGGGATTGTATCCAGAAGACCTGGATCAACTTCCATAGTTCCAGTTCTCTGCCATTCTTTCCTCTTAAATCCTCATTGCTCTGGTATCCATGAACTTCAATGTTGCACCAGCTCAGTGGCAACAACACTGAGATCATGCTCTGCTATCAGGCTCTACATTCACAAAGGCAGCAAATAGCTTTTCAGGGAGACGGCTGCTTTGAATGCAACCTTGGTGAACCTCTATAAGGTCTTTACTCTCAAGTTCTGGGAACTTCGTTGGATTCTGATACTTTCAGTCTATTTTTTATTCATTTGTTGTTTTCATAATTTAGAAGATTCTTACAGCTGCTTTCAATGACTGGATACAGTGGGGTTGCTCATCATAGTGAGGAATGAAATTCAAGATTAATTTTTACCAAGTTATATGGATGATGATAAAAAAGTAAAAAAATAAATATAAAATGCAAGTCTTTTGATTCCCCAACAGTCTTACGTGGCATATTTACAGAAATTTCTGAGTGGCAGATTTTCAACAAGTCATCAAGTTCCCCTGATGTGGTGCCATGTCACATTTTCTCCCAATGAGAGACACCGATTTCATTAGCAAAAATCTCTGAAAAACTCATCTTTTGAAGGTTAAGAGGGGGCTCTTCCTTGAACTCATTGTATCTTCTCTTATTCTGTAGAGTTCACTCTCATTCCTTATTATTCTGATTCTCTGTTAACATTAATTAATTTATATATCACACTTTCCCTATTCAAATTATTCTGTGATTTCTCTCTCCATTGTACTCTGATAACAAACAAGCACATAAGAGTTTTGATGAAGATCCAGACATAAGTAGCAAGGACATACCTACACTGAATAGTTTGTGTCCCTCAACCTAAAAGGGACTGGTAGACAGAGAAGAGAATAAAATATAGGTCAAATATAAATGCAGAACAGGAATGCAGTGAGATGCATTCCTACTTAGACTCTGAGTTCTTACAACTGCTTAGAATTCAACAAAGGGTGACACCATAGTTAGGCTTTATATAACCTTTTACTGATCAATTGACTGCAGGGTCAGAGACCTGAGTAGGTTGAAAAAAAAAAAAACAGAATAAAATATCAGTAGGATAAAAGTTCTAGTAGATATTCTGGAAACATACTGTTATTACGGAGATTACAGTGAATCCTAGATTTAGAGAGAGAGGGTCAGAATTTGAATTCTGGAATTGCTTCTAACTAAAAATGAAAGTTTATCAATTTTGTAAGCTGCCTGACTCTAAGTTTCTTGAATGAAACGAGGGAAAAAACCCGTCTCTTTAGTCATATGTGTAGGATGTGTGTGGTGGATAAGGACGCAGGGAGAGGGGTAGCAGGAGCCGCAGTGGTGGGTTTCAGCATTATTATCATTATCAGCAGCATCCTCATTATCAGCAGCAGAAACGTCAGTATCCTCATATTAATGATAACAGCATCCACATCTTTGTGCCTTTCTAAAGTCCAAAGAATTCTAAATTCTGAAATACATGTAGCCCTAAGGATTTCGGGTAAGGGATTGTGAGCCTGTATTAATAAGGTTTTGTGGTAATAAACATGTTTTATTTTTACAAAAAGTAATCTCTTGCTCTTCTTTTTTTCTTGGAACATGAAATGTCTGAGAGGTTGAGGGGAGTATTTGATTAGGAATCTCAGTTGGGAGATGGGCAGGAGAAAGGTTTAAGAAATATTGCTATAATTATATTTCTCCCAGTAAAGGGATCAGAAAAGCAAGTAAAGACTTTTATTTTTTTTTAAATATTAAAATTTTTGTTGTTGAAATATGCTTCTCAAAATATGACATGATTCAAACATTGAACTACTTACAAAAATCGTGACTTGTAAGTATCCCAGAGCTCATACATTTAATAATTTTATATGTGTGTATATATATATATATATATATATATATATATATATGTATCTCCCTTTTGCTAATACCATGCTTAATTAAAAGCATATTGGTCATTGTATTTCGCATGTGACTTACTCAAAAGGATAAAATATGTCTGACAGGCACATAAAGCAATCTTGTTTTTTATTTGCTTTTGAAATAAATGTACTTTAAGTTAACATGTTGACATTGTGGGTCACATATTGGTGTGTTCTGCATTTTCTGAATACGAATCAAATTCCTCATTTTTAGTCCATTCTAGTACAGAAGAAATTGAGATCCTAACGCAGCTGGACTTGGAGTCAGACTCATGACAATGGTGAATTAACCAAGGTTAATATGACCTTAGGATTTGATCATTGGTTAACCACTCGGCCTTCCCAATAACTTTTTCATGGGAAACATTCTCAGTACAGACTCCCAAGGTCAAACTGAACATATTGTTAAGATTTTTTTCAGTCCCACTTATTATACTTTTTTGTAAGATACCTCAAACCACAGATACTAGAAATAGCCACTGCAAGTTAGAGAGCTCAAATAATATATAAACAAATGTAGTAAGATGAGTTAAATTCAGTGAATATGACTTATAAATAGTAACATAGCATGTGAATTCATGTAATATTCAAGAAGAAAAATATAGAATATAACCTTATTGATATCTAAAAAACACACATGTAGCCAACATGATGATGAATAATCCTCTTATAATTATGTTTTTTATATACATACACACACACACTTAGTTCACAGTACAAATTTAACTGTTACATTTAAATTTTTATTATTGTTGCTAGGAATTAAGATTTCATGCATTTTAATATGAACCTTGGAAAGAAGGCTTAGAGGATTGACTTTTCTTTCAATTATAATATTGTCATTTTCTATTAATGAGAGATAATTATGTGATAAGTGAACAACTCTACTCTTGGGAACTCATTTCTTTTCACATTTATAGGGTTTACCATCATTACTGCTTTTATAAGAGGCAATGAGTTTGAGTCTGAAGTTCTCCAAACTGTATTTATTAAGGTTATTTCATTATCGTAGAATCTAAGAATTTAGTTAACATTAAATAACATGTTACTTTTTATATAATTGTGCAAGATTTAGTTTTAAAAAGTGAAAATTTAGTACAACAAATAATTAAAGAGAAGAAACAAATGTAAATTAAATGAAGGATTTCACTTTCTCCATTAAAAGTAAATTAAGATGTTAACAAACGATTATCTATGCTACCCTCCCACTCAGCTCAATCCAGCTGCATCTGTAAGTCAGACTATTTTCAACTGCTTTTAATTAGCAGTTTTTGTGACTATCTCAGAGGTTGCAAATTAAAGAGAACATTAACTAGCAGATTTTGTAGTGCTTACAAAGGAAATGTCCTAGGGAGAACTCCAAATAGCGATAAAGAATCTCAGTAGTAGTGGAAGGCAATGATAAGGCATGAATGAAGAAATTTTTTTTTAAAAGTGAGAACTACTGAAGTCTCAGATTTGATGCTATAAAATTAAGACTCAGAAGAGATTAAATGAATTTCTTTCCTGTAGTTAATAGAAATTTGAAAAAAAATCTCACTAGAAACAGTTTAAGGTGTGGAACTGACTAAAGTGAGGTGATGTTATTGATTATAATTTTTTATGTATGATGTAGGCTTTTTAAATTTACCAAATTTAGAACAGATGGTATTGTCAAGATTTTACTTATACTCTTACCCATGTAATGTAATAAATACTGTAGCTCAAACTCTTTTATGTAGTATGAAAAATAAAAATCTGTATTCTTAGAGAAGTATGTCAGACATAGAAATTTAAGTATGGTTATTCAAGTTGTTTTTTTTTTTAATTTTTAGTTTTAAGACTTTTTTTTTTTAGAGCAGTTTTAGGTTGACAGCAGAATTGAGAGGAATGTGCAAAGACTTCCCATATTCCTCCTATTCCCACATACATACAACCTTCCCTGTTATCAACATCCACCCCCACTCCCGCAGAGTGATATTTTTATCACAATTAGCATCCAAAGTCCCAAAGTTTACCTTAGGGTTCTTGGTGTGGTACATGCTATGGGTTTAGACAAGTTCATAATGACATGTCTCTATCATAATAGTGTCATACAGAGGATTTTCATTGACCTAAAATTCCTCTGTGCTCTGTACATTCTGACTAATCTTTCCATAGTCAGGGTATCTTAAGTACTGGATTTTTTTTTTTTATTATTAGAATAAGCTGTGATTAAGATTTTGTTCTAAAACCAAAAAAAAAAAAAAAAAATTCTAATTCTGTCTCCAACTTAGAAAAGTTATTTTTTTTTCCTAAAAATCAACTAGCAAGTTAGTTTTTAAAACAGTCGGTTTTTTTATAAAAATACTGTAAGTAGTGATTGATTTATTAGGCTGGCCTATTCAACTTACCCATCTATCTCGTATATATTCGTATGTAGGGATAAATATGTATACGTTCATCCACCTTTCCCATCTCTACTCCACCCAAGATAAAGATTAAATCAGTTTTAAAATTACAAGATTAAATAATATTTATAAAAAGATTAGAGATCTTGCTCTTTTTAAGTCAAGAGAACCTCAACATGCTTTGGTTTGGAACATTTGATTTTGGTTTTACTTTTTAATTCAGGACACTTATAAATCATGTGTTGAGTAAACAAGCACACAGATATGTAGTAGCTAAGCCACTGTTGAAATATTCCATAGCAAACAGTAAAACATGTTGGGTAGGGGTTTTGTTTTGTTTTTTCTATGTGCCAATTTACATAGCTATGTTTAATTTACCTCATTATTGAAAACCATGCTGGTCTTATATTTTTTTTCCTAATATGTTCCTCAAATGTTAAATATGCACAAATATAATGCTGGATGTTGGCTATAGAGAGATGAAGATGACATTTCTTCACACTTAAATGTCATATAGTTTATAGAAGATCTTATATGGTTCTGTTATTATGCCTTAGAAAGCATAGTCATGTATGATTATTCATGTTCTATAAAAATTAAGAATAAAAATAAAATTAAGAATATTATATACATTTATTTCATCTAATATATATGTAAAGTTCACTGATATTCAACCAAATATAAATTAAGCCTCAAAAAACTTTGTTAATAATAATGCTAAGATAGGGATAATTTTTATAAAACAATCTGTATTTATAAACATTAAAAATGCAATATAAATATGTAATGGTTCCACCCAAAATGCCTAATTTATTTTTAAGGAAGAGCTTATGATTCTGTTGGTTCTAAGAACTTGCGTTAAAAAAATACTGATAGAAAATTTCTTAACTCACATGTACTATTTCTTTGTGGTAACTTAGGACAAAGTGAGAGAAAAGTTGAGTTGGTCATTTCCTCATCAAAATTTTTCTGAAGCACCTTAGAAATGATTCTATTCATAATTTATGTCTAGTGCCTTCTAATCTAGTTATTCAGTCATTCAGTAGATACTTATTGAGTGCAAGAGATGGATATGTATCAGTTAAACATAAGGTAAAGCTTTCTTCCCTTGTGAAACATACGTTCTGGTAAGGGGAGATAGCCAATAAATGGTTAAATTTTATAGTATGTTATGAAGTCATAAATGCTACAACTTTAGAATGGGCTAAGGGAGATAGGGACTGTGGGGGAAAGGGCAGAAAAAGGTTTTTAAAAATAGTCATGACACTAATGCCTATCTACTGAGCAAAGTGTAGGAGGAAATAAAGGTCAGAAAGGTCAGAGGTAATGTGTGTGGGTGGGACCAGTGATGTAGTGGTACTTCAGAGTCCATTATAAAGACTATGATTTTTCACTGAATAAAATGGAGTCATGGGAGGGTGACAGCAAGATGTGATACAATTGAAATTTCATTTGAAAATGATCTCTGTGTTAAGCAGAGGCAGAGGTAAGAGTATAAGCACTAAGACCGGTTAAGAAACTATTTAGTACTCCAGTGAAAGAAGAGGAGAGCTTGGACAGGGAGGTGAGAAGTGGCCAGATTCCAGATACATGTTGAAATTAGATGTTTCTGGATTGAATGTACAGTATGAGAGAAACGGAGCAGTGTTGGATAGGGTGGGCTGACAAACATCAGGTGCTCTGTTTTGGACAAGTTAGGCTTAGATAACTATTAAATAATACAAGTGTGAAGAGCAAGTAAATAGATGATGGTGCAAGTTTGGAGTACAGGGGAAATGCCCACTTTGGAAGATTCCAGAGAATTTCTGGGGGTAATTAGCATAAGTCTCGCATATGCCCATGATGCATTCCAGTCAGCCACCAGATTGTACCTAATATCCCCTTATGCTCCTCTTGCTGTCCCTCGACACCTGTTGAATATCGCTGTTATTTCTTCTAGGTATTGCTGTCCTGATAGGCATTGTGGTTACTTGCAAAGGGGCACAGTCATCTTCGATTTTGACTGCTAAATGCGAGCCTCTGTTCAGATAAGCATGTAGTGTAATCTGTTGCAAAGTGAGAGAATGACACTTTCTCCTGTGTGTGAGTGTGTGTATATAATTTCACATTCACTAAAATATTTCTTTAAAGTAAAAGTGCATTACATTTCATTTAGGAATAAAGTATCTAATATTCATATTTATGTCAAACTATAAAGATTGATTGCCAGCTCAGCAGTCAGATCTCCCGAACAGGATTAAGAATGGGATGTTTCACATAAGATTTTTGCTGGAAAGAAATTTTATATTAAACAGATAAGATCACAATAAATATAAGCTTTTGATATTAGTATTCCTGTTTTCTTCATTACTGAAAAATTTGCTAAATAACAAAAGACTTCTAAGATAGGCAGTGTTTTCTTATCCTTAACGAATATGAATTCTGCATTAACCTACTAATCATAATGCTTATAAAGAAGGTAATAAATGAGATAAATATAGATTTACACACATTTTTATTATGTCATTTTACAAAGGGAGATAATATGCCTATTAAAGGGTTAAAACTTCTCAGTTACCTATAATTTGGTACTTAATTCAAGAATGCTGAGCAGATATTGATGAAACACAAATAGTCTTTTTGAACTTTTTCAGCTGATTCAAGTATGAACTGAAAGGAACAAGAAATTGGTAGATGTCAAGATCTGCTCCCTACTCTCTTCTGTTTCTGTATTTGATCCAATTCAAAGAGCATGGACTGTTACAGGGGTTGGAGATCCTCTAAGTAGTGCTTTGGGCCTTAAAGTTTTCTCATTAATTATAATGAAATAATTTAATTATATATGGTATTTAAAATAGTGACACATAGTAAGAGATTTTCTAGGATGATATTATTTTACTATTCACTGTCATACAGCCATTCAAATTGATCTTATTCATTTCTGATGGGATTAAATGAAATAATTCAGGGTACTTACTTTTCAAGATTCTTAGAAATAACCCTAACCCTAACAGGAATCAAACCTTTTGTGAGCATTTAAAAATATATCTTTAACATTATAACATTGATTTAACCTTGTAAAAAATTGGATTTAACAATAAAATTTTGTTTAGTAGGTCTATATATAAATGCAAGTAACGGATGCTAATCTGTTAGTTTTAAAATTTAACTCTATACTCCCTGGCCAGTTTTCTTTTTACTTTGAAATAGCGTTAAGCCTCCAGGATAGTTACGAGAATTATAAAAGTAACTTTTTATTTTCCTCACCCATTTGCAGATAAATTGCTTACATAATGGCCAGTAAAAATAATAAATAACATTGATAAATTACCATCAAATACTCAAACCTAATCAAGTTTTGCTGATTGTTCCAATAAAGTCTTTTAGAGAAAAAGGATCCAATCAAGGCTAACATACTTCATTTCTTTTTCATAACTCATTAATCTCTCAGTTTGTTCAAATAAAAATAGTAAATACACCCCTTCAGATACATAATGTACATTTGAGTTCCTATTATTAATTTGAGGATTACTATTAGGTTCTAGGGGCTGAGAAATGTAGATTATCAAAGCAGCAAAGGCACATTTTCTTACAAATCCATACGTCAATAAAGAAATGTTTAACAATTTGTTAATTGTTAACAAATTAACAGTATTAATATTCAGAATACCATGTAATAAATAGTGGTTGAGGCAAAAAAATAAAAAAGTATTTAATGTAATACAAGGAAAAATGCTTAATTAGTATTCATCTAATATTTTGAAAATAAAACTCATCAAAAAATAAGTAGTAAAATGCAAAATTGCTCCTGAAATGTTCACAATAAATCTGAAATGCATGAATGCCATGTAAGAAACAATTTTCCAGTGATTTTGGAGACTTTTATTGCTTCAAATGGCTGATTGTCATATAAGCAATTTTCTAAAACATGTGAAATTTAAGTCATTGAAATTCTTTCTGTCTGACATTTTTTACTGTATAGAAATAGCCTTAATGTAACTTCCATTACCTATAGATGAATGATGAATCCAAATGTGTTAGATAAGTAAATGCAGCAAGGGCTGCAAATTTTCAACACAATGCTGATTTTCCTTATTTGGAAAAATAAATCTCCCCAAATTATCTACAAAGTATCTGAAATGTTGTGGGATTTTCTTAGATACTGTGTTTAATTAATATGAGTTAAATTTTTAGAATATTCTCATTTTTAGAAATACTGATTTTTGAAGATATATTTGAGAATGTTTTGTTTGATTTTTAAACAGAGAAACTAATTTAAGTCCAAGTTCAGTTAGTAAGTGTGAATAGTTATATTTGAAACTTTGATCAAAAGTGAGGTAGGTTTTTAAATTAAAATTTATTTTCTTGTGTATTTCCTCAAATGACTCTAGGCCAGATCATTTACCACAAGACCTACAGGTGAATTTGCTGAGGAATAATTATATTTTAGTATTTTTAAATTTTCTAATGCAATAGTATAATTTAATTTGTACAAAATAAACAACTTTGAAAAATATATAAGCAGATATCCATATCTCTATTTCTTTTTAATTATGGCCAATGAAAAGTAAATATAAATGACCATTTGTTAAGAATTATAGGTTTTCTGTGCCACTGTAGTACCATCTCCTTCTGCTCAAGTTAATGGTCTTGGCATAGTTTATCTTCTATTCAGTACATTGAAATGTATAAGAAACCTTCTATTCTCACCACTGGAAGGAAGAGAATTGTAGCTCAGTGATTTAGATTTCTTATAAGATCTGTTTCTTTTTTAGAGTAAGCCTTTTCCTCAAGTCTAAAGAAACATCACAAGAAATAATAGGGAAAGAGGACTTTCTGTGTAGCTTGCACTCTGTTGAGTTTAATAACCACTCTCCTTGGGCAAAAAAACTGTGTTCATAGAACCATCTTATTTTCCTCTGAAGAAGTTTCTTGGTCTTTCATTAGCTTGTTTGTTTATTTAACAACTTAGAGGCTCAATTCTTGATAACAGAGTCTGGGCAAAGTCAAGGTGAATTGACTGTCCTAAAGTGACAAGAGAGTTTTAGTCTCAAAATTGGATGAATGGAGGGATATCACATTGCAAGAATGTCCGAATCCTTTGGTCCCTCCCACAGAACGTCCTCAAGTTCTCCAGTGTGAGCAAATGTTCTTTAAACACTGTAGTCTTAAAAACTGTAGTAATTGTTCAGTGATTTGGCATGGAGGTCATAATTGTCATGGGCAGAATTCCAGGTAGACCATAAAAATTCAGGTAAGAATAGCAACATTTTAGTTTCTCTTTGGAAGATGTTTACCACTGGTGAGCAAATTGAAGAGTTTAAAGAATTAATTTTCTTGAAACTGATTTTATATAGTAAACAATCAAACAAAAAGATGTTTGTATTGGTTTTTGGATGGTGATAGGATTTTGGGGAGACAAAGTTCCAATTAAATTATATTTCAGGAAAGACAGTCTTGGTCTTTGTCTTAAAATTGTCTTCACAGTAAAATGAAAATCAGAATTCTTTACCCAGTTCTCTTGGTTTGCTTATTCCTTTTTTTTTTTTCTCTTTCTTTTCTTTTTTTTTTTTTTTTAATTCCTCAAAAAGAAAAAAGAACCTCTTACCACTAATGATGAGATTATATATCCTATTAATTCTAGCAGGTAGTAGTTGAACAAGATCAAATTTGGTTTATAAATATAACAAAATGTGACATTTTTATGCTTAAGTGTATTGAAGAAATTTATGTGGGCAGATGCCTGACTTGAATTTATCCATTTATCCATTTGTTTAAATCTTTAAGTTTTAGACACAAATCCCGTAAGAGATTATTTTGGTATCTTGGCAACCAGATTGAAAAAATACGTATGTACACACACACACACACACCCTAAAACTTAATACCGAATCTGTACATTTGAGTGAAAAAGTTAAAGTAATATAGAAAAAAACAGGGTCAGTTTGTAGATGATTTTCAAAAAAAAGATTTCTATTAACACCCTACTTTTCTAGTCATTTGCCTACCTTCTTACACAGGCTCAAAATTTCAAAGGCTCCGGAAACTATGCTATGTACATATAAATTTTTGTAAACAATCAAGTTAATTATGGAAATATGATGTTCATTTTCCCGAAAGAATTCGCACTTGACTTTGATTCTGTTTCCAAATCCTCTCCAATGTACTTATCAAGTGCAGCTAGAAAATAGATTTGAGTCCAAAACACCCAGGTGAAAATTGAATTAGGGATTATATATTCAATTATAGCTCACTTATGCTCAAAGGTAGGCTAACATTCTGGTTTAATTTATGCCTTAGGTTTTGGAAAATCAAATCGTCTGTATGGAAACATCCAGCATTTTAATCCAACTAATTTAACTTAGGGTTGACCTCTTTAAATACATAAAAATGAAGATTCATACAACCATCCTTTTTAAAGTCATGTTGGAAGAGATGTAAGACTCTATCGGGACAACACATCATTATGTGAAAAGCTAGAAAAATATGATTACTTTCATATCTAAAAAGATACAGAATAAAACAAAAAAATCAGAAGAACAGAATTTTAAATTTAATTTTAAAATAATTTGTATCAGGGAATACTCTTAGCCATCTCAAAGAACACTAGATCTCAAAATGTGGCTAGGAGGCAGGAACACAAACTCTTACTCAGGAGACAATAAAAATGTAGCTCAGATGTGCTGAGCACACATAAATGATGATGTAGAGTTATAAAATTTAGGTGAATGGCGTTTAGAGAAAACACTCATCTATGTGAAACTATTTAGGGGGAGAAGCATGAATTAATGCTTTCTTAACTGAAAAATATACATATATATATATGTAGATATACATATGTAAAGATATATATAGCTTATGTATTAAAGCAAGCCATTTAGAAAGAAGTCTATGACTCTGTTTTCAGTAGTAGTAGTAGTAGTAGTAGTATTTTTTATTCCAATTTTATATCCTTGTTTCACAGGAGGTTATGAGTACCACTTTCATTGTTAGTTATTCAAAACAACAAGCTTAAAAAGCAAAAACACTCTTTTTTCATTAAATTACTATGTAAAGTCAGTGGCTATCAGGATGTGGCCTTTAATTATAACTAACATTTTCCAAAAAAATTAATTTGTCAGTAATCTCTCCCTAGATTCTTTAACCATTATTTGATCATATGCATTTGATTTTGTTTGGATGTATTCAGTGAAGATAACATGCCACAGGGGACGGAACACTCTTGAAGATAAAATGGCCGCCCATGGTTAAATGTTTTTAGAAAATGAGGAAGGAAGGCAAAAGGTCAGCAGATTAAATTGTTACATGTCTGAACTGAAAAGCCAGACCCAATCACAGCTTTCAAAGTCCAGTTGAGTGCCAGAGGCTGAGCTTGCTTTAAGTCAGTTTCTGAAGGAAATCCGAGGAAGAAACATCTCTGTTCAAATGAGCTGGAAAAAATGCTGGCTGAATATACTTCTCTGTTTGACTTTTCCAAGAACAGAAAACAGCAGCATTGCACATAACAAATAGCACTTGTCTTCTTCACAGAGAGTAAAGGTTGGCTGGCAGCCAGAGGTAGTCTTGCTTTGAAAATAAATTGAAGAAACGCAAATATAGCATTACAACTTAGCCAGGAAAGAAGAGAGGAAGAGAAAACAAAATGAGAAGCCAAAAGAGAAAGCAAGTAGAGAAAAGGAGACAATGACAGAATGGGTGAAAAATGAACAAATAGCATTCTGAAATTCTCTAATTCGTTGATTTGCTGAAGTGTAAAGAGAAATTTTTATCAGTAGAGGGAAGACCACAGGACACACAAACCTAGGTATTAGTCTTGGTTCTGTTAATATAGCTAAGGCTTCGCTGGTTTGCCTTATCTCTCTAGATTTAAATGTGCTTATTTATAAAAATATAAATAAATAAACCCAGACAGGATAGTGAGATAAGCCTATGGACCCTTCCAAGTAGAAGACCTGAGAGATGAATGAGTGCTTGGTCTATGATTTTTGTAAAGTAGTGCTCATTTTATTACCAAGGTACTTTATCAAAATCTAAAGGGGCTATGCTTCTGTGGTTTAAACTGATATAATCTATAGTAAGGGAATATTTTTATACAATTTTTTTATTAATGAACAGAGAGCAAGATACAAATAGTCTCCCCCCACCACCAAAAAAACTTGAGCAATGAAATTATTTGGAGGCTAATTTTTTGTTAGATGTCATTACCGCACACAGAAAGTAGTATAGGGTTGTAGTTGCTGGTAGTCCACAAACTACTACTTCCGTTACAAACATACTGATTATTGATTATACACCTAAAAATAGAATGGTGAGTTTTATATATATTTTACCACAATGAAAGATGTATTATTGTTATTTAAAAATATATTAATTCCAGCAAGAACAAGTTAAGGAAAAGCACTGAAGTTTTGGTATTCACTTATCTGGGTTAAGTGGAGTAAGGTTGTGAGAGCATGCTAGTTGTCTCCAAAATATTGTTTTTACAGATAAGATATATTCACTAAACCTTAACCATTTCCTCGAGGAACAATACTAAACTCTCAGTGCAAAATAATTCCTTAGTGACCTTTAAACCTACAGCTGCCCAGACTTCGACCTCAAGGGTTCATTTCAGTTACTGTGTGGTAGGGCCCATGCAACCACATTGTTCAGTTTTAACATGCACCCAGGGTTGAGGATAACTGCTCTAGAATGTAGACTCTTTGAAGACAGGAACTGCATCGTCTTGTTCACAGCTATGTCCCTATATAGTTGCTGGCTGACTAAATATCTGTGGACTGAATGAAGGATTGCACAAACAAAAGATTTCCTAGTCTATTTTATCTGTACATTTATCTATTAGATTTTCTTTGGAGTTGCAAAAGCCATGCATATTCCATAAAATCAGCCAGAAAATATGAAAGTAAATTAAAGTCAGTTACCTCCTCTTTTCTCCTGTCCTTCCACCCCTACCCTGAGATGACAAATGTTAAAAGTTTGGTACATGAACTTTAAACTGTCCTCTCTCTCAGCATGCAAATAAACACAAATATAAATATGTATGTGTTTTAAAAAGTTTTCTTACATTTCCTTCAGCCAGATGGGATGAAACAATTTGCAAAACTCTACACTTTTTTCGCTTAAACAGTTTACTTAAACTTTTCTCAAAAAATCACACTATTTCATTATTCCTCAGGTTTCACTCTTTAAGATAGAGCTAAACAGTATTCTAATACGTCTGTTCCCAGGTGGCTCTGTTGTGCAGTGGATAGCACATTGGACTTCTAACATGTCTATTCCCTAAGATATTTAACAATGTCATCTCCATTCAGTTTCCTTCCTTTCTCTCATGCACATACTCCAGTAATACTTTGGCTGCCACCATACCAGAAAAGCCAATGTTGAATTGTCAAAATCATTCTCAAACTATATGTAACATTTGACCAAGTCTTGTCTGTCCTTACTGCAACAGCTATTTTTTGGCCCCTAGACTACCACTGTCTCTTGGTGTCCTACTTAACTGTTGCAGTGAACAGTTTATACGTAGTTCCTCATCTGCTCTAGCCATAGGTTTTGAACCAAGCCCCAAAGACTTTTATATACACCCATTCTCTTATTTCATCTAGTCCATCTAGTTCATTTAGTTTTTAAGACCCACTATTTTATGACAACTCCAAATTTTTTTAATCCAGGCTGAAACTCTCCTTTAAACTACAGACCTATGTATCTGAATTTGTCTACCGATCTCTCCAAGTTTGTATGTAATAAGCACCTTATAGTTAATGTGCCCCAAATAGAAATTTTGACTTTCCAGTAATTTCCCCCTTATATTCCACACTTCAGTGAATGGCAGCTCTATTCTTTTAAGCTGTCAGGCCAAAATCCCTTAAGTCTTACTTGAATTTCCACTTTCTTTCATATCCTGCAACAATGTTTTAACAAATTCTGCTCTTAACCTAGAAACCTATCCAGAATACAGCCAGTTTTTAACCACTTCCTAATCGAAGACAACATCATTTTTCATCTGGAATGTGGCAGTAGTATTCCAGCTATTCTCCCTGCTTCTCTCTTGGTCTCCTCAAATCTCTATACAGCAGCAGTGATCCTTGAAGATATTAATCAGGTCACATCATCGTACGTGTGCTCAAAATTCTTAAGAGGTTCCCCATTTCACCCAGATTTCCTTTTCTTTCACTCCTTTGGACCTTGTCCCTACATTATGTGTGACTTCCTGCCCTGCACCTCCCCAATACACATACCATTATTCCTCAGATTTCATTTTATACCGTTTTCATTGACATTTCCTCCTTTCCATTTCCACCTCTCTACTTGTGCTTCTTTGAAGACATCAAACATATTCTAGCCTTTGGGTATTTGGACTTTTCATTTAGCTGAAGTAATCCTTGTGTAGATATTTGCATGGCTTGATCTGTCATTTCACTTAGCTTTTAGCTTAAATATCACCTAACCAGAGAGGTCTGCCCTGATAATTCTTAAATGTAATCATCAGAACTTATCTTACATTACCTAGTCTCATTTCTTTTTCCTTAGTCATACAATTTCTGAATAAATGAATTATCGTTGTTGCCAATATCTTCCCTGCATAAAATGCTCTATCAGTCATCTTATATATATATGTCTTTATATATTGGTGCTTTAAAAATGAAATAGAATTATTAAAAAAAAATGTGTTTAATTTTCTCCAGGATTTGTCACATTTCTTTCAGAAAATAGTGTAGTTTTCTAAATTGCAATGTGTGTTAGATATTTACCTACATCACCTCCTGTACTTGCTGTGTCTCTCTCTGCCTCTCTCTGTTCTCCCCACTCCTTCCCTGCTTCCCTCCCTCCCTCCCTCCCTCCTTTTGAGTGTGTGCTGGCTTTATGTAATATTATTTAATATTTCTTATTTTAATATTATTTAATATTTCTTATTTTAAAATGTGGAAATGTAATTCCCTCCTTTTGAGTGTGTGCTGGCTTTATGTAATATCTTACTTCCAATGAGTAGAACAAAACTGAAACGATTATGTGTGCCTTTGCTTGGAAGCATTCTGAATCCATGTATGCATGTGTACACACTATGTATTTATATATATACATAAATATTCTTATAAATTTATAGTTCAAAATTTTTCATAATGGTCTCTTCAATATTTAAAAGTTGGACAATATTTTAACTTATAAATAAAAATAATTTTATTTTTAGTATTTTGTAGGTTTATTCTCAGATTTTATTATATATCTACAGAAATATTTGAATATTTCATGACTTAAAATTACTTATATTGGAGTTTGTATTTTTCATGTTTTTTTTTTCTATTTTGACTTCTTATAAACCTCTTTGATGTAGTTTAATTTATTTCAACTTATTTTAAAGTAGATATTGTGCTACATAAAGAAGTTTCAGTGTTCTGGGACCTCTTTGTGCTTTTGTAGATGCATTATTTCTCACAAACCCTAGGGAAATATTTTATACATGTTTTTCTAGGAACTTTGTAAACACTGCATGTTCCATTTGTGTAATGTGATTCTGAAAATGATGCACACAGATTGCAATGGGACTGTCTTGAGAATCATAGTTAACAGCCCAAGTATTTTCCTTTTTTTTTTTTTTTTTTTTTCAGAAGAAAAGAGAGAAATGTATTTAATTCAAAGTCACTTTATTTTCTAAAGGGAAATATTACCATTAGAAATTCTAGACACTCAGTTTGGCTTCTGAGGACAGACCATGTAGCAACAAGAAAAGCATTATGTAAATAAAAACAACTGGGATTTAGAACAAGTGCTTATTATCTACAAAGGATCTCTTTATTGGTTGACCTTACATTTCTTTCATCTCCCTTTACCATTGGTGGGTGTGTGCTCTGCTCCCCAAAACTTGCATAGATTCATCTGGCTAATTACCTTTCATAAAAATCTCAAAGGAGGTTCACCCAGATTTTTCACCACTAAAAGCACTTTAAAATCTTACAATTTTCTTTATTGTTTCACCTTGTCCTGAGAAGATACAATAATATTTAGAAATGTATAGTTTGATGAAGGTAGTTATTGTTTGATAGTTTGACCAAAAAGTAGACCTCTACCTTCATGAAAGATAAGTATTTGGGGAAAGTAATACCTTTTTTCCCCTTAGGTTCTTATTCTTTCAATTATTTCTGAGCATCCTATATTTTACATGATATATTAAATGTCTTAAACTAAACTTATCTTCTGAAGCTTATTTTATATGTGTATTCTTTTGTAACTAATATTATTTTGTAACTTTTATGTTCATGCAATACATTTATATCATTTATAGTTGATAACTTTATCAGGTATTTATATAAGTATGTATTTGTTGTATTAATGCATATTTATTTAGCACATTTATCATAAATAATTTTATAATTATATTCATGTTATCAAATTATTTTTATATCATTAATTTCATAATTAATATAACCCTCCATCCTTCCCACCCCATCACCACCAGCAGTAGTTTTAAAGTAACTGGAAATGGGAAATAAGATGTTTTGGAAGTGAGGATGTCAAAGTCTCTTCTACTTTCTTATTCCATGCCACTGGGTGAGGAAAAGCCTAACTTTATTGATCAAATTACCAAAATGCACACCAAAAAAAGGTCTTGTGGGTTAAACTTTGAAATAGGTTAAAGGTTAAAAGTCACAGCACGTAAAATTTTATTTCATCTCTCTTTGGTGATCTCCTGCTCTTTTAGAGTTCTAAGTGTGAGACAGGACCATTTATTTTCTCATATGGGAGATAGGATCTTTCTCTTTATTCCTTCTGCTTTCTTCTGAATCTCTTGTTTTCAACTATTAAAGTCCCAGTCTGCCTTTTCATGAAATATTGAGCCATTATTCTTTTCCCTTTAAGGTTTTTCTCTTTCCTTCTAATAGATGGAAAAGTAAAAACAGGTTTGGGGGTTGCTGTGCCTTACCTTGTTGTCATGTCCCTGGATGTGCACACGAGAGCCCTCCTTTCATAGGCACTATGGCAGGTGTCCTCTTACCTCTGTTTCCCTTTGAGTTGTTCTGCTTCCCAGCCCTGGATGGTATGGTTTCAAAGAGAGGTAAGATTTGGATTAGTGTTGGGGTATAAGCTTGCTGTTTAAGTCAAATCACTTCAAGCAAATGGCACCTGAGACGTAATTCAGGATAGTATTCTCAAGTTCATTTTGGGACTTGGAACTCAAGCTCCAGTAGAAATACAGTTGACCCTTGCACAACAGGGGTTTGAACTTCAGGGATCTACTTTCCATGGATTTTTTTCTCAGTAAATACTGCAATACAACATGATCTGGCTAACTTTTGTAAAATAAGACAAGGCAAAGATAACGAATGCTAGAAAGTGAAATTATGAAGCTATTTGAGGGATAAGAAACAAAAATAAACAGTATTAGTATAAATTAGATACCAGGAAACTCTTACGTAGAAAAGCATAACCCAGCACACATTGACATGGAATGGAAATAGCCTGAGCCGCAGAGTAACAGCAAGGATGCTTAAAGGGAAAAAAAAGAGCCAAGAAAAGACAGGAGTCAAAGAGAAAAAAGATACATATATTCCTACACAAACCTGACTCAGAACTTCATTCCTTCTTGTAGAGTGAAATCAGAGTTTCTCTGTATTTATAGCTTGCATATAGAAATAAACTATATTATCACACAAAATTGCACACATGGCTCTCTTTTCATGTTGTGGATTGAATAAGAAAAAAGTCATTGCATTGTAATAAAATCTGTCACACATGCACCGTGTTTATGTAGACTGGCAATTTCATTTTAGATCCAGGTGTTCAGGTTGTACATACTTGTTAATTCTTAGAATACTATTCAGATGAGCCTTATTTTTGTCATGTGTGTCATGGTTTTATATATTGCATTGCATATTTCAGAAAAGTTGAGGAGGCACTTTCATGTATTCAATAAATGACAATCCTGTAGTTCTATCTCCTATCTTTTCACAGATGATTTTTACATACATTTAAAAAAGAAAGAGTTAGATAATTGATAATAAACTGGGACAGGCTGAAAAGACTGTCCGTCTTACTTTCATTATTCACAAATGGGGCAGTTTGTCTTATCTTCCTTTATGATGAATTTTTGAGAAATAAAATTGCACCATAGTAGGAAGTTTTCCTTAGGTACATGGTAGTCTGTTGCTAGGGGCAATTGTGTTTGTAATCTCTTGTAACCTTGGTGACAGATGATGTCCTGGTACTCTTCAGTTTTAAAAAGATTTTCTCTTATGCAGTATGTAGTTCTTTATTTGGTTATATGAAATTGGAATTGTCTAAAATTCATATAAAGACTCATAAATGTCTCATAAAAATATAGAGATGGAAACAAAATCTTGTCCAGAGATTGCATACGCTGAACTCATGTTTCACCACTTTTTCCTCCAAAACTCAGAGAGAATAAGGAGACTTCTACTGTGTCTGGACATAGTTTCAGAATTTTTTTCCAAACAATGGTGCAAGCATCAAGTATATTAAAATGGGTTTGGCATGAATATGAAACCTAAATTCTTTGTTACAATTTTTTTTTATTGAGATATAATTGACACATAACATTATATTGATTTCAGATGTACAGCATAATTCTATATATGTGTATATTGCAAAATGATTACCACAATACGTCTAGTTAACATCCATCACCAAGTTACATTTTTTTCTTGTGATGTAAACTTTTAAGATCTACTCTTTTCAGTAACTTTTAAATATACAATACAGTCTATATTACATCTCCAGTTTTTCATTATAGAAATTAAGAAACTGAAGTGGATGAAGTTATTCAATCTTAGCTTGATAGTATCAAAAAGAATTTTAAATTGCATAACCAACCATGTATGTTTTCAGGGTAAGAAAAGTAATGTTTGATGAAATTAAATATCTTGCATAAGGTCATTAGATGCCACTGATTCACCTAGATACCTGGTTCAGAGCTTCTTCCCCTAGAACAAAGCTCTTGTTGAAGACCTTCCTTTTAACTTTCAATTTCAGATATTCTCGATTTTTTTTTTCATTTGTTTGTACCCTGTGTGTGGATTCCTAATGATTAATGATAAAACATAAAAAGTGAACTGATGAACTCTCCCCTTCTCTCCTCAGAGCTTCCTTGTTTTACAACATTCCCTTAGCTGGGCAGATGCCACCAGCATTAACACTGGTGCAAATGCCTGAATCTTAGCTGCCATCTTTGACTCTACTCGGTCCCTTCTGCCTCGCCCCTTTCCTCACTAAATTCAAAGTGCTCTTCCTCCTGATGATCTCACAAGTCTGTCTGTTAACCTAATTTCCAGTGTCTTCAGCTTTTATTTATTTCTGTCTAGTATAGTAGCCTCTTAAAACTGATCTTCCTTTATTTTCTCTTTCTCAACACCTCCAATCCATTCACCACTCTGCTCCCAGAGAAGAATAAAGGCCTGTATATGTCACTGTGCTAATTAGACTATATTATGGTCTAAAAAAGTTGTTAAAATTTATGAGTCGTTGTTAGTAGAACATTTTTATCTCTTTCTTCTTTTCCTTATGACTCATTAGCCTAGACTTGTTTTTGTTTTCAACAGACATTATTTTTCAGTCATTTTAGGCTCACAGTAAAATTGAGTGGAAGATACAGAGATTTCCCATATATCCCCTGCTACTATGTATGTATAGCCTCCTTATTAAAATCTTTATCAGAGTGGTGTTTTTATTACAGTTGATGAATTGATGTTGACATATCTTTATAACCCAAAGTTCATCGTTTACCTTAGGGTTCCCTTATTGGTGTTGTACATTCTAAGGGCTTAAACAAATATGTAGCAACGTGTGTCCACCATTATATCATCATGCAGAGTAGTTTCACTGCCCTGAAAATCCTCTTTGCTACACCTGTTCATCTCACCCTCCCCCCAACCTCTGACAGTCACTGATCTTTTTGCTGTCTCCATAGTTTTGCCTTTTCCAGAATGTCACATAATTGGAATCATGCAGTATTTAGCCTCTGTCTAGATTGTTTACTTCATTTATTTAAAAAAAAAAAACACTATTTAATCATTCAATGAATTAAAAAAAAAAAGAAAATATGCATTTTAAAAAACCTGATTCATACTTGATAATAACTTGCATGTTGCACATGCAGTAGGGGAATCATAATTTTAAAAAGTGATGAAGCCAGTCTAAATTAAAATACTACGAAATATGTGGATCTAGAACAGTCTCTTAATATTAAATATATATGAAACTGTATCAATAGGTGAAGAAGTTTTTCTTGCTAGAAGCCACAGTAGAACATATTACAAAGATAGCTATTTTCAGATGGGTAGTTCTAGAAATTTTAAAGAGAAGCTTTTTTATCTAGTTATTAGCTTTCCTCTAATTGATTTAGGCACCCTTCTAAAGAAATATTTTATTCTTCCTTAATCTTCCCAATATGTTTGGATAATATTTTTACATGTCCTTTTGGGGAACCCTATACAGATTAAAAAATAGGTGAATTAGAGTAGTTTTTTATCTTAAGCAAAACTCTCTGGCCCAGTTATGGAAGGCAAAAATAGAAATAAGGTTGCTGACTATAGATTTCTGTTGGGCAAACAGTATCACTTGCTTTAGACATACTAGTGTCCAGAATTGAGCCAGACAGATAGAGAAAGTATAAAATAAAGCTGGGTGAGCTTCATTGAGGAGCATAATATGTATATATGTGTGTGTATATATATACACACACATATATAATATTTTTTCTTTTTACAGAAATTTTACTAAAATCTCTCCATAGTGAAAATTCTCTCACAAAATTTATAGCTTCATGTAAGGAGTGAGGAAAAAGAATATAAGCAAATATTCTAAGGGTTTTTTTTTTGACATTTTAAAAGAGCTTTTATCCTTTACACAGGAAATCAGTAGGCTTCTAGGCATCAACATTACATGGATATTAACAATTGTCTTTAAATTACATCTGACTGAATACCCCTCTCATTTAAGTTTCTATAGATTTTTAAAGACATATATTTATCTCTATAATTTGTAATAGACAATAGTTCAGATTATGTAGGAATATTATTTTTATAGTTTATTCTACTTTCTGCCACTCCCTTTGCTCTGTGTTTAACTACTTGACATTATATTGTGTGTGAGTTGTCATTCACAGCACTGAGATAAATAAAATTTACCAAAAGATTATTTCAAGTAGCAAAACAAAATCTCTAGAAATAGTTTTGGTCTCAAGCACTTTTCATTACATATTAGTAAATAAGACACGTATGTCTTGACAAGAGTGATGATGTGCTTCAAAAAAATACTTGTTTACCAAAATTTAAATTTGAAGCACACATTGAGTATCTTCCTATGGAAGTCTTGAGCACACTGACTAGCACTCAGATGAAAGTTTTATTTTTCCTACCTAGCTTGAAGGTGTAATATAAGCATTTTAAACAGACAGTACCAATGAGACTACTTGAGCCTGTGATCAGCAACATCCTTGTGGATCCAGAACCTAAACAAAAATCATACGGAAATCTTACCAACCCATTAGTTAATTGCTCATTTGGGTCACGGGAATAGCACATCTTCAAAGCCCTGACAAAACATAATGTCCAGCATCCACAAAATGAGCATTGGCAGATCTCAAACAAAAGTCAGCATTATTTATTATTCACATTACTTGATGTAATTAAAAGCTGATAATCTGGAATGGTGCAGAAATCTCAGTGTAGGTGCTGCCAAAGCGAGCACAAACGGTGCAGAAATCTTGATGGTTCATTCTCCACCATCTCAATTAGTGAATATTGATTTCATCCTCCTATTTAATCAGACCAAAAAGCTGTCTCCCTTTACTTTCTTTTTCTCTCACATCCTATTTCCAAGTCATCCAATTGTATCCAAAATCCTGCCACTTTACAATTTCTATTGCTACTCTAAAGTTACCATCCTGGGTAAACTTTTAAAGTAGTAAGCTGCTTCTTTTCTCATTCTCCTAAAAACCGTGTCAATACTTCAGCCAGTGTGATCCTTCAAAGACAGATCAAGTCTTTCTTCTGCTTAAAATCCTCCAGCGTCTCCCGATTTCATTCAGAGTGAAAGCCAAGACCCTCACAGTGGTACACAGCATTTGACCACAGTTGGAACCTGTTTCCTCTCAGAATTCATCTCCTGCTATTCCCTCTCTTAATCACTGATTCACCTACATCATTTCCTTGATGTTCCTTAACTATCCCAGGTGTGTCCCAGCTATAAAGCCCTTGCACTGAATGTTCCCTCCACCTGGAGAGAACTTTCTCCAGAAATCCACATAGATAGCTCTTTCTTCTTTCAAGTCTTTGCATAACTGTCATCTTCTCAAAGAGGCCTCATTTTTACCTTTCTGTGTTAAATTGTGACCTGTCCTTATCCCCTCCTCATAGATTGGTGTGTATGATTCAACTTATCCTGCTCTATTATTTTCCTTCAATAGTGCTTATGACCTTCTAGTTTGCTATACAATTTATTATTATGCTGCTTATGTAAACTCTGCAGGGCAAAATTCTTTTTTCTTTCCCAATCTATTTTGTTCAATGATGCCTTTCAAGTGCCCAAAACAGTGATTCTGGTATCCAGTAAATATCTCAGTGAATGAATGTATGATAACCCAGCATCTGTGTCTTGATTGCTTCCTTGTTTGTTTGTTTATTGGTGACTTTTGATAGCAAAGGGCAAACCAGATGGTCAGAATGTTCATAAACTGTGATGAGGCATTTTGTAACACATCTTGTCAGACTGAGATACAAATTGATGCTTGATTATAGTATTTTGGTGGGTCAGGTTGTATTCTAGAATCCAAATAATGTGTTACCTTATAACAATATATTTTTAAAATTCTCAGTAATAATTCATAAGGTTTTTATACAGTGGAACATTTAGTTAGCAACAGTAGGCAAAATATGAAAATATTTCAAATGTTCTGTATGATGATACTTGTAACTCCAGAATTTGGATAAAAATAGAATCATTGGAAAGACATTAAAATTAAGAGTATTGTAATGGAGTTAAATGAAATGTCCTTTATGTTATATGATATCAAGAAAGCACACTTACACCACTTGCATATATACACACAGATTGTAGCTAAATTTGGGAACCATAAAATGTCTGAAGAAATGATCTTGAAAATAAGTAGAATATCTGAATTTTATCATGTAAGTGATTTGAAGCTAAGTTTTACCATAACTGATCTTTTATTAGTAGAATACTTGGAGATTTTCTCTTGGAAATTGAATTGAGTATTGACACTATATATTCTGCATATTTTTCTGACACTTTGTAGTTTTAAATTACACAATAAAATAAATATACTCTATATTTGAAACTTGTGATGTAAAGGAAGCAGAGAAGTACAGGAAGTTTTAAAAATCTTCAGCAAAGGTGAGTAATTTAATGTCTTCCTACCTAGCTAATGCAAATTAAAATTAAAAATCTATATGCTTTCAAGTAATTAGCAATAGATACTTGATCTTGACATTTCTAGTAATTATTTCTTTGCCTTTTGCAAATAGGAATGCTAGTAACAGCAGCAGTAGCATCAAGATCACAAGGTCAACAACAGCACAGTGTGTGCCTGTGTGCCGGTCCTTACGTGAACTGCTGCACACGTGCTGGTTTTCCCTAAAGCTTGGGGATAATGCGAAAGTAACTTCTGAAATTAAAAGCTTCTTTTTTTAATTGTTGTGCAACCATCATGGAAAGAAAACATCATGGGAACAGAAATTGTTTCCATTTCTTTATTAGGGAAGACAGCTCATCAGCTTTGAAATTTATTTGTGAGAAAATCTTTGCCATCTGTATATTTGTAATGTGACATTTTTAATCTGGCCACTGATCACTGTCACCCAGATAATCAGGATATATAAGAGCAACTTTCATTAAAAATTAGTGGATACCAAATGAGTAGCGAGGATGTCTAAGGTTTTGTTACATATTAAGTGCCATTTTGAGAAACTATGACTCTGAAACAGTTATGACTGTATGATAAGTTTCAGAAAAGGAAGGGTGCTAATGACATTATACCATGTGAACATTATAGCATTTTTCATGGTTTGTAATAGGACTTAATCATTCTGGATTATTAGAATTTTATTATATATAAATGATTTTGAAAGTACATGCTAAGGTTAACTTTGCAATAAGAAAAATAAAATGCTTATTGAAATCAAGCAAGCAAATCAATATCAAAGTATTTTCTAATAAAAGTACCTTAACCATGGCATGTTCAGTTTATCCTTTAGCAAATCAACAGGACTATGTTAATACTGAACACGGCAGTTTCGTGTTTAGTCTCAGGATTGCTAATGACTCTTTGCACAGACTAAAGTAATCAACACATGGGTTTAGCAGTGATTTAAAATTAGTTACATTGAAAAATCTCAATTTCCAATATCATTCTCATACTTACTAAAAATTTACTTCTTGCAAAATTATGCAGAGGTCAGAAAGAGAAATCAGTGTCAGGATTTCTTATTAGACAACAAAAATTAATTCATTTAACTACATTTGGATTATGCTGTCGAGTGATAAAGAACATCTTGCTTTAAGTGGCAGGAAAGGGAAAGTCTGGATATCATGTGTAAGCCTTTGCTAGAAACACAGTGCTTGTGTTTATAAGTGCCACCTTTTTAATGTTCTAAGCTTCCTTACCTGAGATAGCATCAAATTTTGCATAAAATTTTTCTGACAAAAGATTAAATATTTAATAAATAATCTTATACATACTTTTAAAAAGTTGCTTGTAGTCAGACTAATTATGCCTGTGCTATTACAATGGCATATATTCTTTTCTATGGAACAGTGATTAGGGCGTAGTCGCAGAAGCAGGTGGCCTAGTTTTATGCTCAGCTTCCCTCTAGTATTCTAGGAGATCTTGACCAATGCATGCAACCTCTCTGTCCCTCAGTGCTACCTATTAAATGTGGGAAAATAATGGTAGCTCCCTGTCCTTTAAAGTTGCTGTGAAGGTTAAAATAAAAATTGTGAAGTGTGCACAACAGCACAAGCACATATTGTAGGGAATACAAGATTTAGCAATGACTTATAATATATGGGATATAACATATTTCATGTTTTATGTATGTATATATTTATATAACATATAAAATGCCATTTGACATATAATGTATATTATATAATATATAACGTACAAAAAATATAAAACATACATTTAGCCTATATGTATCATACAAATTTAATCTATATAAATATATATCACAATGGGGAAAATAGAAAACAAATAAAAATAGTTGTATAAGACATTTTTAGCATAACATTTTAATACTGAGTTAAAACACAAAATACATGTTTATCATATATAATATAGCATTGCTGCTTTGATATTCTCAATTTAATTAAGTGAAAGTCAAAAATTTACTATGATTATACTTCAATAATGTGCCATTGCTTATAGTTAATTAATGACTTACAGATATAATTGTTTTCATAAAGAGATTAAAGGGTAATTTATAAGCAGTTCTTGATATACAAACATCTATCCTCTATATAAACTATATAAGATCACCCTAAGCTCTGCTTTATCTATATCACTCTACCTGTAGGCCATTGCTTTATGCTTCCTAAGAGAGAGCTGAAAAGGCTTGGAACTTCTCAGAAACTGTGCATTCAGAAAGGAAGGAAGGAAAGAGCAAAGTTGAGCCACTCTCAAAACAACGACAACAATAAAACCTTTAAAGTAGCTATCCTTTGATAGACTCCCAATAATGGCTATATCAAAATTCATAGCCTCCTGCCCACCTCAAAAATTTATTCTAGCATTTATTGATTAACTTGATTTAACTTTGTTAAACTGGGTTCAATTTTTATGCTTTGCAGACTAATTTTATCAAATATTCTTTTTCATAAAAAAATCAGAAATGTATGTCTCATACTTCCAATAATAGTAACATTAGTGTAACAATATGTAACTAGTGTAATAGTAGCATTAATTATAACATCAGCATGCATTGGTACTATAGAATTAATTTTCACTTACCACCTAGTGGCATTTTGCTGAAAGACTGTTGCTGAGTGAAAAGGAAGTTTAAGATAATCTGTAATAGAGGCTATGTCAAAAAAGGTTTATTAATATCCAATTTAAAGTTATTTGCAAGAGAACATTGATGTCTGAGGAGAAAGGATCCAGAAGGAATGAAAAAGAAAGAAAGAGTCTATAATTTTAGTGTATAAGCAATTTGTCTAGGATCCTTTATAACATTTACTGACATGCCTTTGTTCCTGTTAAAAAATCATTTTTAGTTTTAAATGACTATAATACAAACAGTTCTGAAAAAAAAAATCTGTTCACAGTTCAGAGAAAACCTGTATGTAAAAAAATTACAGTATTTGCTTTCCCATGGGAGAGAGCTTAAAATACTCTATAGATTATCTAAAGCCTTTCTCTTGTCTTTGCCAACAAGAAGCTTAGAGGATTAATTTTCAGCAGCAAAGATTTGTTTTTTGGGGTGAGGAATAAAACTAAAAGAAAAGGTGATTAAAACATGGTATAAAATATGAAATGATATACCTTGTTTAATTATAAAATTTAGAACTGAGAGAATGGACAAACTTGTTGGAATTTTTAAGGAGAGTTTTATAGAGCATTGGGTCATTGATGAAATAAATATGACCCACTAGGTAATAAAATATATCTTAGCTGTGTACAATCTGAATCAACCTATGAAAATCTTAATTTTTAACTTAATATTTGTATTTAAATGTTTTTAATATAGGCATTAAGTTAAACATGTTAATTCTCAAGAACAGGAACTTTTCAGCGTGATTTGCATTCGCTGAAAAACCCAATTTACTTAGTGGATGAGGGTATAATTTTGTGAAAGAATCTAGTAAAAAAAAAAAAATACGTGTGTGTGTGTGTGTGTGCATACATAAAGACATGTATTTGCCTGTAGAAGAAATAGAACTTAATTAGTTCTCTTTGAATCCATGTATAATCTGGAACAGCTCAATTTAAGGAAAAAATAAAGTTTAGGGAATATTTAAGGGAATAGTTCACTTCTCCTAAACTAGATTGACAGGAAATATAAAAGTTAATCTGAGAATAAAATTTCTATGAAAACAACATAGTTAACATAACAATACTTCTGTACATCTCCACAGAGATCTGACTCCTCAGTTAAATAGCAAGTGGAGATTTCTTGATATGTGACCAGAGAGTAAAACAGAGGCATTTCCTCAAAATGTTCCACCTGTGGAAATGAAATGACTTTCAGTACATGCGCTTGGCCAAATACATGGTGTATCATGTATGTTACTCTATGTTTTACCTGTTAAAGAAATTAGCCAGGTAGTACTTTTTAAATTTTCTCATTGGTTTCAATTTTTTGTAATCAGTGTATTATTGAAAAAATAAAATGTAACATGCAGAGTGCCAGACACATGGGTGCTGATTGCTTGTTGGTGCACTTTATTTCTATTAAGATTCAACATATGTGATAAAGTATAAAGAAAATGAAAACATGAAAATTGAATGATTAAAAGCAGAAAATCTACTAGTAATGTTTATTGAAAGTGGAAAGTTTTAAATATTTGTACTGTTATTAAATTAAATATGCTCATTATCAAGATTGAAATATTTCAACATGACTTACATTCTCTGAAAAACTTAATTTACTTAATAGTTGAGGATATACTTTTGTTAACTAATCTAGTAAAAAAAAAAAAAAAGAAAGAAAAGAAATGGACATTTACCTGTAGAATAACAGGACTTAACTGCTTATTTTCTTTGAGTCCATCTGTAATAATGTCTTATTATTCTGAAAACCTAAATAATGCTTAGAATTCCATATTTCTTTGCTAATTCTTACCAAGTAATGATCATGTGGTCACTTACACTATTTAGACTGGTGTATCAACTCACAGGCTGAAATAAAGGCCCCTCGTCAGTGCAGAGCTATGCTTTGTTGCATAGAGGTTTTTCCTGTTCCTTAGGATTATTATTTACCCAGGAGTCATACTTATGATCTATGTTTTGGTGCAAAAAAAGTTTTCTCTGTTTTGGAAAATTATTCTTTACCCAGGAGTCATTGTCATGGAAGAAGATCAAGTATTAACACATTCTGCCAAAACATGATAAAGGCAAATGTACTTGCAGATACACCTCAGGAGGAATTCTGGATTGAGATCAACTATGAGCAAACAGCTATTACTATTAATCAGCCTAAAGAGAACACTGTTTAGAGGGGAAGGGAATACTCTGGAGAAAGAAATAATATGGAGTTGGATTGAGTGCTAGTTCACACATCCTAGTGTCTTAAGCTAAAATTATTTTGACTTCTGTGAAAAAATAAATTTCAAGAACTTTCTCTACATTTCTAAAAATATCCATTCGTTGTTGGCTACCAGAATTGTATTATGAAAACTAGGGAGTAGTTCAAAGTGCTACTTCCATCATTTTTTTTTAATCCAAAATATGTTTATTGGATTAGTTTCCCATTCATCTTGATTCAGGGCGCTTTTAGTGCTACTTTCATCTGAAGTACTCCAATCATTTTATATATATACATATATATATATAAACCTTTTCTATCTATGAGTAAGCTTATTGAGATCAGGGGTCTTCTCTGACCTATAGATACTGCTTCTATACTTATCACTGAATTAATGAATTTAACCATCAGATAAAAAAGTAGTTTTCAAGTGTAGATTCATTTAAAATAGACTAGGGAATTTAAACTATTGATTTTAGTGATTCTATAGGAATATTTTATTTTTCCTGTTTTAGTCCATAGACTACTTGATGCAATATAAAAATATGCAAAAAAAAGGTGTTAAAAAAGTAAAACAAAGAGGAAAATCCTTAAATGTCTTCATATTTGTAAAAATATTTTGTCCCTCTGTTTGAAAAGGTTTACTCAGTTATGTGCAGTTTTCCTGAAGTAACAGCATCAAACACCTAATGATACTCAGAGGTCATACCTAGATTTTTTATTAAATTGTTATCATATGCATTTCTTGCTTATTCTATAAATGAATGTCTGTGGCATTTGAGCTTAAGATATGTTCATTATTTAGCTGTTGGAGTGTTGTTTAGTTAGATATCTATTAAAATATTTAAATTTTCCCAGATTAAGATTCCAAATCTGTAAAATGATGATTAAGTAATTCACACCATAGCAGTTTTGTGATGATTTAAATACGACGTAATTGAACATGACTGCATACTGTTCCTTTACCCTACCCTTCTTTGTTAAGAATGCCAATCATGTTGAGCTATAAGCAATCTGTGCACAGTAACTGTGTTTTGAGTGTGCTTTGGCAAAGTGCACTTTTGAGTGCACCTTTGAGTACTCACTGAGAAATCTAAAATTAAATTAATCTGCAACTGACCATTGACCACCTTGGGGGAAGATGATCACTGAAAATGCTTTTAGAAGGATCACATTTGACTTTTGATTGGAGCAGGATTTGCTTCACCTACTAAAAGCAAATTATCTGTGCTACGGTCATATAAAATATATGCATCAACTTTTAGAATAGCTCTTACTTTAAATGAGCACTACAAAAAAACATATTTCAATTGTGGCAGTACAAAAATGTCCTAATTCCATGAACTGTCCCATGTGGTCTTCAGGGCACCAACATTTGGTCAGGGAGATGCACTGAAGAGCAACGTATCAGTAGCTTAAGGGAAGTGACTTTAAAGCCTAATATCAGCATTTTTCAGTTTGCTGTGAATGGCACAACCAGATTAAATTATGAATAAAATAAAAACTACACATTCTATAGAATACCTACATTTGATCCTTACATTTTCCTTATCCACTGTGTCTTTTCCTTATCCACTTTCCCTCAATTTCAAATGTAGGTGCTTTTCCACTAACAAAATCTTTCCATTTTTGCTGTAGTGACTCTTAGTGGACTATTCGAGGCAACTTATTATTATAAGCTCTCATATTATCTTCCTCTTGTATTTTTCTCAGCAGTTGTCACAGTTGTAAGTTTCCTGTTTGAGTATATGTGATACATGTGTGATGTGTGTGTCTGAGTATGTCTCCTTCTGAGATTGTAAGATAGAGTATTTGGTGACAATGTATTTTTGTTTGAAGTCACCATTGTATCTCATGGTTTGGCACAGCATTTGACATACAATAGGGTCTCAATTATTATTTGGAGTTTAATTTCTTCTATTACAGAAAAGTACCATCAATTCTATTAATAGTAGAACTTTTATAATCCACTACATAAATATGTTTCCTTTTTATGTTTTTTTTACATATAAGTTAAAATCTGATGAATACCGTAGTAGTACTTTCTACCCTACCACCACTGTTTTCTTTTGGTTTGTTTTGTCTCATAACTTTATCTTGTAACCTGCAATACTTTCTCAAGACCTGACCCTGACTCTTTCCTTCCCCCACTGCTCACTGAGCACCTGAACCCAGTCATGCTTTCAAAACCCTTTGTTTGGGTTTTCTCTGGATTTCCTCATCAGTGACCCTCACCTTCTCAGTCTTCCACCTCCCTAACTGAAGCAGCACTCAGCGACTCCTCCCTGGGAAAGGTTTTAATACATTATATTATGTGTAGTGATCTATACAACCTGATATCCTGGTTCAACCAGGACATTTTCCCTTTTGTGGAACTTAGATAGTCCCTCTGAAGAGCTGCATACTAGAACACTTCTTCCTTTTATGGTTCTTTCCCCCAACAATTCTTTGGGCCTTAATCTCTCTGTCTCCCTCCTGCTCTCCCTCTTTATTCACTAAGTATTGCATAGCATTAATGTTTAGAGTTACAATCATTTATTTATCTCATACTTCAAACTTTTAGCTGATTACATAGCCTTAGCTACCTAGCTGATTTTTTAATGCATTTATAATTATTTTTTAGATTAAATTCTTAGTTTCTTTTCTTAGCCTTGGCAGTTGAGCTCTAAATTCTCTACAAAGGAAAATAAGTACACATACATGAATGAAGATTTATACTTAGTTATGCATATATGCGAAAACTATGTAACTGGGTGAATCAGAGGTATAGAGGAAGAGATTTGGTGAATAGAAAATAAAAGAAAGAAAAATTGTTAAAGTTAAAAAGGCTTATTAGGGCTTATAGAAGTGTTGAAGAGGAATGTGGAGTCCAGAGATGGACAGTGAGGAAAGAAAGAATCCTTTCAAAGGAAGGGAGTATGGAGGAAATGTGGCCAAGTCGTCTTTCTTCTAAAGTTGTATGGGGACGGAGTGCAATTGATGGAAATGGAATTGCAAAGATTTTATTTATGTCAAAGCCTTACATAAGCAAGTAGTAACTGCCTGAAAGAAGTGGCCCTCTGAATATTCCTCTGAATTTCGTCACTTGGCTCTGGCCTTCATGTCATTTAAAAATAGTCCATATGGTGATTTTGATTTCAGACTTCAAATCAGCAGTTTAATCTTTCCTTCTGCAAGTGTTTTGGTCTCATTAATGGCTAATGATAAAACACATGCTCTTTGGATGCTAATACTCCCCTTAAGTGTGGAATTCTTCACAAAAACCATCTTATTTTAAAAACACATCCAGAAATGCAAAATATTTTGTAGTTTTTTTTTTAATCTTTTTCCTGTTAAATAGTAAAGAATTATAAAGGGCTCTTCCAGTATCCTTTCAAAATGCATGCATTTATTTGTTTGAAGAAAGGAGATATGCTAAGGAGCCATTTAAAAACCTTTACTTAATGCCTTTTCTAAAGCCCTAGAGAAGACTGGAAAGTAAATGCAAAAATTGAAACGCATTTGGGAAATACATCTTTACAAATTCAGTACAAAACTGTCCCAGGAGTTTTGGGCTCCTATCAAATTATAGAATTCCCAGAAGACCCTGAAGGATCTGATGTTCATATCAATAACTCAAATGCACAAAGGCCCAAGTTTACCATGAAGTTTTTAAATAAAGAGTTCTGACTCTAACTTCCATAGGGGTCATTAAAACCACTAATGGCTTCACTTTGCAAAACTATGATGTGGACAATAATTTTATCACTAAAATGATAATCCCCATTGGGCAGCACAATAATTCTAGCCATATCAAATATGATTTCAAAAGGACTGATGGTGCTGAATGTACATTTCTTTTGGTTTAATTCCCTGAACAAAAAGAAAAGAAATTATGAAGTCCTTATAATCCTTGTAGTGACCTTACAGTGTTGCTTGTCAAGATTCAGGCTGAATTCTGTCCTTTGTTTTATATGGTGTTGTGCAGGGCATTTAGTTAGAATACCAGTCTAGGTCCTAATGACCTCCTGAGTACAGCAGTCATTCTGTCCCTAAGTCTCGGGATTGAGCCTCCACCAGAAATTTTTGATGAGTCAGACTGTATGCCATGCAGTTGGTCAACAATTGTACTTAGAGTTCCATTGTTTTTGCCCCTGATAATTTGTGTTTGCTCTTGATGTGACTTTCATGAGTAGAACATAGAGTCCAGCTATCAAAGTGAAATAAGGAACTTTGTAAACATGAAAACAATGGGACTTTTGAGAGAAAAGTGACAAAATTAGAAATATAGTCAGTTCTTATTATTCATGGTGATTATGTTCTACCAAGTTGTGTGGACACGCAATCAACAAACATAGACGTTCAGTAGTAGGTTCCTGCAGAGCCTCAGTTCACAACACTTAGTCAGCTGCTCAATACATATATTTTAAAGTCTGCTTCTGTTTGAAAATACCTTATTTAGTATATCTTGTTGATTCATTAACATCAAGCTTCCAGCCTGCAACATGGTAACCCACACCTAAACACTAGTCTAACATATTTCTCCCATAAAGCACATCACAGCCTTCTTGTGCTTAGGAACACTACGGCACTTCAGCACTATTTATTTTTAAGAAACAAGATCCTCATAAAAGCACAAAAATGTATAAAGTGGGACTGAACAGACTGCAAAAAGAAAACTTGTATACAATATGAGAATTGAAACTAGAAGGCAGAGCATCACTTTACTCCACCTCAGCTGGGAAAATGCACTGTGGGGGACTCATATATTTTGCAGCTCAGTGTTATGTGCACAGGTGACTGTGAACGTTGATTTTGGGGTTACAAGCAAGTTTTAGTGAATATACAAATTCTCTAACACCAAATCTGTGAATAAAGAGAGTTGACTGTGTGTCTCAAATGATTTAGGAAAACACATATTTTCTTTTCTTTTTTTTTAACACATGAGCATTGAATGGAGTACATCAGAAAAAAAATATTTCTTAAGACACTTTTTCCTAGGACCTAATGGATAACAGCATGTTTGAAATATTAATCTAGAACTACTTGTAAATCCTGGGAAGGTGAAAATGCCAGATGTTGCTATTATCCTTTATATTTTACTCTTAGACTATTTGAGATGTGTAAAATATCACAGACATAATTACCAGGTATTTGGAACATTTCTGCTTTTTCTTTAGTTACTATTTCTGTACCCAAACCTTTTATTTTTTTTCTATCAGTACACTATTTTTCCTACAATGTTTAAGTATAATTTAGATTTAAAAGATATTATTTTGTCTGTCTTTATAATAATTTCCCTTGTTTCCCAGTTTTGCTATTTGCTTTTTCAGTTGGATTTATTTGTGCCTTTTGGGCCATAATAATGCTGTGGCCTTGGCAGCCTGCGGCAAAGAAGTAGTTCAGGGTTTATCAAGTACAGGACATCTTCCTTTATCTGACTCAGCTCTGCTCTCTTTATGATAAATTTAGTTTGTAAAATGTACTTTTTCTGTTGAACTCTAACTCCTGCAGTTCCTGTTTCTCTCTTACTGTTGAATTTTCAAGTATGTTGTGTCAGATAATTCCATTATTATGACTGCTGGGTTACAAGTTTGTGCTTCTCCAGAGTCTGTTTGCAGAAGCTTTGTAGAAACTAGTTGAGTTCCTCTGCTCATTCTAACTGCATTAAGCCTGTTTTCTAGCTTTTTTTTTTTTTTTTGCCAAAAATTTAAGTAAATTTGAAAGTCAACAAATACATAATGTCTCTTTGAATATAGGCTTATGACTGTTGTATATTTTTTATGTTTCATATTCAGATAGGCCATGGATCATATTATCTTTCATCTTTCTCTCTGTTTTTTCCACATTGGCTGCTGCTTTGTAGTTTATTTGACCCCAGTCACTTATGATGAGTAAATAAAAGTAAAGACAAAAATGGCAAAAATAAATAAATGAAAAGGAAAAACACATTGAAAATATTCCAAGAATAGAATATAAATAAAAGGGATAGAGCAGATATCCAGAAGGTAAGAGTTAATCAGTGAACCATTCATAGCAACAGAACAAGAACTTTGATAACTTCATGAAATTAGAGACATCGTGAACTTAACAGTTATATGAGGTCATGCTGGATACCAGTTGTTCTGTGCACTGGTTGGTTTAAGCCAAAAATAAACAAACAGGAGTACCGTTTCCTGATAAGTGCACCTTGGGCCTGGTTTCATTGACTTTTTCAGAAATGTAAAAGGGGCAATTTCAGGTATTGAGAGTTAACAGGCATAAAAATCAGAACTAAATAAAGCCATGGACGTCCTTGGAGAAACATAACCTTGGTGAGGTTTCTGCTGGAACACTGGTCAGTGTGGTCCCTGGACTAGCAGCATTGCCATTATCTGGGAATTTTTTGGAAATGCGAATTCTTGGATCCACCTCCATGCCTACTGAATCGAATTTTCTTGGAATAATACTGATGAATATGTGTTTATAACAAAGGCCCCCACGTATTTCTTATGCAGTCAGCCTGAAAACCACTGAGCTGGCACAACATGGGGAAAGAATAAGGACAGTGTGTGTGTGTGTGCATGTGCGTGCGTGTGTCTGCACATGGTACCCTGTACATAGAAATACCACGTAAGTAATACAGCAGTTGGATGTTATCAAAGACACCAACATCTACAAGTACCATACAGTATAAAATCTGGAGTCCAGTAGGTTGTCAGTAATCCAGTTTATTTTCTCACAGCTGAGATATGCTAATGATGGATACTAGTTCCGGCAGAGTGAAGACGGGCTTTATTATGCCTCCTTAGAGTAGGGACGCTGGTGTCTTGAGCGTCCTGAGCTTAACTCCTGACTCTCCCACTTACTATCTGCATAACATTGAATCAGTTACTTTATATATCTTTTTGCTTGTGTTGCTCATTTGTAAAATATAAAAATCAGTGATACTCTCTCATAGGTTTGCATTGAGGATTAAATAAATACTTTTAAAGCAGTAATTAAAAAGTATATTGAAAGTAGCAAAATTTTAATATCAGGTTTTATTTGTGTGGATTCATTACTAGAGATAATGGTGTATGTATTCTTAAATACAATCCCATGAATAGAGTACATGTCCCACTTCTCTGTATTCCATAAAAATAACTGAAAATTAAGATTAATTTGCATGGGGACCTATGGAGTGATACGCAGTGGACTTTGGCATTTTTATTTAGGACATGTATTTCCTATAATCCTAGAATCCATTTTCCCTTTTGTCCAAAGGGCATTTTCCCATATTCCATCTTATCATTGGCACAGTCTCCTAGTTTTGAAGCACAGAACTTTATCTTAGCCGTACAGCTGCACTCTGCTAGTTCCCTCGAGTTTGACAATGCACCTGGCAGTCCATTTTCCTGACAGTTCGGGGAAAGCCCTTTCTGTCTCTGCACGCAGGCTCTGTGTCTCAGAGGGGGCTCTTTCACCCGCTCTTTGAAGTGGGACATCTCTGTCAGTCACTGCAGCCCGTTGTGTTTTTCTAAGACTTCCACATTGATCCTTAATCTGTGTCCCCTTTCAGGCTGCTATTTTTCACTGTTTCATTTGACTTGCTAAGTTTATGGTTCCAATTAAAGGATTCTAGGTCACAGTTACAGCAGTTGCCCACTGTCATCCAAAAGACCACACATTTCATACATCAGCCTACATGGCCTTACCCACAAACCATTAATTATAGCAGCCCTGTAACAGATTTTGGCGTTTATGTCTTTATTGGCAATAATCTTAAGGGGGCCTATTCTTATATTTGAAGCAGGAAGATGCTTAAAAGTTACGATCTGTGATGCTAGCATTGGGAGACTTCAGGTGCCCAAATCTCAGCTTCTTGAATGATCCCACATGCTTTATAGATGCTTTTAAACTACCTTCAAATAGCTGAGCTGGAATTAGGTGAATCCTATAGTTAAGCTGTCCTGTGGACACCAATGGGAGTGGAAATTGAAGGTCTTTCAGATTAAAAGTTCAAATTGTGATGATTGCACCTTTTAGCCTCCAAGCTGGCTTTTACCTTGATCTCCCTAAGCCTGTTCAGTTCATCATATTGAAAAGATTATGACATTTTCTGACTCACCTGGGGGGAGTATTCCATTTCAATTCAATGACTAAGTCATTCCCTGGGCCTGCAGCACTACCCTGCTGCGTTTAGTCCTTTAATGTGGAAGTAATTCTTATGTTTATAAAGTTTGTGGCTTTTTAAATCCCACAAGGAAACCTCACACTTTAATGTGAGATAAGCTGAAAGAAATTACTCACTGTACCTCAACTGCTCTAAAAGGAAAAGCTTATCAGAGGTAAGGAAATGCTAGCCACAGCCACTTTAAACATCAGTAAGGGGACATCACTGAAAGTAAAATCACACAAAATAGCCTTTGGATGTTGGGGATTTTGAATTGAGATGCCAAATCTGAATTTTCATTTCTCACAAATAACATTTTCCTAATTTCAAAAGTTGTATGTACTCTTTGGAAAATATTTTTAAAATATTAAAAATAAGAGAAAGAAATTACCTTCACTTGACTATAACCATAACTCATGTACATCTTCTCCAGTCTTATTGTATACATGCATACATGAATTAAAACAAAATCAATTCTCTGAATTTAGCATTACCTTATAAATTTTATCTGATAAGCCATTGTATTTTTGAGATTACTTTTAATATTTTCTTTTGTAGATGAATCATAATATCAAATTTCCATATTTTTGTTAACATTGATTTTTTTGGGTTTTGTTTTTGGAATTATAAATCAATTCTTAAAAGTCATGAAATCTTTCTAAGTAAATCTTGGTTCATATTTTAAAATTACTGCCTTAGGATAAATTCCTAGGATTAAAACTGATTATTAATGATATTAAACATTTAAATATATTGCTAATATTTTCTCCAGAAAGGTGGTACCTTTTCTACAGAAAGGTGGTACCAATTTTTGCCCTCAACCTTGGGAACAATGAGATTTATAAGTTAAAAAAAAAAGCGAACAAACAAAAAAACTCCTAGCCAAAAAAGGTAAGTTAAAAGTGACCTTATTCCAAATTTCATTTACTGCTTCACTGGAGAAAAATAAAGTTTTTAAAAAAATTTTCTTTTTTTTGGTGGGGAGGATTTTTAGTTTGTCTGTTTAACATTTCTGTGTCATTCTTATGAATACTGAAAAGTAGAATTCTGTTTCTAATTTTAGGAATTATTGTCTTAATCTAATAAAAAGTTTTAACAAGGGGAAGCTTTATTTAGCTTTTATAGATATTTCATATCTGAAATAGATCTAGTAAAACATGCCAAGTGTCATCTGCCATATCTTTGCAAATTTGTCAGAGCTGAAAAATACTTTTAAAGCTTTTTTTTGCTGTATTGAAGTTTAGACCTGTTGGAAAACTTGAAAATTTTAAGTCCAACAGCATAGAAGAAACTCACTATGCTTGGATTAATTTTATATGAAGGGCATGAGGCCTTCCTATTACTGTTTGTGATCGTGTCATAAAAGTGGTTAAGCAAAATAGTGCTATTTCGACCTGCTCTCGTCTTCTAAATGTTTATATGAAACGTTGGTCCAGTTTTTATCCCACCCCCATAAAAACTATCTGTTAATGTTATATTTCTGGTCTTTGTCTTACCCTACTATGCAAAGCAAGTCATGAACTTACAGAAGTCAGGTCTGGGAACAGCCATCTTCAACTGCTGTCAACGCTCCTCTCAAGTACTGAATAGCTGCAGAGAGGAAACAGATGTTTACATCTACTTCTCTAACTTCTAATTCTTAGTTTTTAACTTCACAGAAACATCACCATATCAATTAGTATAATCCTCTAATCAGTTAATTTTTAGTGGCTGCATGACATCTACCACTTTATATGTCCCATTGTTTTTAAAATCATTTTTAATCAACAATTATTCACTGTACTTACTTTTTTCTATTATAAAGAGGCTACAATAAATACAAGTATTCACATATATGTAAATGTAGGTATCATGGGATTGACTTTACAGTTTATGATACGATGTATACTGTTACATCTAATTGTGATAGATACTGTCAAATCACTTTCCAAAAATTATGTAATGATTCATGTCTCTGACATGATATGTGAACACAAACATTTCATTCAGATCTCTAATAGAAATATCGTCTGTCTCATGTTTGCCAGTCTGATAAGTATAAAATGATACCCCAGTTTTATTTTAATTTCTGTTTCTCTGACTACCCAAAATTCTGGCCATTTTCTTACATGTTATTTTGTTCATTTTGAACTCTGCTCTGGGACCTGTCTTTTCGTGTTTGTATGTATATTTTCCATGAGATAAATTTAATTATTTCTTCATGATTTGTGTATTTTTATATTATAATTATCCATCACTTATCTGTCATTTGTACTATAATATTTTCTAATATTTCTACTTAATCTATCTTTTAAAAAATTTTTGAAGGGTTATCTAGGGATGTGCTTAATGCTTTTCAAGTAGGTCAGACAGTTTTCATCTCATTTTTATCTAATGGTGATATTTATTACTATTAAAATACTGACATCAGCTTTTAAAAAATCAAGTATTTAAGTTCAGACTTCAATTTATCATTGTAAAAGTTTTGTTTTTTTCTTATTTTCCTGCTAACTTTGAAAAGCAGTTCAAAAGCAAATTGTCCTTATATCCATGAGATTGACAGAATTGACAGATTTATTTTTTTAAAAAAAAGGTTCGTTGTTTGCTCACTCCTAGGTATAAATTTGAATTACTAGTTTGTATTGTTTGAAACAACTTCTAGTCTAGTTGATTCTATTTTTTTTTTAAAGAAAGGTATACATTTGAAAACATTGCAATCTTGTAACATAATCTTTTATAATGGTGGCTCAACTTTAGTACTATTATATGATAATAAATAAAATTGTTCGGATATAAACATCTAATATTGCATGTAAACCTGAGAATGGTTGGCCCATAATTTTATCACTGCCTTTTCAACTTTCTATAAAGTACTATGGTAATCAGTACACAAAGGCATTCACAACTTAATCCCTGGAACTTGTAAGTGTGTTTTCTTACTTGGCAAAACTAACTTTCCAGTCATGATTAATGATACAGACCTAAAGTAGAGAGAGAGTAACCTGAACTATCTAGGTGGGCCCAGTCTAATCACAGGAGACTTTAAAACAGATAATATTCTCCAGCTGGAGGTAGAATAGTTGAGTCAGAGGGAGAATAAATAACTATCAAAATGTGGGACTGACTCAATGCCCTGTGGCTTGTTTAAAGATGGAAGAGGCCAACTGAAAAGAAATGCAGATGGTCTGAAGAAGCTGAGAGGCTCCCAACTGACAAGTCAGCAAGGAAATGAGGATCTCAGTCCTAAAAATTCACGGAACTGAATTCTGCCGACAATAAAGTAAGACTGGCAATGAATTCTCCACTGGAGCCTTCAACTGTCAGTCCAGGACCATCACCTCTTTGATTTCAGCCTTGAGAGCAGAGACGTCAAGCCCACCAAACTTCTAATCTTCAGAATTATGAAATTATAGATAGATAATTTAAAATGCTAAATTTGTGGTTATTTTCTTACAGAAGCAATAGTAAACTAATACAAACACATACTGAATAAAAGAAAAGAGAAAAAAACTCCTTTGGTTAGAATGTTAAGAAATGTATACCAAACAAAATAATAACTAACTAAATTAAGAGAGGAAAAAATACTTAGTAGCTTTTTCAGGAAACAGAGGAGATCTGCTGCACAGAGAGAAAGCAAGATATTCTAATACTTAGTGCTACTCTGTATCCCATGGTCACCAACCTGGGTTTAAAGATTTGGGGTCTATAAAAAGCAAGTCACTAAGTAACACGGTCAATGTTATTTTCATTTCAATCAAAATGTATTCCCAATTTACAACGTAATTCTAATTTATAATTTAAAAGATAGCAAATTAAAGAAAAAAAAAAAGTGCCAGATTGTTACATTGTAATTGGTCTTGGTAGGAACACATTATATCTTAAAACAGTGGTGTTCTCCAGAATGTAAAGTAACAAATGCCAATCAAAAAGATAGATAAATAAATAAAGAAAAAAAAAAGAGGAGCAAGCAAACAACAAATCCTAGCTCTAAAACAAAGCTCTCATAGCAAGTCATTCCAGGAAACTTAGATTTTTGAGTATACCATTGTTTTAGCTTTACAGAGGACTATGTGATGTGAGTAGAATACTGTTTTTGGACCACAAAAATTAGTGCATGCTATCGACATAGAAGTTAGTCTTTATATCTGAGAGTTGGACATAATCAGTATCCTATTTGTGTGTGTGTGTATATGCACACAAATTTATATTGTATATTATATTATTATATGTTTATATATAATATAAATGTTTGCCAATATGATGGCTATAAAATAATGTGTGTATATATATACATATATATGTGTTTTTATGTGTGTATATATGTGTGTGTGAATGTGTGTGCACATATATATTTTTTGAGAGAAACCAAAGAACAGAGGAAAGAATACTATGATAAAAGTGTTATGCCATACAAAATATTATGCCAAATGCTCAGTAGACACAATAGAAAACACTTAATTATGTGAATAAACATCTGAAGTTTTTCCTTAATTAAGGAAAACACAAAAGTGTTTGAAATGAGAGAATAGATTTCAATGTGAACAGTGAATCTTACTCATGAATAACAAAAACTTACAGAAGAAAAATATTATAAAAGGCAAATTGTATGAAAAGTATTTTTTTAAATTTCAAAAAGAATTTTATTTATTCTAAGGATAAAGAAATATAGCTAAATCATTCAGTTAGAAAAATGAAATTATGCTATGGGGAAAATATGCTTTGCCTTTGCAAATTTGAATAGAAGATGAAAATGAATCATTAAAATTACATAAGATATTTAGCTTTAAGAAGGATTAGAGATTTGAAATAATTTATAATATTTTACATTTTTTTCAAATGGAAGATATTACTAAGTGTGCATAAGAATATTTTGAGATTTCCATGTGATAATATGTGACCCAACATCCATGAACATATATGACATACAACTCAACAGACTATGTTTAATTCTTAAGTTGTTAGTACAGCGCTAAGAGTAGAACCTAGAAATCATTTATTGTACATACTGAGATGTGTTCAGTCTGTTGGAGAGCCTCCGGGTTGTACCCCCCCAAAAAAAACCATAATAAAATCAGCCACATAAATAATTAATGGAACTGGAGAAAGAGATTCTTTGTGGTAAATTCCTGAAAATTTAAAAAATTGATCTGTAATTTCTTTCCAGAAATTTGTATGAAAAATGGCACATCACAATAAACTAAAATAATTTTTAACTAAGTTCCACATTGAAGCAGTATGCCATATGATTAACAGAAGAATTTTCACCAACTGACCTACACCCACTTTTTTCATGTGCAATAACAATGCATTCTTAAAATATTTCCAGTCAGTTCACAGCTTCTGAACACCTATTATATTTACCAAAGAAACACATTCCTCACATTCATTTTACTAATTAAGTAAGCTACTCATTTCTCCAAAGATATCCAATGTCTTTAATATCATCAGGCTTAGTTACCACCTCGTTAAGACTGCTGGTGATGATCCAAGGTAAAGATTAGACTGATAGTAGTTTTGTCAAATTGTGGACGTTTGAATAAATACTCACCTTCCTTGAAGTCTGTATAACTGATTAGGTAAATTGAATGTTCCTAAGATGAAGATAAAATTAATAAACACCTAAAATGCACACATACACATCAGTCACACCGTGTTGGGGAAAAATATAAACACAACATTATTGTGGGATTTTATGTCAGGAAGAAAGGTTTGAAACTGATTCTGTCTTGGGCACTTTGCTTAATAGCTATGATCCTCAGGTCCATCATTCATGAAATGAATAGAATACAGACACCCACAATAGTATTGTAAATATTAAATTCGATAATGAAATAAGAGAATAGGACTGTGCCTGGCTCATCACAATTGCAGTTGTGTTGATTATTATATGAGGATAGTTTTTCTTGGAAGATAACTCAAACACGTCTGTGAAAAATACTTCCATATTTGAGCACACAGCTCCTGAAATATGATTCCAAATATATATGATTTAATATCTTGTTCCAAAATGCCTGATGAAGTATTCTGAAGCCCATACAATTAATATCCCCAAATTCATTTAATAACAAGGGATCATTTTTAAAAGATCAAATGTAAAATCAGAATAAATGTATATATAATGGAATATTTATATAAAATCATCTTAAAAAGTGAAATATTATAACTAGACTAAAATAATTAGTGTTTTGGGGTATTTTTAGGTATTACTGCTATGAGGACACTGGATAGACATATGATTATATCCATACTGCAAAGATCCCATATTATTATCATTTTGATGAATTTTTTTGATGAGTATGGGCTTGTATCTGGGGTAAAATGTGCGTAAATCTGACATAGAATTTGGAGCTAACAAGGTCATTCTGAAAGGGATGGAGTAAAGAAGGTAGTAGGTGGAGAAGAGCAGAAATGGAACTTTGGAAGTGTCAGAAGGCCACAGAGTCTTCCAGCACGCCCCTTGGTTACTTTATAAACCTTCAAAATTTTTGCAAAATTTCTGAAATTCTTGGGTTAGGGATGGCATTTGTCAGTCTTTCAAAGGGATGAATTTTGAATATCTGATCCACTTACTGTACAGCGTAGTCAAACTTGGATAAAGAGAAAGACAGGAGAAAATTAACTTTTGGTTACTTGAAGAAATCTCAGGGGAGGGATGATAGAATTCCACAGAAGCAAGGAATAAAGTTTCTCCAAGGGATGAAGGGGACCTATGATATCTAGGCTGCAATATGAAAAATAAGTATTTATTTTTTTAAACTAGAGCAAGGGATTAGTTATAATAGTCAGATTCTCATTGAAGCCAACACTACTTATATTTAATATTTTTAGTTCAGGACAGTTTGAAAAAGTCATCATCTGTGTCCAGTTCTCTTATATTGATTGATTTTTTTCCCATTATAGTTCATATTTTCCTGCTTCTCTAAATGCCTAGAAGTTTTGATTGGTTTTCAGAAATTGTTATTTACTTTATTGGTTGCTGAATACTTTTGTATTCCCTTAAATATTTCTGTACTTTGTTCTTGGATGCAGTTAAGTTACTTAGAACAGTTTCATACTTTTCAGGCTATCTTGCTGTCTGTCTGTCTGTCTATCTATCTATCTATCTAATCTACCTAACTGGCAAGAACAGAGCAGCCTTCAGTCTAGAGAAAATTTTGCCCTACGATGGGGGCAATACCTCTTTGAATAATCTTTCCAATACTTCATGTATTGAGATTTTTCCACCAACTGCTGGTTAGAACACATCCATTTCTAGCTTTCTATGAGCACTGGTGGTTCTTTTATGTGTGTTTTTTTGTTTTGTTTGTTTTGTTTTGTTTTGTTTTGTTTTTTGTGGGTCATTTTCTAGCCTTATAGTCTCCTCCTCACATGTTGATGCTGATCAGTTCTCAGCTGAAGACTTCCATAGGACCTTCTGTAGCTCTTCTTAGCATAATCTGTCTGTATCTCTCTCCTCTTAGTACAGTGCTATCCCCTCTGATCGTCTGTTCTGAAAATTCTAGCAGCTTGGCCAACCTGAATCTTCCACTTGGTCTCTTCAATTCCTGGAGACTGCCAGGATCTCTTTGAGATAGATCTCTGTCCTGTGCCCCGCAGAATCTCTCCAGATAGTAAATTGAGGCAACTGTAGACCTCAACTTGCTTGTTGCCCATTTCTCTGGGATCACTGCCCTGTATGTGTAAAGTGGACCTACCAGCCATCAGTGTTCTGCCTTGATCAATAGGAGAAAAAGGTTCACAGACTTTCAGTTCAATGACCTTTGCACTGTCTGTTCCCCAAAAGAGTATGATTTCATATATAATTAATACAGTCAAAACTCAGACTTAATAATGAGAAATTTTGGGACATGGACATAATGACATTCATCAAATGTTAATAATTTTCTGATTGTCTTATATATAATAGAATAAATACATAATGAAAATCCCATAATTAATAAGCATGACTTTTTCCTGCTCATACTACTTATTTGTAAGATTTCTTTAGATTATTTACAAAATTCTGGCTTACTGTGTGGCTTATCTGAGAATATTAATGGATTATACCTATTATGCTAGGCATAGAGGAAATGACAAGTGACATTATAGACTCTATAAAAGTAGACAAAACATTAGCTTTGAATGAGTTATTTTAATCTACCAATGAAAAAAAGCTTAAGTAGACTAATGGAAAATAAAACGACATGATTAAAGTTGAAGAATAGGCAACTTAATTGGTAATTTAATTTCTATTTTTATTTTCTGCTAAAAGATTTGAAATGTCAACTGGAAAGGCTGTCACATAGTAAAAATGTGTTTCTGTATGCATATTTCATGTAATCATTTTTGTGTAATTTGTAATTTTAGGTGTTGCTTGGAATACTGTATATTTAAAACTATTAAAATATATTTACTATAAAAGTTTAATGTCATACATTGATTAACATTCTTGTACTCTTTATTACATTTAGCATGTCCTTTGAAATGAAAGATGTGATATATATAAGAAATATCTTCTATTTATAATGGGATCTTGACCTAAAATATCCTTTCAAGTTTGGGGAGATAATTCTTGTCATTAATTAAGCTTGAATATTTCTATATATGATAGGTTGGAAATATTTGAAAGTAAATGAAAATTTGAAATGGTGCCCTTGTCCTAGTTTTGCTCACAATTAATTTTGAGAAATATTTCTTTTATAGGTTAAAAGACCAAAAAATGATTATAATTATATTTTTATAAGGAGTTATCATGAAAAGTATCATATTGCCATGAATTCCTTAATGTTAAATATTAGGAAAAGGGTTCAAATATTTTTTCCTCAATTTAATATCCTAGAATATAGACCTTTTTTTTCTTATTTACAATGTAAGATATCATTTCATAATGAAAAAATAATTTCAATTGCTTATTTAGATTTCATTAATAAATTATTAAAGCATGCTCTAATTTAAATGAATATTAATTTTGTGTGTTTTTCATTTTGGAAATTGCTCATAATTTAGAATTCAGCTAAGATCTGTTAGACTAAAACTACAGCAGGATTTCTGTTGCTTATTCAAACAACATTTAGTAAATATTTAAATGTCTTTCCCGTCTGTAAACAAGTACTAATATGTTTATTTAATACACCGAGTTTAAGCTTTTCATACCGTTTTGCTCATGGTTTTTCAGTGTTCATCTTTGAAGTTGTGTTCTTTGGCCAAGTGACATTAATTTTTGATGATCTTTCATTTACCAGAGCTTTAAACTTCTCTCTGTGTTCACTGGTTACTTAAGAAATGCAAAAAGTTTAACTCAAGTTCTCCAAACAGACCACGGTGACAGGATTACATAGGTGATGAAAAGGTCAACAAAAAGTCTTAAAACTCTAAGCAAAGTTGAAATCTTCCTATTCTCATCATTGTTTTTGTATGCTATTGCTAAAACAGATTCTCAAAATGGTTCCTATCTTTAAAAATCCTATCTCAGCCACATTTACTCATTGATCATAACCCTCCTTCCACACTCCATGCTCTCTGATGCTCAGACTTTGATTGTCCTTCCCCAGCTCAGTGACCTACCCCCATTACAAAGGCCAGTCCCCATCTCTGCATTGTCATCTCAGCCTTCCCTCAGCACCCTCTTCATTCTGTGTAATAAGCCACGTATTTTGCTCCTTCCAAAATGTAGTTGAAAAGTTCACATCTTAGAGAAAATCTTCCAGGCATCTTGGCTGAGTCACTTACTTGACTCGAATTTGGACACTTTCGCACTCAATTTTTCTATTTAGTGTTTTCTTTTTAATGAATTTTTCTACTTTCAAAGCTTTTGTTATGTAGTTTAAAAAATCATTTAAACTCTGTTCAAGTTTGTTGCACCAGATGGATTTCAAGAAAGAAACAATTGAACAAGGAAATAAGGGAAAGAGAGAAGAAAGAAAAAACTTAATACAAATAAACAAAAAATATTTATTTACATTTTATATATTTCACTAGTTTCACTAATATAAGATCTAAAAATATATAATTAGTGAGGTGTGTTTATATCTATATCAATATCTCACCAATTAAAGTTGTAAGTGCCCTGTAGTGCTTGCTATCCAGAGGTAGATAACAATTATAAGATAACAAGTATAAGGACAAAATAATTTTGCCAGTTTTTTAAATCCTCGTAAAATGATCTGCCAACAAGAAGTTTTCTGTGGTTTTAGAATAAATATGAACTTCCTGATAGGCTGGTAAATGACAACTGGTTATACATGTCATAATTGTAGTGATTAATAGAAAAGTTTAATGGATTAAAAGTAAATCTTGTTTTCAAATACTGACTGTGATCCAGGGTGAGCTGTTTTTCTGCCAACACCTCTGTTTCCTCGTTTGTAAAATTGAACATTATCTATCTCATGGTCTTATTGCTGGAAAATTACATGTGAAAAATACATGTGAAATGCTAGATACCAGCACATGCCCCTACACATTAGCTGAGAGTTAGTATTCTTAGAAGTAAACCTGACTGTGTCCATCTGTAAACTATGGATTTCTCTATAGAAGTAGCTGTGCATACCTTTCCCAGGGAAACCATTGGGGATATGGTGAGAAAGTGGTCTAAATTCCTCAACTTCTTTGGCTCTTTCTGTCAGGGCTGAGGAATGAGGGGAGGTATTCCGACACCAGTGGGCAAGTGAGAAGTAGGGTATCTTGCGGAGAGAGCCTGAGTTTACAACAATCTGAAGGTAAAAGCAATGTCTCTTCCCTTTGCCTCTCTAACTCCCTGTGTTTCTGAACTCAGAAACTTTGTAGACTAATCTATGTTTGGATAATATTTCCTTCTAGGTGCAAAGTGTTGTTGGAGTAATGTTTATGTTTAAAGATGAAATTAATGAAATTTCATTCAGTCTATGGCATGTCCAAGGGAACATAAAGTACTTGCTGATTTTAGGACTAAGTGGTTGGGGCAAACTAAATAACTGAAGAGTAGTGGTAGAAACAGAATAGATTCCTGACGTAGACTGAGGAAGTAAAGGTGGAGATAATGCTATCTAAAGTGAGTAGAACTTGGCCCAAAATTGAGTGTATGGCAAATAAAATATCCAGGATAGCTGATCCTCAGAAAAGTGTGTAGCACAGTTTTAAATTTAAATGGCACACATATATTAAGGGAAAGATAATTATATGGTTAAAAGCAGCACATTGGAATAGTCATTCTTTTGAGATTACAAAGTCAATGTTTGTACATTTCTACTCTGAAATACCAAAGCCCAAATGATATGTTAATTAAACAACCTAACAACTTGGTTAAAAAAAAATTTTATTATTTTCAATCTGCTACATATTCACCAAATTATAAATTCCATGAGGTTGAGAATTTTATATTTGTTCAAAGCTACAGCCTCAGCTCTTATTAAAATGCTAACACATAGTAAATACTTAAAATATTTGTTGAATGAGTAAATAAATGAATGAGTATTTTAATAAAGGTGAAACGATCATTTAATAACCATGTTGACTTTAAAATAGAGTGGCATCTAAAAATTAAATTGATTGGGCACTGTCATTTATTAGGACAACTGGTAAGACAACCATGTCTGTCATGGATACACTACAGGATATATGGTGTCACCCATGTGTCTAGAGAGGCTATCAGATTAACTCAGGATGTGTAAGATAAAGGCAGATAAGCCCTGGAATTCTGCTTATGCCTATGACGATTTGAGAAAGTTATATTTTTGGTACATTGTTTATTTATAGGAATTGAGAAACTTTTTTTTCAAAAATAATCTCGTATTTTAAATGCCATTTTTTCTGGGTGAAATGTTAAGGATGTTTTAATGACGTAAAAGAGGAATCTTTTTTTTTTTCAGTCTAGGTGCTTGCTAGATATGTGAATAGATGAAACTATAAGATTAAGTTGAAGTCTTTTCCAACATAAACATTTCAATTATTCCATTATGAGATACCGAAAATGAAAAGTGTAGTCCTTTTAAAAACTCTTGACAAGATACTGTGTTAAAATAATTACCTGATCTATTTAAAATCGCAATACAAGGAAAGAAGGTTTTACAAAGTCTTTAACATTAATGAATTATTTTTCGTTTACATCCTATAAATCTAATTTGATAAAAGCATATGCTCATCAATTACTTAGAAGCTGAATTTGTCACAAACAGTGTGAAGCATATGGATTAAAATTCTGATGCTGAGCTCTACAAAGCACTTCACACAACAAAACATGGATCTGTATGCTCTGAATTTTTTATCTTATTTTAGTAATACTTTTCTCACTGAGGGTTTATCACACATGATTTTTTTAAGGTGGCATCGACATTGTTAATTTCTTGATTACAAGCATTCTGACTGAGGAAGAAGAATTTTTACCATCAGTATTACTACTCTGTTGCAACCTGATAATTAACACATAAATTAAAAATTTCTATTCTAAAACTGCATGTCACCATTTTCAGATTAAAGCATAGGCAGTGATATATATATACACACACACATACATATATATAATATATATCTCCATATTTATTGTATTTTCTAAAGTGTCATAAACATTCATTATTTTATTGCTGTTTTAATAATGTTTATTATTTCTATTTCTTGGCAGTCTAACTCTTTTTAAAAGTGTTGAAAAATGCTCTTTGTTTCTTAAAAATGCATTATGACTTACTCTGCTAATTAGAAAATTTATATTTGAAGTAAAAACAATTCTGAAGGAAAATAATAAATGTTGACAGTTTAGCTACCCTTGTCACATTAAAATGCTGATCTATTGCTTTTACTTTCCAATATTAGTTTGCTGATCGTAAAGATCAAAAAGCTGTTACATGTATTTTTCACAGTGACTAAAATCAGGTTTTTTTCTTAATTGCTACCAGAAATTAATTGAGGCTTTTAGTTTTTAATATAAAATACTCAAAATGAATTATTTTTTGAACATTTTTCTTTCTTATTTGTGAATAGTTTGAGCTTTATTTTTTCAGTAGCATAGAACACTTTAAAGATTTGTTTTAATGCAGCTGTTATCAACTCATGTCTTCGTAGTAATTATCATATTGACTTAATGATATTTTATTGGGCTTTGAAATATATTTTTTATTGAAGTATAATTAATTTACAATGTGTTAGTTTCAGGTGTACAACAAAGTGATTGAGTTTATTATAAATATATTTATATATTTATATATAATTTTTCAGATTTTTTTCCATTATAGGTTATTACAAGATATTGAATATGGTTCCCTGTGCTATGCAGTAGGTGGTTGTTATCTGTTTTATTTATAATAGTATGTATATAGTAATTCCAGACTCCTAGTTTATCCCTTCCTCAACCCCCCCACTTTCCCCTTTAATAACCATAAATTTGTTTCTATGTCAGTGATTCTATTTGTTTTATAAATAGGTTAATTTGTATCATTATTTTAGGTTTCACGTATAAGTACTATCATACGATATTCACCTTTTTCTGACTTATTTCACTTAGTATGATAATCTCTAGGTCTGTTCATGTTGTTGCAAATGGCACTCTCTCATTCGTTTTTATGGCTGAGTAATATTTCATTATGTGTACACCACACTTTTATCCTTTCCTCTCTTGATGGACATTTAGTTGCTCCCATGTCTTGGCTATTACAATAGTGCTGCTGTGAACTTTGGGGTGCATGTATCTTTTTGAATTAGAGTTTTCTCTGAATATATGCCCAGGAGTGGGATTGTAGGATGTTTATGGTAACTCTATGTTTAGTCTTGTGAGGAACCTCCATACTACTCTCTGCAGTGGCTACATCGATTTACACTCCCACCAACAGTTTAGGAGGGTTCCTTTTTCTCCACATCCTCTCCAGCATTTATTATTTGTAGACTTTTGAATGATGGTCATTCTGACTGGTGTGAGGTGATACCTCATTGTAGTTTTGATTTGCATTTCTCTAATAATTACTGGTATTAAGCATATTTTCATATGCCTGCAGGGCATCTGTATGTCTTTGGAGAAATGAAAATGACTTGGTTCTTAATTGCACTTTGCCCTAACTTCTGTCCTTTTAATTGAGTTTCGCCGTTAAATGTCTCTGTGTCTTTTGTGATATTTTAGTTTTTATAAACCGAGACAAAAGCAAGGAAGAATAGAGTGTGATTAGAATATGTGTTGCCCATAAGAGAGAGCTTGAAATAAATAAACAGTAACACCCATGAGCCATAGCTGTGTTAATATTCCCAACAAGAAGTATTAAAATTGCTAAACATGAAGTGCCTCTAAATTACCCACTATATTTCACCTTTGACTCTGAAGTAAAATAAAATCTTACAGAAGTCAAAATGAATTAAAAAGCCTCTCCTAAGGATACAGAGTCTAGAGCAACATTGTCCAATAGAAATATAACGTAAATTTATGCTATTTTAAATTCTGTCAGTCACATTAAAAGAAAAAAGGTGAAAGGAAATGGTGTCTTACTTGCAAGCTAATAAACTATGAGTATGTATGTGTGTGTGTGTGTGTGTATACATACACACATACAGGCAACTTGTTAATATATATTAACATGTATATGTATTTAGTTGCGAGTAAAATATCCAGTATAGCTCATCCTCAGGGAAGAGTACAGTATAATTTTAAATTTAAATGGCAATTTAAAATATACAATTTTAAACTTATATGTGAGATACATCTGTATCTATACCTACCTCACATACGTGGTGGAAGAGAAAGAGAGAGCTGGTAGATGGGAGGTAGGGAGGGAAAGATGGGGTGGAGAGAGAGAGAAAGAGAATTACATATGCACTCTGGCAGGAGACACAAGCTTTGTGGATCAGACTAACAGTTATTATTCATAGATTGTGCCCTTCCCAGTTGCCCACAGGGCTATGTGAATGAAGACAGGACATCACCTCCATATGTAGTGGGTTTGATTCTAAAAGGAGTTAGCCCAGAATTAGGTCAACTGAAGTTTATATAAGGTGATTGTCATATGTGCAAATCCTCTCCTCTAAATGGGGAGAGAAAGACAAACAGAAAGACAGACATCTTTACTTTGAAATTTAAACAAATTTTCTCCAGGGAACGAAGGGGAAAATCTTATCTTCACTACCATGGAATTGCAAATTGCTGCAGGGATATAAATCTCCAAATCTCTCCAGAGTGATGCACTATCACTAGCTTCAATATATAATTTCCATCCAATTGAGTTGCCAGTGCCCTTTGCTCTGAAAGCCTAAACCGAGCAGAAACTTGAACCTATTCATGGATAAATTCCTCCCAATACTACTATACTGGACAGGACGTACCTAAAGCATAGATGAAAAAAATAACAATGTTGTGGACTGCATGTTTAAAATTCATATGTTGAGACCCTAACCTCCAGTGTGATAGTATTAGAAGATGAAGTCTTTGGGAGGTGATTGAGACATGAGGATGGCACTCTGGAGAATGGGATTAGTGCCCTATAAAAAGAGACCTCATGGTGTTCTCTCACTCTTTCTGCCGTATGAAGTTAAGAAGTCAGCAGTGAACCTAGCACAATCCAAAAGAAGGCTCTTACCAGAACACAACGAAGCTAGCACCCTGATCTCAGACTTCCAACCTCCAAAACTTTGAAAGCCACTTTTTGTTATTTGTAAGCCACCCAGTCTATGGCATTTTGTTTTAACAGCCAAAATGATTAAGAGAAAAATAGACAGGATACTGTATGTAGTTGGAGAAATAAGAGAAACTCAGATATGCAGACAAAGGCCATTTCCAGGCAGTGGAAAAGGAAGACTCCATAAATAATACTTAAAGTTCAATTTGGACATTTCAAGATATAAAGACTAAGAACTAATTATCTGCAAATTGTAATCAGATACTTGATACAAGAATGCATATCCTGCAACCAAATGCCTGAGGAGAGAAACATACTGAAGCACTGGAAGGAAAATCTTGGATGTAAAGAACATTTACTAAACAAAAAGATAATGGGTTTTTTCCTTCATTACAATGCTATGAGTTATTACTCAAGAGAAAGTAAACAAAAATTTGACATCAAAACGTTATTATATAATTGGATATGTAATCTCATCTGTATGTGATGCATCAAATAATTTTTTCATGTTCTTCCTCTCACACCTGTCTGTCTATTTTTCTCCAAATACAGCTCTCAATTTTGGGAAGGTGGCCATGAGAGGCAAGCTAATACATTCTTGTGTCTTCAAGCAGATAGTCTTTAGATATTTCTACTTTTTTTTTTTTTTTTGAGAGAATGCTGAGTTGCTAATGGAACAAAAACAGAGGACTATCATTGGTACCAATCAGTGTCTAAGATGTTGCTGTAAACTCAGCAAATCAAAGGCCTCCTGGATCTGCCAGCATTAGAAAGCAGTTTGATATACCTTTGAAATACTCAGTTCTCTACCCCATGTAACTACTGAAAATATTTCTTACAACCATATACTAGTGTGTTCTCTCTGATATGACTTCTGATAATACACTATTCTCCATCACATTATATCGATATTTAGTACCTTTGTGATATTTTAAAATAGCTTTAAGTGATGTCTTAATCCAGTGTTGCCTTTTAAAGTTAATATAAATATTTACATAGATGCAGATGTACAATGATGACTTGATTGAACATTTTGGAGATAAGATACATTATAAAAAATTTAAAATTAATCTTTATCATTTGGAGATCAGGAAGCCTGCATAACTTAGACTATTGTCAGCAGTTTGAGGTAAATAAAAATGTTCAGTATCTGTTTACAGCAGATGAAAAGTAGATGACCAAATCTCACATGAACAATATGATAGCTGGATTAGCTGAGGAGTTGATTATCACTGGAAAAATGCAGCTTAATACAGGAGGACGTAAAAATGGTGATTGCAGTAACTGTTGAAAAAGAGAAGAGTTTGAGAAATGGGAACAATATGAAAAATCATATGGGCGAATTCATACAGAAAAATTGTACCCTGGAGATGTAAATTTGAGGACATCTGTCCTTAAAAATGAATATATTCTTGAAGAGTTTTGTGAATATATAGAGAGACATATTTGCATGTAGGTCTGATGTTTCAGTTGATACACTGCTAAATATAAAAATCATCATAGGAGAAAAGTCAGGAAAGTAAAAATGAAGCAAAATCCTAAAAACTCCTAAAAAATGAAGTAGTAGTAAGTGAAGTATGGGGAGATTTGCATGACATAAACACAGAAAACTACAAAGCATTGCTAATGGAAAGATGAATATCAGTCAGAGGAATCAGTATCATCAAGATGTCCATTCTCCCCAAAATTTATCCCCAGACTCAGTATAATCTTAGAATTCAACTAGGGTTTTGTTTTGTTTGTAAAAAATGTTATGCTCCTTCTAACACATGTGTGAAACCAAAAAAGACCTTAACAAACATGTTTTTTGGTGGGTTTTTGTAAAATAACATATTTGGTGCACCCATCCTCCTCGATTTCAAGATTTACGACATACAGTAAGCAAGATAATGTAGGACTGACATAGCATAAGCAAATAAATCAATGGAAGAGAACTGAGAGTCCAGGACCAGTCCCATAAAACAAGTGGCATTTGTATATATACAAATATACATATAGTCAGTTTATTTACTTTACTGATGTGCCAGACATTTAATGGGAAAATGAGTCCTTTCAACACATGATGCTGGATAGATTTATGTAAAAAATATTGATCCCTGCCTCAAAACACAGACCAAAATTAATTAATTACTCTCATGGATATAAGGAAAAAATATAAATCTAAAAGTTTCTACAAGAAATATAGGAGAACATTTTTACTGCCTTGGTAACATGAAGATTTCTTAGGACACAAAAAGCATTAATGATACAAAGTTATGAATAAATTCATGTAAATAATGTATATCTATTTAACAAAAGGTTCTGATTATAAAAAAGATAAGTCTTCAATGAGAAAAAAGTTCACAAAACACACATTTGATAGAATACATATCCAAAATATGTGAAGAATTCATAGGAATAAATACTAAAAATATAAAACAATAATAATAGGTATCAACTGTTAATTCATTCTGTCCTTACTGAATGTGTCCAGATGCAAATGAAGCATTTTGTCCTTTGTGACTTCTTGAGGTAAACAAAGAAATTCAGTTGGTAATTTTCCAAATAGATGTTGAACATCTAGAGAATTTAATAATAGTTGTAACAACATACACCTATATAGTTAGGACATACATTGAGATAGAAAATTGCAAGCATATTGTTTGTATTAGTTCATTTAATCTTTAAACTAACCACATGAGGTAGACTCGCTAGTATCTACTATAGACGATGAAATTGAGACACAGCTTTTAAGTACCTTTCTCTATATCAGATCTATTTTGTATGACAAAACCAGCTTTGAAATGTAGTAAGGTATATTATACTGTAATTTTTAATTATTTAGATATTTCTCAATAAGGAACAGTTTATACTTGTAATTATTCTCTTATTTAAAAAATTATCTGAGCATCTGTTTTTTTCCAGACACTAGTCTAGTGGATTCATTGGTGGCAAATTAGAAATCAGAGACTAAAGATAAATAATTTGTGATTTCTACTTTTAGTTTTTATTCAATTTATTTATATTTAGAACTCCTTCACAATACATTACTGTGAAGTTTCCTTATTAATAATAAATATATTGTGATTTGTAAGTTATAGTACCCTAAGTTCACAAAGCATTCTCTGAGTTTTTTTTATAAGTAACTGCTTTAAATGGCAGCTGTTGAACAGAAATTTACTTCTATTGAACTTTGTTGTGTTCAATTAGGAAAGATTATGGAACATGTTTTATATTCCCTTTTTGGCCTCAGGAAGTGATGAACATGAGCTGACATGACAGATACTGCAAAAGATTCCACGTTGTGAGGCGTTTGCAAAGCTTTGCATGGGAATCATATTTTAAAAAGCAAAAGCTACTGAACATGTAATTCCCCATGTACCTCCAGTGGGTTAATTTTTGAATTGCAGACTACTGGGTTGGTCATAGATTTGCTTTTTTGCAGACATTTTTTTGGAAGTAATAAATAATAAGCTTTCCCAGAATAAAATAATAACTGGAGGAAATAGTCAGTGTTGCCTTCTAAATTTAAATTTTCTTGTGAAACCTGAAGTGAAATTTATGGTCACATTCATACATATATCAAAACTTTGAGCACAGAGTAATACGATGATATTAAAAAGCATAATGAATTTAAGCAAATTGAATAAATAATCATTTTGACTTATACATAAATATACTAAGTACCCTCATCCATAGTTTTCTAAAGGTGCTTGAATAGATATATTGAAGTTTAAAATATCCCTTTTAATTAGCAGTAATTAAAAGTAATTAAAATATTACAGAGATGCTAATAAAACATTAAATACTTGTAAAAGAAAAAAAATTTGTTTCCAAAAGTGGTAGCATTAAGGGAAAGTGACTTTATTTTTAATATGTTCCAAATGTAAGCTAAGACAAAACCATGTATATTCTGTATTCAAAAATATACAGTTGTTAAACATTGGCAATTTATGATGCCAACAAATAAAACTGCACATGCTAACAAAATGAATATATTTCCTTCAGATATAGTATTACTGTTCATTTATATGAAGTAACCCTTAAACCAACACTTACCACTACTACTGATGATAATGCTAATAATAAATTTCAGAAAATATCTGTCCAGATATCAAGATGCTGTCAAGTTGAACTTAGTAATCATCTAGAACAGATCAGAACAGAACAAAGTGCTGTGGGTGATAAACAGACATCAGAATACCGAACTTACCGTCTTTCATATGAGTGGGGCTTAGCACAGGCTCTTACCTGGCTGTGCAGATAGAATGAGAAAGTACATGAGAAACATGTTAAGAATATGCAATATAAACATTAATAAGTGACAAACTATCATCTGAAAAAAAAGGTTGGAAAAAAAACAGATAAGCTTGCAGTGATACAGAATAAATTTAATGTCAAAAACAATTTTGTTTAATTTATAAGCCCTAAAATGCTACTCTATACTAGTGTATATATACAGTCTTAAGGATGATAGTGAAATTGTCAATATATGTTGAAAAAAGAATGAACGATAGTTGCCATTGTTGAATAACTAATATGAAATGAAATGAAATGAAATGTATGTATTTCCTACACAATTCCAGAGAGTGTGTGTGTATGAGAGAGAGAGAGAGAGAGAGAGAGAGAGAGAGAGAGACTTCAGGAGGGAGAGAGAACTACATAAGATAAGCATCTCTATCTTTGATCAAAATTAATGTTTGGATGTGGAAATGTTTGAGTCCACTTACATTAACAAATAGATGATAATTCTTAGATTTAGTATGGTATAATCTATATTCAGTAATATTCACTCATTTTACGTGTATAGTTTTCTAAATTATATAAATCTCCACTGTAAGGTATGGAAGAGCTCCATCACTGGAAAACATTCCCTCCTGCCCTTTTGCAGTCACTTCCCGAACCCCTGGCCTAAGACAACAACTGATCTGTTTTCTGTCACTACACCTCTGTCTTTCCTAAAATTTCATATAAATTGAACCACATACTATGTGGTCCTTTTGCTCAACCTCAACTTAGGACAATGCTTTTGAGATTCTTTAGTGTTGTTTTATGTGTTACTGTTTTATTTTTTAAATTTACTTAATTGTATTCTGTAGAAGTAGTAGCCCACAGTTTAGCTAATCACTGGTTGGTGGACATCTGGGTTGTTTCTAGTGTTTGGCTAACAATAACACTACTGAGAACATTGGTGTAGACTTTGTGTGTGACATATATTGTTTTTATTTCTCCTTAGTAATTCAAAGAAGTGAAAGGTAGATGAACATTTAACTTTATAAATTACTGTGATAACTATGTTCTAAAGTTGCTAAAGATGGTTCCCACCAGGACAGTATGACAACTCCACATCTCATTCACGCTTGTGTGTGTCGATCTTTTTAAATTTAGCTATTTTAGTGAGTATGTCGGAGTACTTTGTTATTTAATTCTCATTTCCCTGATGTCTAGAGATATGGACCATTTTTCATGTGCTTATTGGTCATTTGTGTTTCTGCTTTTACAAATTTAATATTCACGTTTATCAGTTTTTTAAAATATGAGTTTTGATTTTTGTTGTATGTAATGTTTTTATATATTCCAGACATGATCATTTTGCAAATGTCAGTTTGAAAATGTGTTCTCTCTGTGGCTTGTATAGTTTCATTTTTTTTTTCAGATTTTAAGAAGGATAAATTTTAATGTTTGATTTATTAATTGTATACTTTTAAAGTTTGCTTTTTATACTGTTTGAGAAATTATTTTCATATCTAATATCAGATTTCTTCTGTGTTTTCTTCTAGAAGCTTAATAAGTTTAGTTCTGTTTAAATGTATGGTTGATTTAGAAGTGGTATTTCTGTAGATAATTCGTTGGCCTTGTAAATACGGGTTTAGTATGAGACTAATTAATTTGTTACATTTCTACTTGTTTGTCATTGTACCGGTACTGTGCTGTTTTTAATAGTGTAGTTTTATGGTACATCTGGAAGTTAGGTAGTGTAAGTTCTTCAGTCTTGTTCATTTTCAAAATGTCTTGACTATTTTAGATCCTTTATGTTGCACATATAAGCTTTCTGATTTTTTTCAGAAATACTGGTTAGGATTTTGATTTATGTTGAGTGGAATCTATAGATTATTTTGTGAATTGCCTCTTAACAATGTTGAGTCTTTTAATCCATGAATATTGCGTGGATCTTTGATTTCCCTTAAAAATATTTTATAGTTTTCAGTCTGAAGATTTTGAACTTCTTTAAAAAGTGTTTTAAATGTATTAATTTTGTATCTGTTGTCAATTAATTTTATTCCATTGTCTAAATGTTTACTAATAATATTTAAAAATATAATTTAGTTTTATATACTGAGCTTAAAGTTTGTGACCTTATTAAATTTACTTATTAGTTCTAATAGCTTTTTGTAGATTACTTAGTTTTCTGCATAAATGATCATATGATCAGCAAATAAGGACCTTTTACATCTTCTTTTTTATTTAATATATTTTTATTTATTTATGTGTGTACTGTATTATACTGGCTAGGACTTAAAGTACAATTTTAGGTAGACCCAATAAAAGTGGACATCATGGCTTTTCTTTATCTTAAGGAAAAATCATTCATTATTTCACCAAAATATTACATTAGCTGTAGCTTTTCCATAGAATCTTTTTAGTAATTATTATATAAATATAATTATTTATATGTTATATTTATATATTTATAATTTATATACAAATATACCTCACTATCCAAAAGTAGAGCATTCCTGTGAAATCTTTTGTAAGTGTAAATGGTGTAAAAGTGAAGAAGAAATTATCTTAGGACACATCTTGCTAAAAGTGTGCAAAATAAATCAAGATAAAGTGCAGATGCTCACAAATACAGTTTAGAGTTCTGGTGGCTTGATGCTGAGATGCTGAGTGTGGTTCCCTGGGAAGGAGCTTGATGCTGCCATTCTCACTGCTCTGGGTGCACGCTGCTCTACAGCTGCCCAGCGGAAAACTGCTGAGTGAATCTTTTGCTTTTGCATTTTTCCATAAAAGCTTACCTCTTTGGATTTCTTTCAGTGAGCAAAAGCAGGTACTAATGTAGGTCTTCCAATAAAGTGGAATGGCATAAAGCAAACTTTCAAAATGTGGGAGATACCTACATTTATATATTTTATATACTATAATGCAAAATTATATATTAATAACATTTATATATAATGTTTTTATAATTATATCATATGATATGTCATTTAGAATTTTATCATATGATATAGCATGTAATTTTGATTATATTTTATAGGTGTAATATTTAATTGCATTTACATATAATTATAATTATATAATAATAATAATTTGAAGCTCTGCTGTTTGTTGTATACTCATTTATAGTCATTATGGCTTTCTGATGATTTGACCCTGTTATCACAATAATGTTTCCCTTTAACTCAGAAAATATTTTGTGTCTTGGGATCTATTTTTATGATATTAACATAGTTATCCTAGCCTTCGTACATTTACAGTTCAAATGATACATTTTTTCCCATCAGTTTCTTCCAGCCTGTGACTTTATATCCAAAGTAAGTCTCTTATATACAGCAGAGAATTAGAACTTACTATTTTTGTTGATTCTGACTACCTGTCTTTTAATCAGTGCATAATCCAATAATATTTACTGTAATTATTACCATGCTTGAGTTTTTGTCTACTTTTTAAATTTGTTTTTACTTACCTGTTTGTATTGCTTTGTTAAGTTCCTTCCTTACTCCCTTTCATTTTAATTATTGAAATACTTTTAAATATTATTTTAATTTTTCTGTTGTCTTTTAAGTTATACTCCTTTGAAATAATAGTGCTTTCATGATTACAGTATATATCCTTAACTTTGCAATCTACATATATACAGTTATTATTGTACCACTTTACATAAAATAACTTGCAAATTAAGATACCTCCCACTGAACTTTATAATTGTTATACAGATTTCATCTGCACATGAAAATACCACCAGATGATGTTACAACTTTTGTTTTAGAGATTATTTGGTTTTTAAAGAATTTAAGAAGATGATAGCAAAGAGAAACTAGTCTTTTGTATTTACCTAGATATTTATTATTTCTGATGCACTTCATTCTTTTCTGAGGGTCAAAGATTCTATTTGGTATGGTTTCTCTTCAGCCTGAAGAATTTCCTTTGGTGTCATCTATAGGGTAAGTCTGTTGGTGACCAATTCTTTTATTTTTAGATTTTATTTATCTGAAATTGTCTTTATTTGAAAACTTCATTCTGAATGATGTTTTTGCTAGAATTCTGGGAAAATATTTTTTGTGTGTTCTCTAAAGATTCTATACTCACTTGGGGAGTCCATGGTTTTTGATAAGAATTCAACATTAATCAGTACATGCACATACAAACTCTGTACATGATACGTTATTTATGTCACTTTTCTATAGCTATTTTCATGACTTGTTCTTTGGCTTACATTGGCTTTACTATCATATACTTTTGCATGGGCTTCTTTCTATTGTGTTTATTTTTTGTTGAGCATCTTGTATCACTAAATTTCTGCTTTCACCACATTTAGGAAACTGTCAACCATTATTTCTGTTCTCTCTCAACTCTCCTGGGATTCTCATCACATCTACATTTAACTGTCTGAGATCATTAGCATGCACATTGAGGCTTTGTTCATTTTTTCATTATTTTTCCTGTATGTTATTCAAATTGAATGATTTTTATAGTTCTATCTTCAAATTCGCTTACTCATTTTTCTGACATCTCTATTCAGACATTAAGTCCCTTTAGTGAATTTTAAAATTTCAGATAATGAATTTTCTAGTTCTAGAATTCCCCTTGAATTCCTTTTCTTTCGTGTCTAATTAATTAGTTTTCTTTTTAGTTCTTCTGTTTAAAGTTCCATAGACTTTCTTGAATTAACTGACTTTTTTGTTTGCTTCATTACTGATTGTTATAACAGCCACTTTAAAACACTTGTCTAGTAGTTTCAGTATGTGTTTTATTCAGTGGTCAGATACGTTTGGTTTTCTTTTCTCTTGGTTCTTTATATGTCAGGTAATTTTGGAATATATTCTAAAGTTTATGAGTATTAACTTGCACATATTGTGGATCTGTTAGTAGTCTCTGATTTAAGTGTTGTGTTTTTTTTTTTTTTTTTTTGTATAATTGGGCAATAACCTTTTCTAGATTTGAAGTGCAAGCTCTTATTGTTAGCTGACAGCTCCAGCCTTAATTCGTAGCTTTGTCTTTAGCTGAGTCCTGTGATTCTGTTTTATACATGCTGTGGTTAAAAGATCATATTTATAGACAGACAGATCTAGTTGTTATTCGGAATTTCTTTCAGCCACAGATTTATTTATTTGTTTCTTGGTTTCCATAGCAAGGAGAGTATTATTTTTTTGTCCATTTCTCTTACTGTTACCCTTGTGCTTCTGCAAATGTCTTGCCAGTGGACTCAGTGGACTCATTAAGATGCATAATGGGGGAAGTTACTTTTTGTGGCCTTCCTCAATTCCTCCAGATATATACTCCCCACTGGAGTCTGTATACTTCTGTTCTTTCTCCAATTTATTTGGATGGGTTGAGAGTTATTTTTTATAGGAGTGTCTTCTGATACAGTCTTCAACTATTATTACCAGAAATGGAAAAGAAAATTTATTAAACATATGCTTGATTGATTTTTGAAAATAGTATTTCTAATATGTGAAAGTAAACATTAAATTGAAAAGGAAAATAAATAGAACAGATATTCAGTTCTGTATTTTCCATTTTATTTTTTTCAATCCAGTATTTGGTGAAAAGTACTTCTTTTTACATATTGTCCTTATGCCTAATATAGTTATTTTCATGCCCATGTTTGATTATCTTCAAATTGGGATCATCTGATGGTTTATTTCTATTTTTCTCTCTCAGCTTTTGGTTATTTTTTCTTGTCTCTGATGTTCATGGCAATTGCTTATTTAATGTCATGTGTCAAAGTCACCAGATACTCTGAAAAATGTTATTTTTTCCACAAAGGACAGATTTTTCTTCAGGCAGAAATTTAGTGTATGGCAGTTTAATTTGATCCAATCAAAGGAAACAGACTGTGATGTAGGTACCATGTAATTAAATTAGTTTTCACTTATAAGGATATAGTTCTTTAAGGATCTCAGCTGGAATTCTGGGGAATCTATGTTTTTTGGTGGTGTTCTTACTCCAATTTTAATCTCCCTATTACTTGCAAATACTGAAATGTATGTTTGACTTTTTAGCCTCTTCGCCATTGCCTTTTGCTTGATTTTTTTTCAGTCTCTTAAGTTTACACATGTGCAGATTTAAATTGATAAATGCCCCAAAGAGAAACTACTCACAGGTGGTAGACTGATGTTTTTCTGCAGTTCCCTATTCTCCAGGTCCACAGGCCCTCAATTCAGGTAATTTTAGTAGTCTTCACCTCAAATTTTTGTCTCTCTAGTCGCAGGTGATGTTGCTGCGAGCTCTAGAGCTCTAACCCTCTGTTGATTACTGTGCCTTCAGTCTTACAAATTAGCAAACAGTCTGAATGGAACAGCGGTGGTGAGTGTGAGGTTTATCTCAGTGTATCACCTTTCCCCAGAGTCCTAGCCATTCAAATCTTGACTGCTGAATATTCTCCAGTGACTTCAAACACCTGTTTTGCTTTGTTTATTGTTCTAGGTTTTAAGGACTATTACTACGGAGAGAATTAGTCTAAACAAACTTTTCTGTCATGCCTTGCAGTAAGAGCCTTTCAAAGTATTTTAATATAGCATACTGTATTCTTTGGAGTAAAGAAACAGTATGCATTTAAGCCCTTCAAGTTTCAACATTGGCTTTATCTGAATTTCCTTTCATCCCTGCTTGTAAACTGACAGTTCTTATCTCCTTCTTGGAACACCATGCTAAAAAGAGCCAGTAACAGCCAACATTGATATCAATGCTCTGATTATTTCTAACCACCTTCCCCAGAGTTAGCTCCTCTAGAGACCAGTGTTCTCTGTCTTAAGAATTACAGGTGGGGATTTACTGTTTTGCCACTGCATAATCTGGTTACCTAGCCTTCTAGCCTGTTACACTGGTTCCCTTGCCTCCTCCGCCCCAGTCCAACTGCTAAGCTGGAGCTCCTCGTTTATATTTTGATTGCAATTATACCCCTTTTTAAAAGTGGATTTCCTGTGTCAGTAAATTAATGCTAGCTGCAGTAATAGACAGCCTTGTAGTCTCAGTGGCTTAATATAATCAAGTTCTGTTTCTTGTTAGTGTACATTCTAATATGGTTAGGGTAGCTCTCATGGAGAACTCTCCTTTAAGTGATGGCTAAGGGATTTATGTTTTTAACATCCTGTGGCCCACCATCCTCTAAAGCTGTGTTGTCTACTACAGTAGTCATTAGCCTTGTATAACTATTTAAACTGAATTTAAATTAATTAAAAATTTTTAATGTAAAAACCAGTTCTTCAGTCCTCAGTCCCCCTGGCTGCATTCCAAGTGTCAGTAGCTCTATGTGGCTAGTGGTGAGTGTATTGGACAGGACAGATACAGAATCTTTCCTTCACTACAGAAAATTCTCTGATTTTTTTTTAGCATTATTTGCACAATGAGTACTGCCTTCTAAAAACCATCTTGTTTTGGCTTCTAGGGGACTCTCCTGAGTCTCCTAAAATTTTCTACCAGGTTCTTTCCCTTTGCCCAGCCAGCAAAGGAGTGGAGGCATTGATATCTGGTAGGATGTTATATGGCCATGTCTAGAAATGAGATGCATCATTTTATCCCACATGCCATGAGCAGGTGTCAGTTAAACAGACCTTCCCATTTGTAAAGGAAGCTGAGGAATCTAGTTTTCCTACCAACTTAGAAATAGATAACAAAATTGATGAGCAACTAGCCTCTTCCACATACTCTAAAAATTTTTGGATAGGAAAATGAAAATCAGAACATTTAAGACTGGGATGTGTGGTAGTCAAGGTGAGGGAGAAGGAAAGGGAGAGTCAAATTTTAGGTTTCTGGCTTACACAGATGGGAATATAAAGGTGAAATTTACTAAGATGACAGCTACAAGCATATGAACGTACATAGATCAGCAGTACAGTTTGTGCATATCTTGGATATACATAAGTGAAGATCTTTAATTAAAGAAGCTAAATATGTAAACATGAGACTGAGGATAAATATAATTTGAAGTCATGCATTTGAGAGTTATAAACATCAATTCATTATGAGACTACTGAGAGTACAAAAGAATGCTCAGAACTGAACCACAAGGAGCAGAGGTCATTAGAGGTTGAAAATGCAAGGCCAAGTGAGTTGGGGTATGAAAGCAAAGACGAAAACCAAAAGTATAGCCCCCAAGAAACTAAAACAAGATTGTTTTCAGAAGGCAGTACTCATTGTGGAAATAGTGCTAGGAGCTGTAAACAGCAATGATTTAAAAAAATCCGTGGACTATTTCTCTAAAAATGTTTGAGATTATATGCAAATAATAATTAATATCTAAATTAAAATTGTCAGAGTGCCAATGCATGTCTTTATTCTCTTTTTCAATAAGTATAAAGCAATTGCCCTAATATCACAGTTTGTCTTTGTAAACCTGTATAGATTTTACTAGTGAGTGTCTTTTGGCTTATTTTTTGAACATTTCATATCTAAAAACCAAGTTGCAGCTGTAGGAAAAGTGTGATATATGTAACTTCTAGGATCATTGTTCACTTGTGGTCTTTAGAAATAAGGAAAATTCTCCTACTGAAATAACCTGCCTTTTATCTGAACCAAATGAAGCATCAAGATTAATACAGGTTTTTATACTTTATTAAACATGATGCTAAATGATACATTATTTAGTATCAAGAAGCTTTACAATAAAACTTCACTTACACTTAGAGTAGGTAAGAAAAAAAATCAGTTATTACAAAGCAGAAAATATTTCCCAGTGTCAGTTTATTCTGCAGATTGTGAAAGGATAAAGTTTATTTGAGGCCATATGCTCTCCTTATTCTCACTACTTCATAAACTGAAAAAATTAAAAGCACTCATTTTAGAACTATGCAGTATAAAACACTGTTTTGAAGGGTCTACAGATGAATGCCAAGAGGTTATCCCACAGTGAAAATAATTGGATGCCCCAGAGGTTAGCATGTTTTTTCTTTTTCAGCTTCTGTACACTTATCTTATTCCTAGTTTTTCTATCTTCTAAAATCCTCTTTAAAAGTATTAGCATGGCGATTTTAAGGAAGAAAACAAGGCTGAAAAAGAAAGCTGTGCAAACAGTGTAGAAAAATCCATTGCAGTTTAAAACACATTGCATAATTTTCTCTTTTTCTTTGAACTGTGAGTCATATGGAGGAATACTAAGTTTTTCTAAAGCAGAAAAGTAAGTTACTAGGTTCATATAGCAACACTACATATGATAGAGCACTTATAACATGGCATTCAAACTTGTAATTAAAATGTTACATATTTTCATGTGATTCCAGGCCATTAAAATATGCATAGCATCAATTATCAAGTAAATTTTACTATTACAATCTTATTAGGATGATGTTTTGGCTTCCAGCATGGACTCATATGATTGTTCTACTGAGAACAAGAAATAAAGACGTTCAGGTTCCATTATTATACCAGAAAAGTGACAGCATATATTCTTTGATGTAGGTATTTCAGAGTCACATTTAAAAATGGCTTATGATGATTAAGGGCTTCCTTATATAGTGGCATGATGAGTTAAGAAAATTGTCCTTGAAAGAGTAGGGATTTTGTTCCAAGAAAAAAGGAAAGTTCAATCAAGAGAATAGGAAACATATGTTGATAAAATGTTTGGAAAAAATAATGATCTCATATCTTGTACTAACAATAAAAAATTATAAAATGTATATCATAGAATACATGCATGAAAAAATTAAAATAATTATATACAACTTAAAAAAATATTAAGATAGGATAAGTGATCCTAATAATAAAGTGAAATGCAGGAACCATAAAGAAAATCAAATCATAAACCCACAACATTAATCAATTTTAACAGAAAGATGAGTAAAAAGAAATATAAAATCCAAATCATAAATATCTGTAACACATATAAAAATCTCTTACTTTTTTAATATAATAAATATTAACCTTCTGAGTTTGTTAAAATACAAAAAGTATGTTTTAAATGTATTTTAAATATAGATAGGCATTTTCCATTAAAATATTTAAACTCATAAATAGTAAAAATGTAAAAAAAAAAAAAAAAGACTTTTTGCTAATGATTATGTAAGAGTTAAAAAGTATTACTCTTTTCTGGGGAAAGAAAAATAAAGCATTCTCACATGTGAATGTGGTATAAGTTCTTTGTACTCTAATTGATGAAATATATCAATAACAATAATATAATGTGTGACTCTGAAGTCACAAATTATTGCTTTAGTAGTTCTGATGGATATAATTTGATATGATTTTGTCATAAATAAATTAATAATTTATTTGTTTCATTGAATAGTCTATACTATAAAACAAAGTATCAAAAATAGATTACTAGCTCTTAAAATCTAAGCAGGTTTGGAGAGTCAGAAGAAGGGTGAGGTGATAACTATTTCAGTATAAAGTCCAGAGTCTTGTATTATATGTATAATTTCATCATAAAATTATAACTAATAGTACTTAAGCAAACATTTTACCAAATGTATTTCCCAAACTTGAGGGGAAAATATGCTTACTGAAACTTAATAAAGCTGGGTGAAAATAAAAATCTCCAGAATACAGTTAGCAAGAGAAGATCCTTTGTTACTATTAAAACAATACAAAAAAACCTAGAAAAATAGTACAAGTTGTATGTATTTGCAGAATTCCAGTGAGTCATGTATGAGTGTTGTGATGAGACTTAAAGGGGACTGTGCCCTGAAATTAAAATTAGAGTTTGATTTTTGCTTCAGAGCCTTCTTCATAGTATAATAGGATATATTTATTTGATACAAAATAATGCAGTGATGCAGGAAGAGAGGAGAACAAAAAAATTACATATTAAAAAATAGCACAATGTCAGATATGAATCATAACTTAATAGTAATTACATGAAATAAAAATATATTATGCATTCCAATCAAATGGAAGAAATTGATAGAGTGGATAAAAATTATTATCCAATTCTGTGTTACCTAAAAGAGATAGGCTTTAGATTGTTAATCACAAATAGGTTGAAAGTAAAAGAATGGGAAAAGATATACCAAGTAAGTAATAAGTAAAAACAGCTGGAGTGTCTAGACTAATACCAGACAAGTAAGCAATAAGACAAAAATTGTTACTAGGACAAAGAAATTTTATAATAATATCACCAATCCAGCATGAACACTTCCTAACTCATTCTGTGAGACCAATATTATTAAGAAAATTAAACAAAGACATCACAGGATAAGACAGCTTCAGTCAGATATCCCTTATGACACAGATTCAAAATCTTCAGCCAAATTTTGGCAAACTAGTAACATATAAAAAGGATTATGCATCATAACCAATAGGATTTTTGCCAGCAACACAAGGTAAATTTATCACAAAGTAAATTTATCGAGTATACCATATTAATAAAATAAATAATAAAACACGTGATCATTTAATACAGAAAAAGGATTTGACAAAATTCAACACCTTACATGGTAAAACAGTCAACAAACTGAAAATAAAAGGGAACTTTCTCAATCTAATAGACATCATCTATGAAAAACCCTCAATTAACATATTCAATGGTGAAAGACATTTTTCTCTGAAAGATCAGGAACAAGACAAGAATGTCTGTTTTCACCACTTGTATTCAACATTGTATTGAAAGTTCTAGGTAAGGAAATAAAGCAACAAAAATAAATGAAAGGCATTCAGATTTCTAAGGAAGAAATAAAGCTATACTTTCAGATAACATGGCCTTTGTTGTGAAAAATGTTTAGGAATCCACAAAAGGCTATTAGAGCTAATAAACAAGCTCAGTATGATTGTGGGATAAAATATCAGTATACAAAATTCATTTGTCCTTTTTTACACTAGCAATGAGTGATCAAAATTGAAATTAAATAATTATATTTATATAGCAAAGGATGAACTTCTTAGGAATAAATGTAATGAAAGAAGCACAAGACTTTTATACTGAAAACTATAACACATCGTTGAAAGAAATTAAAGACTATATATATATTTATATACTATATATAATAGTATATAAATACATAAATATATAAATGGAAAGAGGTACCATGTTCATGGATTGGAAAATTTCATTAAATAGACATAATAGAGTAGTGGAATAAAATTGATGGAATAAAAGCCCTTGTATTTACATACAAATGATTGTCTATGAATGTGCCAAGACAGTTTGGTGGTTGAGAGTAGTATTTTCAACAAATGGTTCTTGGAGAACTGAATATCCACATGCAAGAGAATGAAGTCGAACTCATGCCTCACACCATATACAAAAATTAACCCTAGGTGAATCATATATTTAAAAACAAAATGTTAAAGTCCTGTATTAAAAATCAGTAGAATAGATTTTCTCCAAAATAAGATATATAACATTGCAAATAAGCATTTGAAGAGATGTTCAACATCATTATCATTAAGAAAATGCAGATCAAAACCACAGTGACATATCATTTCACATTAAGGCAAAAATATAAAGACTAACAGTAATCAATATTTAAAAATATGTAGAGAAATTAGAACTTTTGTACGTTGCTTATGGGAGTGTAAAATTGTGTATCCACTTTGCAAAACAGTTTGGCAAGATGTTAAACAGTGCAAAATGTTATAAGTAGCATTATCATATGAGGCAGCAGTTCCACTCCTAGGTAAATGTTCAAGATAAATAAAAAATATAGGTTCACATAAAAAGTTATACATGAATATTCATAGCAGCATTGTTCTTAATAGCTAAGAACTGGAAACAACCCAGATGTTTCTCAGTAGATAAACAAATGGTGGTATATCCATACATGGAATAATATCCTACCTGAAGGAGATTTAAATACTGCTTTATCTTACCACATGAGTGAATCTTGAAAGCAATGTGCAAAGTGAAAAAGCCAGATTCAAAGGTCACGTATTGTATAATTCCATTGATACGAATTACCCAGAGTGGCAAAATCCACAGCAACAGAAATTATGTTAGCTTTTACTAGAGGCAGTGGGGATTAGGAGATGGGGAGAAACTGCTAATGTGTTGAAATTTCTTTCTCTGGTGATGTGTATATTCTCAAGTTAGAGTGATTATTATACAGCTTTGCAAATACACTAAAAAACTCTAAATTGTACATTTCAAAACGGGAAATTTTATGTTATTTATGTATCAGTAATGGTATTCTCAAAATAAAAAAATCATTAGTGCCAAGTTTGAGAATCCATTTCTTAATATAAACTAGGAGGCTGGGAAGTCTTTTGTTGCAGAAGTGACATTTTTGAATGAGACTTATCACTATAAACCTAGTTATAGGCCTATCTATTTTCAAAGAAAAAAAAAAGTAAAGATAGAAGGGAGGGAGGGAGAGAGGAAGGAAGGAAAGAAGAGGAAAAGAAATGACATTGAGAACAATAATACTAAGAATAACTTTCAGTCATTTGTTTAAATATACTATTTTATCTGTTGGAAAACATTCATTCTAGTGACTTTCATAATGATGTTGAAGAATTCGAGGCTTTGAAATATTAGTCACTTGCCTGCAATCACAGAGCCAAAATTGAGTGTCAGAGCTGTAAAATGAATCAAGGGAATCTTGACTTGTGTCCATGTTCTTAGCGGGAGAGAGAATTTGATGTAGGATGTCTGTGATAATAATAGATTTTATCTGGATAAAACAGGTTAGAAGATAGCATGGAACAGTCAAATGGAGATGATCCATAGGAAACTAGCTGTACATTCATGTGAATAAAGGAGAGGAAGAAAAGCATGGATGTTAAAAGCATGTGGGCTCTTGAATCATCATGTCTGAATCTATAGCCAGGCTCCATCATGTGTTAGTTTAATCAAACTGGGTCTTAATATTCTCTTTTCTGTACTAGAGATAATAATATCTACCTTATAAGGTTGAATGTTATATATAAAGTGTTTAATGAGTGTAGTTGTAGTGGTTCTGTAGTCAGCTGCCTTTGGGGGCAGGATAGGTGGATCTGACAGCTCACAGCTTTTTGGGGAACCAGGTAGCCCTACATCACCACTCATGGACATTTTGGCTTCCTTAGTTTTAAGATAACACACATAAAAGGTAACAGGCAGAAAAGTTGTTACCTGATTCCATTTACAAAATCACTATGCAGTTAATTCTGATTGTGTAGGTGGTATGTCAAAATTGATCTCTTTTTTTCTTGTTTCCGGGGGCTTTTTAAATTGAGATGTATGTGACATATAATATGACATTAGTTTCATGTTACAACAATGATTCAATCTATGTATATATTGTGAAATGATCACCACAATAAATCTAGTAGCAACCAGCAAAAAAAAAAAAAACTGTGGTTGCAAACTAAGATCAACTATTAGCTTTTGTTTGTGAGGCTAGAATTTAGGAGAGAGAAATGTGTTTTGTTGTCATCACCATTCAGTTAGTCAATTGAGCATTTGGAAGTACACAGAATTATGCAGGAAGAAAATGTAGGATGGGAATAAAAGTGAAACCTGGGGAAATTCATTATGGTTTTAACTTGATTAAATTAATTATGGTTTTGATTTAATTAAGATATAAATTGGGACCACATTTGGACTTCAGAAGTCATGAAATCATGATGATGGTTTTTGCTTTATTATTTGGACAAATGAAAGAAGATATAATTTGACAGTAGACACATTTTTATAGTAGTTATTCCGGAAGAGTGGCTGTGACATGGGAAAGGGTTCTGACTGTAATAACTTAAAGTAGGTACCAAATTTGAAAAATTCTTTGGAAGAAGATCTTTGATAGAGGGGATATGGTTGACTAAGGACAAGAAGAAATCAAAAATGACTATACATTTAATAGCCTGGTGAGCCAGGAGTATAATGATGATGTTGACAGTGATGGGAACACAGAGAAGACTGAGAAAATAATGAGCGTGGCTATAGACACGTTATGTTTTAAGTGTCAGCAGGATATTTGAGTAGAGATATCTTGCAGACAGCCAAAAATGAGGGTTTGGAGAGCATGTGGGGATTAAATTCCCTTTTGCAGCTTTGTATGTGTTACTTTAATCTTTTAAAATTTTATTTCTTTGGTGATTTGGCCATGTGATTCCTAGAGTCCCATCTTACTTTTTATTACTTCATATTATAAGTATCTGGATACATTTTAAGTTGCCTTTTATTCAGTAAAATTCCATTATTTTCTCATACTTTGGAAAAAATAGGTTGTTTTATTCATTTTCCTCTTTCATTTATTTTGAAACAGTTACTATGATACTGCTAATATTTAGCAAAACGTGTTAGGGTCTACAGTCACACACACATACACACACACACACACACACACACACACACACAAATCTACTAGTTCAGGAGAGTTTCTGAGTTTTCAGTTATTTGTAGAGAGCTTTCCCATATCTCCCCTTGTGTTTTTGACATAGTTTCTTTTGGCCAGATTGATTTATGTAAATATTTGACTGTATGATATTATTTCAAAGGTGCTTTGAAGGCCCTGGGAGGTTCAAGAGGCCCTTGTCAAGTACAGGATGATGACTAACATGCTTCTAGAACTTCATCAATTTAAATCAAGTCCATAGTTCTCTTACAGTTCCAACACTTCCATAGTTCAAAGTAGTCTAACCTCATCTCTACACGAAACTGTGGATAAAGAACCCCAAAAATTTGTTTTGTGAGAATAGAATAGAAACATGGGGACCCTGAGCTTGGGAGTGGGGGATATGCCAAAATAAAAATTAAAAATTGAGAAATTTGGTTGCATTAAAAGTAAATTTTAATAATTCCCAATGTGGCATTATTCATAAGCATTAGCAAGCTTTTCAGGGCAGGAAAAGCCTCTCTGTTCATCTGTTTTTATCAAAGAGGAAGAGATTAACTGGATGTATCATTTTCTAGGGCTTTGATTTGCTACTTGGCCTTTTTTCTGCAAGTTACTCAAATGGATATACAAATATTTTCCTTCTAAATAACCTTTTTTTTCCAAGTTAAATCATCCACTATAATTTCCTATTCAAAAATGAAATCTTAGATTCAGCAAAACTACTTTTCTAGTATTATATATCATTCAGATAGGTTATTTGTACCAAGAGCTATTATTTTTTAATATCCACAGTCTTTCACATGAAAAACCACTAGGTGTTAAACAGTATATACCACGAACCTACCACAAATCAAGACAAACTGATAGCCAAAACATTTTATTGAGGATTTCTCCATAAAATAGCAATGATCTGATTTTGGTTAAAAAAAAATTTCCAGGTAATGATTTTCATCTTGAGGATGTTTTTGCTTGTTTCAGTTGTGAAAGAGCTGCATTAAATACCAGCGAAGATTCATTATGATCCCAGCTTTTCAAATTGATACTCAGAGGGCCTGGCTTCAAAGAATAATGCAAGGAAGATTTTCACATAGATTCTGCAAATGCTTCTATTTGTTCTACACTGCAGAAACCACACTGTGACTCAGCAATGCTTTGATGGCTTTGCTCTCTGATCACACACCTTTCTTTCTTGCAAGGCAGACATCAGATATCAGGTATCAACTTTCATATAAGAAAAACATTCGAGGCCAAAATTTTGATTACCCAGAATCCTTCTAAGGCTTTAGCAATAGAGGAACCATCTGTCACCACCTGACTATAATATCATCTTAAATTTCGATATCCTGGAGGCTCTGGACATTTTAAAGATTCTTGAGCAGTACCAATTTTAAAGAAAGATAAACTCTGCCTTCAAAAAAAAAACTATTAAAAATTCCAGGTAATGATAAACATGCAAAAATATAGTGGTAAACAGTGGCAGTGACACAGGTGTTTTCATTCACGAGAACAGTCAAACTACACACGTCAGGTCTGTGCATTTCACACTATGTAAACTGAAAGAAAAATAAGGAACATATTTACATTTTTCTTATGACATATTTGTCCCATCAAATTTTGCAGCATATTTTGTTGTTAGATTAATTTTTTCTCTTAGCTCTTTTAAAGTAATTTCTGTGGTAGATACTTGTCATTGAAAAGGTTGACCTGATAAATGGTATTATTTATGTGATATGAAAGTTATTATACCAAGGAGTGCTGTATAACATATGTAGATAGCCCAGCAATAAACCATGCCAAAACATAGTGTTTAGAGAATTTTAAAAAAACGACTAATATCTCTTGATTATTTATAAAGCTAACTCAGTAAATAAGATGTTTAGATGACTCTTTCCCTACTTGAATTATTTAGCTAGCTGCTGTAAAATGACTTTGAATACAGTTACAAATCAGAACTTCGAAAGGAATGTATATAGCAGTTTAGTACATTTGATCATTTTAGTGTTAGTACCAGTTATAAACAAAATGTGATTTCTGTGTATTAATATAAGATCCACAAATTGGACAAGTGGCCAATAAAAAATATTTTGGTTTAGAAGTTTAGAAATATATTTGTTAGACATATTTATTAAGCATTTACTATATGGCAGGCACTGTTTTTTTTTTTTTTTAAACAATCTGCAGGCAATCTGGCAATTAACAAAAAAGTCTATCATCATAAGTCTTACATTATATTGGTGAAAAAATAAAAGTATGTCTTGTGGTTCTGGCTCAGTTGACTTGGATAGTATTATATGTAGCTGTATTTCCTAATACTGAATCCTGTGCCTCTGAAGCCGAGGTACAAGGGAATATGATCTGAAACTGTGCCCCGGGTATCCCTACACGTACGTGAACAAATGGCACCTGTGAAGGATATTTTCAAGTGAGGAATAGCCTGGGGATCTCTGTAGACAACAGCGTCACAGGTGACTAATAGCTAAAACACATCGTGGAGTTGATCTCAAAAATGGTAACAGTAGACATGACAAACAGAGTTTGGTTAAAACAGGTAAGTAACTTCATAGCCTTCCAGCATCCAGCTAATGGACACCAGCAGGAACTCCAAGTGGAGACCGTTTCTCTCTACTCACAGGTCCCTTGGTGACTATATAGGGCACGCACACTGCGGAGTAAAGAATAGAAAGGAGTCACCTCGCTCCTCTGTCCACATACCCTTCAAAGCTTCCTTGGTCTACAGTTGTCAAAACTTTCCTTTATACTTTGGGATATTGCTTTCCCTAAGGGAGAAAAGTATATCAGAACATGAAAAGTTACTCCAGTTGTTTGAAATACCTTTTATTTGAGGGAAGAGTAAGCCAACAATTTAATGAGAAGATGTCAGATGGGCATAACACTTGGGGGAAAAGGGTATCCCATCTAGTATCTAATGCTATACAAGATTTTAAAAATTCATGATGTTCTATGGGTTATAGGTAAAAAAAATGCAAATAAAAAAGCATAAATAATAAAATGAATCCAACAGAGTTTTATATAAATATTTGTCTAACGTTGTACAATCGTTGCCCAGATCTCAAATGATATTCACAGGTCCAGAGGGCAATTGTTTGTCAAAGTTAAGTATTTCCTATTTCTCCATCTTATTTCGGTATCTTCTGTGGCCTTCAGGGTAGATACATTATCATGAACCAAAAATGTCAATAGCTACACATATGAGGTATCAGGATCTCTAAAAACTGGTTTTATTTCTATTGAAAAAAATAATAAAAAAAAAACAGATGACACCTGAAAAAGGGTGTTTTGAAGATACATGGAACTTAGAATTTCTGTTAAGTACTACTCTTCTCAGAGCTACCCAGAATTATGTGCTGCATGCAGAACATAATTTCTTCACTTTTTGAGGTGAAATGGGTAGCTGTTAGTTAATTGTCTGTAGCTACTTTCTTATACAGAGCCAAGGTGTTTGTTACTTCCCAACTTGGTTGAAAAATGCATGTGTTGGCAGTTGAGAATTGAGGTTCAGTATGAAATGATCAGAGAAGATATTTTTGCCTAACATGATTAACAAGCAGTTATCTTAAAAATAGCCCTACCAACTACACCAAAAATTCTCCCAGTATTGATTTTTAATTCTAACTTAGAGTTAGCACATTAAGAAATGTTACTGTAATATATATTTCATAGTTTTTCTAATAATGATGAAGCCTTTCCAGTTTTTGATGCTTAGGTAAGCTATTAACACTTCAGAGGTGGACCTGTGATCTTTTATGTCATTTATGTTCAGCACCTTCCATTCTAATGGGGCACAAGTTTTACATCAAAGATGTTACATCTGTATGTTACATTTGTAACATTATAGTAAGTAAATAAATAAATAACATGTTTGAGAATAAATTATCATGCCAAATTTCTTTCTAATTTAATTATTTATTTACAAACACATACGTATTTTACTATGTGCCTATTAATGTCAGATGTTAATAAGCCAACTATTTACATGACAAAATGACATCCTCTAAGTCTCTATAATCTTGAATAGGGAGATAAATTAATTAACATAATATAGTGGAATGAGGATATATGCTATTACATAATGTTGAATTTGAAGAATAAGAAATCATTTATTTCTATCTGTGAATGTTAAAGATTTTTAGAAAAAAATCTCTATCCCAACAGGGCTTAGGTCATAGAGAAAACTTTTTACAGCTGAGTCTTGAAAGTGGGAAACTTTGACATATTGGAACACATGACAGGCAGATGGAGAAATGTGAGAGGAAATGCAAATATTTAATGGAAATTTTGAGGAAATCTGACTTTCAAGAGTTCTATTTCTGTACCACAGAACATGAGAAGAATGGAAATAGAGACATATGTAGAGAAAAGTTCATGAGAGTTCATATATGTTATGCTAGGCATTAAGATGGAAATCATATAATTAAAGTTTCAATTGACTATAGGGAATTGGAGGTAAAATAGTATGATTTTAATGAGAAAAAACATGATTAAAAAAATAGGTCCAGAGTATAGAACACTCATTAGCACAGGCAAACTATGTGAGGATTTATTCACATAAGAGGTAAGGTTGTCTAATAAAATAGAAAAAAATAAATAAATTGAAAAAAGAGGAATGAAGATTACCTTTCTCTTACTTATATTGATGGATTTAGAATTCAGGACTTATTTTAAAACGAAACTTAAATATGAGGATGATCTGACTGTGACATCCATCACTCCATTGATCTTCAGGATTGATTCGGCTGATCTGGCTGGCTAGGCAGCTGTCCCTCCAGCCTCATCACTGCATGTGTGTTCCTCCCATAGCTGCAGTGTACTCTGTCAAAGGGGACAGTGTTCCCTGATGGAAGAGGATCACTCTTTGGTCAAGGGTATATGAGTAGCTGTGCTCCCCTACTAGAACCCCAAGCAAGCTCTGTAAGGTCCATTTGTAGGAGAATGTTGGGTAGTCAAGCTTCCAAACTCCAAACACACCCAACTGAGGTGCCACCTGTGGCAATCTGCCTTTCTTGAAAAAAAAAAAAAAAAAAAAGAAAGAAAGAAAGGAAAGAAATAAAAGGAAAAAAGAGACTTGTTCTAAAGAACAACATGGAACAAAGAGACTATTTCGTCTGGATATACCTTTTAGATAATTGAATTCATTTTCTCTTTGGTGTGAAAAACATGAATCCTTAGGCTTCTATAATTTTTGAAGGTTCCACAGTTAATGAGAGAATAAATAAATTCCAAGCTTTCTAAAATTGCCCTTAGTTGTACTCCTTAGAAACAAAAATTTATTATGTTATGTAACACCTTTGAATGTATTTTTTGAGCTTTTTTAGGTTTACAACAAAACTGAAAGGGAAGTTAGCAATTTCTCATGTACCCCCTACATAGCCTTCTCTATTATATCAACATCACTCACTGAAATGGTACAGTTTTTACCAAGGATAAACCTGTATTAAAATATAATCACTTGAAGTCCATAGTTTACCTTAGAATTTACTCTTGTTGTCCATTCTATGGGTTTGGACAAATGTAGTATAGTGACATATATCCATCATTGTGTCATACACAGTAATTTCACAGCCCTAAAAATCCTCTCTGCTCTGCCTGTTCATTTCTCCCCAATCCCCAACCCCTGGTAACCACTGATATTTTGTCTCTGTAGTTTTGTCTTTTCTAGAACATAGTTGGAATTGTACAGTATGTAGCCTTTTCAGATGAGCTGCTTTCATTTAGTAATATGCATTTGATTCATCATAACTTTTCATTACCTTGATAGCTGATTTTTTTTTATCACTGAATAATATCCCATTGTCTGGATGTGCCAAAGTTTACAATGAATTAGAATTCCAGTTGCTTCAGATCCTTGCCACCATTTGGTAATATTGGTGTTCTAGATATTGTCCATTCTTATAAGTTTATATTGGTATCTCATTGTTCATTAATTTGCATTTCCCTGATGATATATGATGTAGATAATCTTTTCATATACTTACTTGCCATCTGTACATCCTCTTTGTTAAGGTTTTTGGCCCATTTCCTAATCAGGTTGCTTGTTTTCATATTGTTTAGTTTTAAGAGTTCTTTGTATATTGTGTATAGCAGACCTTTATCAAATGTGTCTTTTGAAAATATTTTCTCCTAAACTATGCTTTGTCTTCTAATTCTCTTGTATTGCCTTTGCAAAGCAGAAATTTTTTTTAACTTTAAAGAAGCCCAGTTTATCAATTATTTATTTAACAAACTGTGTCTCTGGTGTTGTATCTAAAAAGGCATCACCATTGCCAAGGTCATCTAGGTTTTCTTCTATTTTATCTTCTAGGAGTTTCAGTTTTGCATTTTGACATTTAGGTGTCTGATATAGTGTAAATTAATTCTTGTGAAGGAGGTAAGGTCTGCATATATATTCACTTTTTGTTTTGTTTAGTTTTAGCACATGGATTTCTAGTTGTTCCAGCATCGTTTGTTGAAGAGGCTGTCTTTGTTCTATTGTATTGCATTTGCTCCTTTATCAAAGATCCATTGACTATGTTTATGAGGGTCTGTTTCTGGACTCTCTGTTTTATTGAGTGATCTATTTGTCTATATCTTCACCAATACCACACTGTCTTGATTATTGTAGCTTTACAGTTAAGTCTTGATATTGGGTAACATCAGTCCTCCAACTTTGTTTTTTTTCTTTTTTCAATGTTTTTGCTTATTGTGGGTCTTTTGCCTCTCTATATAAATATCATAATCAGTTTGTCAATGTTCATAAAATAACTTGCTGTGGGTTTGACTGGGATTGTACTGAATCTATAGAAAAAGTTGGGAAGAACTGACATTTGCCTATAATCTGATTTTAATTATATACAGATTATTGTGATTCCCCAAATCATCCCAATCATGATGAGACCCTTGTTCTAGTTCATGTATTTAACTAACAAATGTTTGAACATGTACTGTACCATATAATCAGTGCTGGTCCTAGGGAGTATAATATAAACTGACAGATATGATTCCTGTTATCCTGGAATTTTGTTTATTGGCGGAGGATAGCTACTGAAAAAAAAAAAAAGCTAGAAGATTGATAATTCTAGGAAAGGGGTATAAAAAAAGGACTGTATGACATTGCATATATTTAGTCAAACTCCCAAATTCTCAGGTTTGCATCTGAATCCTTCATTACAGTTTGGCCATCATTCTTTAGTATAAGCTAACTGGACATATGTATGTCTTCTTTGGAGACCTGCCTATTCAAATCTTTTGCCCATTTTAATTGGGTGATTTGTCCTTTTATTGTTGTCTTGTAAATACTCTTTATATATCCTGGATACTAGACCCTTTTCAGATTTATGATTTGTAAATACTTTCCCCATTCTATAACCTGTCTTTTTTCCTTTCTTAATAGTGTCCTTTGAAGCACAGAAGTTTTCAATTTTAATGAATTTCAATTTATCAGTTTTTCTTTGGTTTCTTGTACTTTAGTATCATATCAAAGAAAATATACCATAAACCAAGTTTCAGACATGTATTCCTATATTTGTTCTAAGTTTCTTTTTTATTTTTGGTTTTTACATTTAAGAGTGTAATCCATTTTTAGTTAATTTTGGTACATAATGTGACATAAAGGTCTAAATTCATTATTTTGCACATGGATATCCAGTTGTCCCAGCACCATTTGTTGAAAAGACTACTCTTTCTCTATTGAATTATGTTTGGCACCTTTGTTGCAAGTCAGTTGACAATAAATGTAAGGGTTTATCTCTGGACTTTCAATTCTGTTTCATTGATATATATTTTTATTCTTGTTCTCACTGCATTAAATCTTTAGATCAATTTAGGGAGTATCTTGTCATCTTAACAATATGAAGTTTTCCAGTCATAAACATGGTATATCTTCTCTTTATTTAGGTGGTCTTCAGTTTCCTTTTATGACTTTTGTCTTGAGGACTACTACTTACAGTAACTGCTTAATTTGGTTAATTTATTGTGAGAATTTTGTCACTTTTGATGTTATGGTAATCGGAATTATCTTCTTAATTTTAATTTCAATTTTTTATTGCTAGTATATAGAAATACAAGTGATTTCAGTATATTGATCTTATGTTCTGCAAAATTGCTGAACTTGTTTTTTAGCACTGTTTTTTTTTTGTTGTTGTTGTTGTTGATAGATTCTTTATGTTTTTGTTGTTGTTTTTCAGCTGGGATAATCTCAAGTGACCCATCTTCAAGTTTATTTTTTTTCTGCTTGCTCAAATCTTCTGTTGATCCCCTCTAGTGATTTTTCATTGTAGTTATTAGACTTTTCAACTCTAGAATTTCTATTTGGTTATTTAAAGAAACTATCTCATTCTTGATATCCTCTATTTGATGAGACGTTATTCTTTTACTTTGTGTTAGTTCAGTAGACATTGTTATTGTTACTTCTTTGTACATATTTAAAATAATTGATTTGAGGTGTTTAGTAGGTTCAACATCTGCATCTCTTCAAGATTGTTTCTATGATATACCTTTTTTCTTGTATGTAGGCCATATTTTCTTGTGTTTTTGCATATCTTGTAATTTTTGGTTGAAAACTGAACAGTTAAAATTATGTAATGGGGCTACTCTTGACATCAGCCTGTCTTTGTTATTGCTACTTATGTAGCTGTTTTCTGTTTAGTGACTTTTCTGTAATAAATCTGTCAAGTCAGTATTGTTTGTGATGTTTGTTTATTGCAATCTCTATTCACTTAATTTAGTGGTCGGTTAATGATAGCCCAGAGGGTTCCTTAATCGCCTGGAACCAAGAAGTTTCCCAAACTTTGAACAAATTCTGTATTAATGTAGGTTATACTTTAAGTATGCAGGCTTGCAGTTGACAGTTCTGCCTTTGGCTTGAATTCTTACTCAGTGCATTATCCTAAAACTTAGCTGGAGAAGAGAGATAAGGGCCTTCCCAGGTTTTCCTAAGTTCATTCAAAGTCCTGGTCAGGCAAGATGCCATAGTGTGCATGTGTCTTTCTAGATTCCCATGAATGTAAAGAATTTCATGAAGCCTCTGTGAACATTTCATTATCTTGATTTTCCTTTACATTTGTTGTTGTTGTTAGTTATCTGCCCCTACTCTTATTTACAGTTTCTCAGGCTGTGATATTTAAAAATTGCTGGTAATTGTTTTTGATAAATGCCTTTGGGGAAAAGTCTTTTCAAATAGAGTGATTTCTGAATTAGATCCAATACAGACAGTATTGCTAGTGGAATCTTTCAGAAAACCACAGATATATAAAATAATGACAATTCTTTTGGAATGAACTTTGAAGAAACTCCAGCCCCAGTCTGTTCCCTCTAGTCATGCAAAACTGCTGATTTTTACCATGAATGCTGGTTATTAGTTTTCAGGGCTCACATGCAGCTGGAGAATGGGGAAATGGGATTAGAGCAAGTTAAAAATACAATAAAGCTCACAATTCTTAGAAAGAATCAGTCATTTTTCTTGACTAAGCACTCCTAGATTGTTACAAGTCTTTCATTAATTTCTGTAGTTCTGAAAAAGATGATTCTGACAATTCTTGCTAGTTTTCTTATTGCTCTTATGGAGGAGAGAAGTTTTGGAGATCCTTACTTCACCATTTTTGTTGACATCTATAAAGAGGATATAAAATGTATTAAATTCAATTGTGTCAGCTTCCATTTTTTCACTTAATGCAAAATTCTGAAAAATTATATACATGTCAATCAGTACAACTACAAAAACTATGGGATTCTGCGACATTTGTTTTTATTAGATATAATTCTGTTGGTAAATCATTATATAATTTGATTATATTATTTGATTATATAGCTTACTTGTATAATTCTGGGCACTCAATTATGGTTGAACTTTCCAGAACATATACAATAGATACATATACTATATTTTTTTCTGGGACAATTTTCACACCACCTCAAGTCATCAGTTAATCCATCCCTTAATTCCTGCATGCATTCATGCATCGATTCATATATCTATTCATTTAAAACGTTTATTCAGTGCTTGCTTTTTGTTAGTTTTACTAGAAGTGGAGAATGGAATGAGAAGCTTCAAATAGAATGACGAATAGATAGATCGATCTAGATCGATCGATCAATCAATTCTGAATCCCAGAAAAATAGACAGACAATTGAATTCCTGTGTGTTAGATGCTATTATGGAAGAAATATTAGGATTCATGTGAATTGCTTGGTACATTAAACATCATCTTGAGTAATCTGATATAATTACTAACTATATTTATCAAGTCATATTTATATATGACTCATATTTATGTTATGGCCTATTTAGAGACAGTTTTCTTTTTGAGTTTTTTTTTAATTGAGGTATAATTGACATATAACATATAATATGTTAGTTTGGGGTATACAGTGTAATGAGTCAATACATGCATATATCGCAGAATAGTCTTAGATTCTGCTGAATAATATTACCAAATTCCTACGTAAAATTGCTCATTTTTAAGAATGCCTCATTCTGTAAAAGTATACGTATCAGTCACTTCTTAAAGAAGATACATATTTGTTCACATACTTATATATATTTATACATAAATCAGATGACAATCTCTATAGAAAAAAAACAAAGAAACTTTTCAGTTGCTGTCCCCTATAATATTCTTTCCCAGGTATTAGCATGGTTATCAGCGTGATTCACCTCCTTATCTCCTTCATATTGCTCCGCTGCCTTATCTGAAAGACATTTCCTAGCAGTCTATTGAAAAGTGGTACCTCTCTTAGCTGCATTATCTTCCTTCATAATGCTTATCTCCTACTAAAATATTTTATATTTATTTTTCTGTCTCACTGCCAGTTTTGTTTACTGAAGCATCCTTCTCATCTAGAATAGATGTAGTATACACTTGATAAATCTTTGTTGAATTTTATGCTGCTGTGCTGATCAAGCCCCATTCTTTCTTTACCTGTAACTCACCTATCACCAGTATTCTGTTCTGTAAAGTACATCTTTGTTTCTCCTCTTTTGATAAATATTGCTATGTTTTCCCTTGATTTAATGGATAGAAAAGAAAAATACTTTCTCTGTGTTATCAAAAATTTGAAACTGTAGGTAATGTCTTCTTTCTTAAATTACTGAATCTTGTATGTAAATTATAGCAGGGGTGTTTTCAATCTTTTTTGAATTCTTATTTCAAGATCCCTGAAGATAAACACTGTATTTTTAATGGATAAGTTATTTGACCAACTAGCCAATATAAATGTATCATTTCTTCTCAGATTGTAATATGACTGGACTAATGTCAGTAGTATATGGTTTCATGATATTACCAAAAAGAAGTAATTTGTTATAAAAATCCTGAGAGTTTAGCCCTTTCTGTAACAAACTTTTGACACTCTAGGTCCCCATATTAACTTTTTTACCACTATCATATTTTAAAGAATTATTTTTATAGCTTTTTGTGGAGACAGTTTAATGAGTGCCAGCCTTTGTTTCAAACAGTGAAGCTAGACAGTGGCCTTGAGCAACTTTTTAATGATTTCAGATTTAAAATGAAGTTTCTACTCATGGTATTCATTATATCTTTTAAAACTAACCAATACTTTCCTAATAGTATTATTCAATCACCTACCTTATGTAATTCTGCTCATCTCTAATTACTTCAAAACTTGACTTGAGATTGACGTCTACATTTTAATATGTGGGCTGGAAAATCAATAAAAGATCTAGAATGATATTTACCCTACCTAGGAACACTGTTAAGGATATAAAAAGGAATTGTTTGGCCAGAATATATTTCATTGTGTCTGTTGTGTTGTTACTGTAATATGAGACTCGCTGGAGTTAGACACCCACCGGCAAACCTTCCTATCACTGACGCCAAAAAACCACCTCCAACTATTTAGAAAATTAGATTTGTCAATGTTACTGAGTTGTGTAGCTGAATACACAGTTGATTAGGATGAAATATTATAACTTAAGCCCTTAAAGTCCTATTTAGTTAGTTATTATTTAAGACTATGGTGTGTTTGCCTTCCCTGAATGTGCTTGGAATGTGCTGTTGTTTGGTTATTTATACACGGCTTGTGAGATATTACATTCACTATTTTGACTTTTCTTGTTCGCATGTGTTAAAATGTTTGTTTTACTGTTTTCCTGTGTAGAATTCTGGGAACGTTGTTACTATGAGAGAGAACCCACAAGTTCATATTTAAAATACAATTGATTATGATGGAGTTATAGCTTAGCTAGTACTTTTGAAAAGTTTTACTTTATCTATATTGATCTCAGGGCTTATTGAAGAATATATTTTTACTGTTATTTTAATGGCTGAATTTAAATATGTAATTTTGGTTAATTGATTCTCTCTTTGAAACTAGTTTTTAATAAGCTAAATTTCTTGGTTTAAGCCGTGATTACATATAATCAGAATACTACACTAAAATGCTAAATATGTACATGAATATAAATTGTTAATTACTTAATTATTTTATTATTTCTATCATGTTTGATTTAGTATTTTCCATAGTATACCTACATATTTATCAATCTATCTATATCCCAATTGCATATTTAATGGGTTTATAGAAGGATAAACCCAATGAATAACATTTCTTTAATAAAAATATATTTTAACCAATCTAATATATTTTAGAAAGATATGAATCTCAATTTATAATTCATAAATTTAAGAGTACCAAAAGAGTTAAATTTCTTTTGTTTATATGTCAATTAATGTATGATTCTGAACTCACACTCTTGTGGATTAGTAAGAAATTAAGTAATAGTCTTTACCAAGTCTAAGTCTGTCACCTCAGATTTGTATTGCAAAAGGCTTCTCCAGTGATTAGATATTTGTCCTTGTCAGTTACTACTGAGATGCCCATGGCTTATTTAATAGGGTGCCTTTTGATCCAGTAGTTCTGTTGCTTTTATGAAATGACTGAAAATAAGTGCCTTCAGTAGTTGGAGCTCTTGAGGTTTGAATCCAGTCTTTTCTTTTTGAGATCTTGCCACACCCCACCCTAGAAACTCCTAAGAAGCAGTAAGGAAACATGCTCAGTCTCTTAGCTTGGGCTGCCATGACAAAATTTCACAAACCGTGTAGCATGAACAACAGAAATTTACTTTCTCACAGTTCTGGAGGCTAGAAGTCCAAGATCAGGGGGCTAGCATGTTCAGGATCTGGTGAGACCTCTATGGCTTACAGATGGTTGTCTCCTTGCTGTGTCTTCACATAGCGGAAAGAGAGGGCAAGCTCTCTGGTGTCTTTTCTTATATAGGTAACAATCCCATCCTGAGGGCCCCACCCTCAGAACCTCATCTAAACCTAATGATCTCCCAATACTCTATTTCCAATACCATCACATGGAAGGTAAGGGCTTCAACACATGAATTTGGGGGGAAGACACAATTCAGCCCACAGCACTCAGTTCCATATTATTTGCATACATCCCTACACACAACCTGCGACCTCTTCCAAAAATATTTTTTTCTTCTTGTTCTCAAAGATAGCTGACAGAAAGAGCTGTTTTCTTCAGACAGCTGCTACAATATGCAATATTTTTATATGAAACAATAATACAGTAATAAGTAAAATAAAGCCAGAGTATTCAAATTCCCTAGTGTCATCCTGAAAGAAATGGTAGTAGGGTGGGTGGTGTGGAATATTTTGCCACAAAATGTAAAGGGGACTTTTTCATTTTGAATTTTATTGGACAGTGAGTAAATCATGTTTAAAACAATAGGTTTTAATATATTATTACACGCTTTATTACCACCACCAAAATTATTTTCTTTTTGCTTGGTAAGAAGAGCATTGCAGTATTTAATTGTTTTGCTCCATGTCACTTTCTCTTGAAATCAGAACATTTTCTACTATTTAACTTTTTACAGTTTTTCCTAGAGCTATAATTTTAAGTCAGTCAGTTAATTAAAGTGAATCAAGACACTTCAAAAAATTAACCCAGTTTTACTTCCAATAAGTCAGTATCTTATTTATTAAAAAGAGAACAAACATATCTCTAAGCCATTTTGAATAACCTGCATTTGAATAATTGCAACAGACTTGAATTGCCCCCATTTCTCACTTGTCCTAACTTCCTAGGTAGTAAAACTTGAAAATACCAAAGGAAGTAGACTTTCTTTCCTCAAACGCTTTTAAAGGTCTTATTCAATTAAATCTAAAATGGGAAACATTTTAAATATTAAAGATTCTCTTCATGTGAAAACAAAAATAATGGTAAAATGAGCTTCCAGGGTTTACATGAATCTGAGGATAGCATCAAGAAGATGATTCTAAAACCATGGGCATGACTTTCTTTTGTAATGTAGAAAAAAATGAAAGTTCCTTTTGAGAAAAGAATTTAGTTCATTGATCCTAACTTGTCAGCCATCTTTTGAATTCCAAGTGTAGTTATGAGAATAATGAAAACAATGGCATGACTTTGCAATTGATGAGTCAGTTGACTCTAGACTGGAACTATGCACCTGGTGATAGCAAGAGATTTTAGTTTGTTAGGTAGAAACAAGTTCAGATGGGGTTTTACATTCATGTGCCCCAAATTGTCAGAAAGGTAATATAGTATGATATACTCTGAAGAATAACTGTGATTATTAATAAGAGTGTCATTTAGTATTTTCTAGTGTGAGTTATAATTTTAAAGAATATGGTTTGATAAGATATGTAATATATAGAAATACTAAAAAAATTTTATTCATTTCCAAGCAATACTGAGTCCAAATCTTCAGTGCTTGCTAATATCATAGAAAGCTGGATTCCACCATTATCACATACCATCATAAACTGTGGATTCATCTAGTTACTGTCTTCCTGGTTTTGACTTCAACAGAATGGGAAATAGTTCTCTTTTGCTATTTCCCCATCTTAAAGGTAATTTTAGGATTACAAAAACAACCCACTGAGGCATTTCTTCTTGTATATACTACCTCTTTCTGCAAGTCACTACCACATTGTTCTCATTCAGTTTGATCATCTCAGCTGATTGTGAAAATAATGGTGTATATTCATCCTAATCTGTGCTCAGTAAGTAGCATTTTGGAATAACTGAATGCCATTTTAGTTGAATCCTCCAAGATAGTTGTCACTTAAAAGAGGATATTTTAAACACTACAGGACAAGTTTCTAAAAGTGGCAGTCCAGCAGCATGACTGTGCAGAAGCCATAATTTTAAGGACAGAAGCTCTGTGAACTCCCTCACACCATGGTTGGACAGTCCTCTCTCATGGGTTGTCCCAATCACTGCAGCCACCAAGCTCCATTCTTTCCCTGTAGGCTGAACTGCATCACATGTCCACAGCAGTCTGTTTGCCTCTCAATTTTTCTCCAGCTTTCTACTCTTTAGGGATTGACACAGGAAATCCTTCCTCTCCTCATCTAAAATCTACCCTTCCTGTATCTGTGTTATTGATGCCTCCTTTCCAACTGCCAAAAGGGACGAAAGGTTTCTCTCCTGCCAAAAGTCAGCCTGTCCACAAATGCTTTCGTTGCTTTACCCTCTCAAAGGTTTCTCTTTTTCAGATATTCTCTCCTTGGTGCTGTAGCTTCTCATGTCTGCAGTGATTTTGCCAGTAGCTTAGAAACCTCTTTTGATGCCCACATCCCTCTAAGGCAACTGCTCCACTTCATCCATTCCCTTCATTTCTGAACTTCTTTAAAGATGGACCAGTACATGCTGTGTCCATTTCCTGTGCTGCCCGTTCATGTTGCAGCTCCCATGTCCTCCTGCTGATAAGTCCATCACTCCATCAAGTGTGGAGTGATTCCAAGGCAACTAATCACCTCTGTTTGGCTGTTCTACTGACTTAAATTTAGACATTAGAGCAGCCCTGAACTGAACTAACCACTTTCTGAAGAAATGACTCTTCTCTTTCATGGCTTGCTCTCTCACTCTTCAGAGATTTTCCAACCACAGTCCAAACTCCTGTAGACTTCCGCTCTCCCACTCTCTAATTGGTGTTGTTCTTCAGGACTCTGACTCTCTCCTTTCCTTCTCTCTCTGCAGGATTTTGATAACTTTGAATGCCATGTATTTGTAATGACTCCCAGATAGTGACCTTTATTTGAGATGGATAGAGATATATATCCATCTACCTACTTCACATATCTGCTTATCTACATCACAGGTATCTCACGTTTAGTGCATGCAAACTCTTTAGCACCTCTGATCTTGATTCCATGTTTTCACTTTCAGTGTCATGAACATCAACCCATTTGCTAATCTTCCAACCCAGGAAAAGATAACTTCCTTAACCCTTCTGTATCATCTCACATTTTAAAAGCCAATTTGTAAAATCTTAATTAGTAATGTTAAATACATATACAAATTTAATTATGCATTGGCTCCTTTCCTTTGCTAAAGTCTACTCTAATAGGGATAGATAGTACCTGTATCTATGTAGTTCACCTCTCCCTATCCTACCAGACAGGGTAGTTGGAGCATCTTTGAGCCAGGTTCTACTCTAATTTGTTTGATTTTATTAAAGAGAATTTTTTTAAATCACCAAGAAATGGAATTGTTCAAAAGATTTCACAAATTCTGAATGAATTCCAGTTTACCTTTTGTCTACTTGCCAAATTTTTACTTTTACTTTAAGACTCATTTCAACCCATCACAAGTTAGGTGCCTGATTTTGAATTCCAATTCTACAAGACCCTGTGTATGTGATCTTTGGCAAGTTACACAGTGTCTTTGTGCCTCAGTTTTCTTGTCTGTAGAAAAGAGATGGTATTAGAAAACTACCTATAATTGTTGCTTTTAGGTTTATTTATATGAAACACTCAGAAAAATTCCTCGTTGCATAGTAACCACTCAGTAAATGCAATGCTGCTGATTATCCCTTTTCTTCTCCTCCTCCTCCTCATCATTTTCATTTTTAATACTGGAATAATACATACCTCTGTTACACTACTTAATACATGGGAAGAGGGGGCATGGCTTATTTAGCTTTGTGTTCTTATGTATTAGTTCTCCATGGTTTATGTAACAATTCGACACAAACGTAGTCACCTAATCAACCCGTATTTTTGCATGCTACAGTTATGTAGGTCAGAATTCCAACATGGAAACGCTGAGTTAAATCAAGCTGTCAGTAGGGCTTAATTCCTTACTGGAGGATCCATGAAAGAATTAATTTCTTCCCCTTTTCTAGCTCTGAAGCTTCTCACATTCATTGACTGGTGGGCCCCTCTTCCTTCTTCAAAGCCAGAAATATTGCATATTCTCTTTTTTAAAAAATTATTTCATTTTTCCCCCTCTGATTATAGTCAGGAAGAGTTCTGTGCTTTTTTCGAATTTGTGTAATTAGCTTGGACCCACCTGGATAATCCAGGCTATTCTTCCCATTTCAAAGTCCTCAACATTTATCACATCTACAAAGTCCCTTTGGTTCAAGGGATTGAGACCGTGATATCTTTGGCAAGTCCTCGTACTGACTACAATACCTATTTTCTAATATACTCACCAACAAGGAGTCATAGATGTCATATGGAGTCATATGACGGGGGAATAAAATTACTGATAGAAACCACTTGTATTTTTGCCACATTATCTTTTTATTCTTACAATATTGTAATCGAAAATTATTTTTGAAATTTATTTGCACTCTTTATAGCAGATTAATACTTTAAATATAGTGTAATTCTGAATGTCATGTATTTCTTTTTGATGTGCATAAATAATGTCTTTAAGGGGAGGCAGTTTAGTTCAAAAGACCATGCATTATTGAAAAATGAGTAAAATAATAAACTTTAAATATTAAATTGTCACCAATATACATTAATATTCAAAGATGTTTACAATCTCTGAATGGAATTCCAAATTTATCCTCCGTGACCAGTATTTTCTAATAGGAAGCCATCTGGAAGCCATTATGTTGTAGAGTAGGAAAGTCATAGCATTTCACAATGTTCTCACACAATGCAGAGAAGGTTTTCTTTAGGGGAAGTTAGGGTTGTTATAGTGTTAGACTCTTGGGGAGGCCATATAAGTTTTATTGTTAGTTTGTTAATACCTCTCCCTTATTTGTTTCATTGTGATTGCTACTGAGAAAGGGGTTGACTACATAGGAAGAGTGTACCTATATAATGAAGGCAAGAAGAGGGATGAAGATAGATTAGTAAACTAAAATAAACCGAGTTATTTATGTGTATGAAGTAGAGAAATTGTGAAAAGATAAGACTAAAACCTGGTAAATTCTATAACCAATAGCCAAAGCAATGACAGCTTTTTGCCTGTTTTTCTTTACTCTTTTTTTTTTAATAATATCACTTTATCTTATTTTTATTTTATATTTTTGGTGGGGGGAAGGTAATTAGATTTATTCTGTTTTTTTGCTGGAGGTACTGCGGATTGAACCCAGGCCAAGCCCTTGTGCATGCTAGGCACACACCCTACCACTTGTTATCCCCTCCCCAATACACTCTTCTTAAACTTTCTAAGCATTCATGTGAAAAAAAAAAAAAAAAAAGCTTCTTTTTCCAAGTCTTAGAAACATACTGCTTTTTGTGGATATATTCATTATTCTTTAATTTTATTGAAATTTAAATGTTTCTGACATACTGAACCTAGGTTGACATTTTCTGCTCTTTAAAAAAAATGTAAAAATAATACATGAATGCAGTCTTATTATAAAAGATTCATGAAATATATAATTATAAAGAATAAAAATTTAAAGTATTTTAGGACCCTTGTCTAACATTTCTAACTCTCTCAGAAATAAACATAGCTAACATTTTGAAAGATGTATGTATTCACATGTACACACACATAATACCCAAATACTTCATTTTAATAGATTGGATCTATACTACACTATACTTTTAGAAATGTTTTAGTTTAGTTTTTCTTTTCTGTGTAGCCACTTAATAGATTTTCCCCATCAGCACATGTAGGTGTTATTCTTTCTTTTAATGACTGGCATGATTCTCGTAGTACAGAAATAACATAAAGATTTTTTCTCGTCCTCTTTTTAGGCATGTTTAAGTTGTTTCTAGCAGATGGTTATTTCACATTATGCTGTAATAATAACATTTTGCACACATTTTGATGCACAGAATATGGTTATTCTTTGAGCATAGATTCCTAGGGAGGTGTTACTGTCAAATATGATTCTCAGTCCTACATGTTTCTAGGCCACAATGGTATTTAATGCACACAGTGAGTAATATTCTGCCCCAGTTCCTCAGTAATTACTATTTCTTTTTAGTACTGCATATGACTTTAATGTTAATTTCTCTCTATTTAAAAATTGCTGAATCTTTGTATTTTTGTTACCATAAATGAATATATTTTACAAATTGATGTTACAGTGGCATACTTTCACTTAAACTTGAAGGGATCATCAGTTATCTTCCCTTACTGTCTTTATTCATTTACTGAACAATTATTTATTGAATGTCTACTATGTACCATTCTGGGGATAAAGATGTAAACAAAGCAGATAAAATGTATTGCTCTCATAGAGGTTACATTCTAGAGGGAAGGAGACAGTCAATTAAAAAAATAGCATGTAGTATGTCATATGATGATACGAACTACAAAAATTAAAATAAAACAGAAAAGATTATGGAATATGGATGTGTGAGAGGAGGGTATGTTGCGATTTTAAATATGGAAATAAGAAAATGTTCACTTAGTGGGTGTCATTTAGGCAAAAAGCTGAGAAAATAATGCACATATGTGTAAGAAAGCTTTCCAGGCTAAGGATCCGAGACAGGATTGCACCTGATCTGTTTAAAGATCATCAGGGTGACTGATGTGACAGGAAAGAGTGAGCTGAGGGAGAGTAGTAGGCAGTGAGATTAAATGGGTAACAGGGGTAGGACCATGTACATCCTATCAGACAACAGTGAAAACTTTGGTTTTAATTATAAATCATGTGGGGAGCCAAATTTTTGAAGGGCATTGAGTAAGCAAGCGACAGCATAAATCACTTGTTTAAAGGATACTGGACTTCTGTGTTGGGGAAAAAAAAAAAGACTGTAAGAAATTAAATTATCAATAATGAGAACAAAATTAGCTTTTTGTATTTTCCTATGTATGACATAAATAATGGCAGCTATTTCCAAAATGTTAACTACACATGTGGCAACAAATATTCAGATTCTAGATATTTGGTAAAAGTAGAACTGTCCAAATGTGTTGATACATTGAAGGAAATTAAAAAAAAAAACAAAACTGGAGGAATTCCAGGATGACTTCTCTTCTTGGTGTTTCAGAATGAGCAAATGGAAACATGCAGTTGTCACTTACTAGAGAATCTGTGCAGTGCAGGAACAGAGAAATACAAATCGGTGATCACTATGTATATTTTTGAACATGTTACTTTTTAGTTTTCTGCTAGAAGTGGAAGCGTTTAGGATGCTATAAGACATTCAAGTCATGAGTATTGTCAGAAGATACACATTTGTGAAATAGATGATACTTAAATCAATGAAACTGGGTAAGTAAGTGTGAATAAAGAAGAGTGCCAAGGATTGCACTCTGGAGACGTTATTAATTTGGTTGCTAAATAGGAATAAGTAAGGGTATCTGAGGAGGAGTCAGTGAAGTAAAAAATAAAACCAGGAGACTGCTTGAAGCCAAGTGACAAAAGGATTTCTAGGAAAAATCAAATACTTATGAAAGAAAGAGTGGGGTGAGGAGAGAGAATTGAAGATTGGAATGAAGACATGAAAGCCACTGCTGAATTTGCAAAAACAGTTTAGGTGGATTTTGGAGTGTGAAATCCTGATTACGATAGGAGGAATAACATCATGCTTCTATGTTGATAGGGATCATTCACTAGAAACGAAGAATATAATAATCCAAGGGAAAGGGGAGAATTAGAAAGAGACAGCTTTGAGTAGGGAAGATGTGATCTAGTACTTTGCTGCTCAAAGCGTTATTCATGGACAGCAGCTTTGATACCACCTAAGAGCTGGGTAGCAATGTAGACTCTCAGACCTTCCCTGGGCTTACTGAGTCAGAGTCTTCATTCTAACAAGATCTCAGGTGGTTCATAGGCATTTTAAAGGCCATTAAAGTGGGTTTCCTGATAAGGAAGCATAGTGTGTGGGCATCTGTGATATATCATATATTGCCAAATAAGATAACGGTAAATTATTTGATAGTATTTTAATCATAGTATGTAAATTATTCTAACATTAGTCCACAAATTAATTTTGTTTATATAGCTTATGAAAGGGGAAATGAGGAGAAATATTAACTATTACAAAGTTTTTAGTGTTGTTTTGTCTTATTGAAATAACGCATGTTGTTCTCTCTTCTTGGAGATTTATTTAATTCCACTGCATTTACTCAGAGATGACTTCCTAAACCCTCCCCTGTCCATAGACGAGTTTTCTTACAGTAACCATATGCATTTCACTTTAGCTGCACTAATCAAAAATAGGGTGGCAAAGGTTGGGAACTGAAAGATCATGGGATACCCTGGCTTTCGTTTCTATGAGAACTTTGACATTTCTTCAAGCTGGTATGATCACATATTTTTATTTTGTATATATAGCAGGGGAAATGTTTTATTTGATAAAGAATCATATAGACATAGATTTACTTACTGAAACACTTCTATGTGTTGAAACAAAGTTAGGAATATGGAAAGTGGCAAAATGTTGATCATAACCTCTTGTTATTTCTTTGGTAATTTTTTCTTTTGTGACTTTTCCAAATTCAATAACTTTTTACAGGGCATATTAAGGAGCATGAATTTAGATAGTTCACCTAATATTTCTGGTGTGCATTTATTCCACTGTTTCTTAAATTTAAAATAATACTGAGTTTATATTAATGGAAACATTAAAAAAGCTTTGAAAGCACCTGTTTGAATCCTAATTATATATAGTTATAATTATAGAAATTTGCCAGTAAGATTTGTTAGATGAAATATGATAATTTTTTAAACATCATCAAAATGAATAACACACACCTGTTAGAATTTCTTTAAAAAATTACACTACCAATTGATGAGCATTAAAACAATTGTAAATTTCATATATTGCTAATAGGAATTCAAAATGATATAGCCAATTATAAAATTAAATATTCACTTACCTTATCATTTAATAATTCCAATTCAAGTTATTTACCCAAGAGAAATAAAAACATATACGTACATTGCAAAGACTCACGTGGGTGTTTATAATGGCTTTATTCATCACCATTAAATATAGGATAAAACTCAAATGTCCGTCAACTGGTGAATGGGTAAACAAATTATAATACATCTGTACGAGAGAATGAGAAAAAACAATGATTACACGCAACAACACGGAGGTGTCTCAGAAACAAAATGCCACGTGAAATAAGTCAGACCGAAAGGGCGGTACCCTGCATAGTCCCGTTTAAATGCTCTTGTGGAAAAGGCACAACTGAAAGCACAGGAAGCGCTTAGTTGGTCAGGGGAATAGAGGTGGAGGGAAGCGGACTGACAGCAAAGATGAGCAAGGGAGCTTTCATGTGTGTGTTTGTGTGTGTCTCTACATCAAACGTGTGTGTGTGTGTATTGAATATATATACAAATAGTTATCTGAAAACTGTGCAGCTAAATGGGGTACATTTTAATGTGTGTAAATTACACTTCAAAAAATTCTCACTTTTATAAAAGGAAAAGTCCAATGATAAATTCTTACAGATTACTTCACTATCTCATCTTGAAAAGTTGCTGACCTGAAACTTTAAGGTAATGTGTCTACATATCCCCCCTACAAAGGTCTTCAAAAGAGATAAGTCTGGGTAAAAAGAAGTTTTTGGTCATTTTCCTGCACAAATGCCTCAGCACTACTTGTGATTCTCAGCGTTCCTGAGGTGTGACTGTCAGAGAAAACGAGGCACATTGTATTTTATCAGTTTAGTTCAGCAGTGTTTTATGGAATCTTTCATTTCTTCATGGAACTTCCTGCAGGGCTGGCTTGGCTTCTTAATCAGCTTTAATAACAATTAAAAATATAATGTATATAAGTGCTTAGCTGAGTGCATAAGAAGTCTTGCCAGCATTTAATAAATGTTAACTATTGTTCTTATTACTGCTGTATTTTAATAATTAATTGCACAATCAATTATTTGCACAATCTAACCCATATAAAGAATATAAGCTTTGTGAGAGGAGGCACCATGGTTTATTCATGACTGCCTACATTCAGTCTAGCATGGTGCTGTGCAAAAATGATGTTAATAAATATTTCTTGAATAAATAACTATGAATAAATATGGTCATAAACAAAGAAGTGTAAAATAATAATCGTCTTAAAATAAATTTAAATTGGATAATAGAAAAGAGAGTAAGCCTTAAGTTCTTATTTTGCATTTGAGCCTCTTAGGAGAAAAAAAACCTAGAAAAGCATGCAGAAGAAAACTGCTAAATTGAAGTATTCACCATAAAAAAATCTTTAAAATTACTCTCTAATAAGCCACATTATTATTAGTCATAAGACATTTATACTTTTCTTAAATGAAAGAAATACTGTGTTCATTTCAAGAATTAAAATAATCCTTGAACCAATACATTTGAGTTGTCTTTTTATTAGCACTGAGAGTCTCTAAGACACCAAGGTTCATTTTTCTAAATGGGATTTGCTTTCCTTAGCTCCTTTATCTGAGCTGGTGCCCCTGTATCATGGGGAAGGCCACTGCCTCACATAGACCTGCACATGGGAAGAGCAGGTCCATTGGCTGGATTTTCTCTGCTTATCCCAATCTTTCTGTCTATCCTTTCACCACTTGCTGGATAGGCATCTGTGGCTGAGGTCTGAAACTGTCCCTCAATTTGGTTAGCCCATTAATCTTCCAGACTGTCCCAGCTTCACCCTGGACTGTCCCAGCTTCACCCTGGCTCCTATGGCTGAGAAGTCCCAGTCTTTTCCATACCCTGCCTCTCACGGTGGTACACCTGCCTCATCTTGCTGCAGTGAGACCCATGATACATTCACTCGCTCTCAACTCTATGCCCACCCACTGGAGAGTGGGACAAACTTGGGGTCAACTTTATCTGACCCCATTGTGTCCTTGGGTTGATTCATATCTACACTAAGGGCATGTACTGCGGAAGCCAGAGAGCAACTGTCTTTCCTGAATTTTAATTGGCAGGTGGGTGTATGAGAGGTTTAAATTTAACTCTTCATTCTTCAATCTCCTGAGCTGAAGCCCAAAGAGGAGAATAAAAGTGGGCCAGAAGGGTCCAATTTACAATCCTTCCTCTCTCTCCCTTTCTCTGATTTCCTCCACTCTCAGGCTCTCTAGAGGTTTCCTTTGTTGTTGTTGTTGTTGTTACCATTATTATTATTTAATTGTCATCCATCTAACGCTTATTTTGCTCATAAGGGGCAGAAATCATGGTTTCCTCATCCCCAGGAGAAGGTTTGGTGTCTAGGCAACAAGAGGATCCTAGGAGATTATTTCCAGGCTTCAGCTCCTGGCACTTTAACAGAAGTTTGTAGGTGAGGAAAGAACTGATAAAGCAATTTCAAATATCTTCCTTCAAGATCTATCTAGGTGAGGTTATAGGTTCCCTAAAAAATTCTATTTAATGTGTTGGAAACTGAATATTATCTCTTTATTTTCCTTTATAATCCTTCCATAGTAAACTGTATTTTTAACGCCAAGTAGAGATATTTCTGACAATGACTAGGGTAAAGGTCTTATACTGTGAAGGAGATGAGTAGGGATTTTTTTTTTTAAGCTCACAATTTTGCCTTACTACATCTGCCATATTTTCTTCGTAGCATTTATCATGTGCTATGTTATGCTACTTGTCTATACATTCACTTCTTTACTTTCTGTCTCCCCCACTGGCATGCAGGCTTCCTGAAATGTGTGTTTAACACCCCATCCCCAATGCCTGCGATTGTGCCTGGCAAAGAATAAGTCACTTGGTTAATTTTTTTAGAATCAGTAAAAGAATGGATTATAGTAAATAGTTTTGGCAGCTTTTAACACAAATGCTAAAAAATTACAATGTGTTTCATAATTTAAGGTAAGGTTTAAGAGACTGACAGCAGTCCTGGAATCTTAAGATTAATTTTAATTGTGTTTTTCCTTAGTCCAATGATCCTGTCAAACCCAGGGCTTAACTTACTTCATTTATTCTTTCTGTTTTTGCCATTCCCACTGCTGAAATCTCCTCTGCAGTGTGCCTTATCAACAGTCATATTTTCAACAGGGACATAGCTTCTGCATGTTGCATTCTGTGTGCCTTTCATCTTTTTACAAAATTATTTCCTTTTTCATTTATATTTCTTACATTTGTAATCTTAAAAACAGACAGTTTGATTTGATTTATGCATTACCATCTAGAATAGAAATCTGTTCTAGGCTTGAATCCCATACTAGACCACATCATATGTCACTGTCTGTCTGTTGATGGCTATATTTGGATCAGGTATCAAATCCCAGTCCAATGAGTGGGGCTGTGCAATGCAAAACATGGTAGACTATACAAAAATAAAAAATAACTCTCTGTAGTGCTGAGCAAAAAGAGAGCTTTATAAGAGTTATCATAAAAATCATTGACTTAAAAATGAAAAGACAACCTACTAAAAGGGAGAAAATATTTGCAAGTGACATGACTGATAAAGGGTTAATATCCAACATATATAAACAGCTCATATAACTCAACATCAAAAAAACAAATAATGAATATTGGCGAGGGTGTGGAGAAAAGGAAACCCTCATACACTGTTACTGGGTATGTAAATTGGTATAGCCACTGTGGAAAACAGTATGGAAATTTCTCAAAAAACTAAAAATAGAGCTACCATCTGACCCAGTAATTCCACTCCTGAGTATATAACCCCCCCTCCAAAAAAAAAAAAAAAAAAAAAAAAGAAAAAGAAAGAAAATGGTCATTTGAAAAGATACATACACCCCTATGTTCATAGCAGCATTATTTACAATTGCCAAGATATCAAGCAAACTAAGTGTTCATCAACAGATGAATGGATAAAGATGTGGTATATATACAATGGAATACTACTCAGCCATAGAAAGAACAAAATTTTGCCATTTGCAGGAACATGGATGAACTTGGAAGACATTATGCTAAGTGAAATAAGTCAGAAAAAGACAATTACTGTATGGTGTCATTCATATGTGGAATCTAAAAAGATATAATAAACTAGTGAATATGACAAAAAAGAAAGAAGATACAGAGAACAAACTAGTGGTTACCAGTGGGGAGAGGGAAAGGGAGAGGGATATAAGGGTGAGAGATTAAGAGGTACAAAGTTTTATGTATAAAATAAGCTACAAAGATGTATTGTACAATACAGGGAATAGAGCCAACATTTTATAATAACTATAGAGTATAACCTTTAAAAATTGTGAATCATATTGTACACCTGTAACTTATATAATATTGAACATTAATTATACCTCAATAAGAAAAGAAAAAAAAGAAAAGAAAAGAAATTGCTGGATATTATTTAATCAATTTTAAGAATTTTCCTGAAGTTATAAAAAATTACTTATCCATTGATTAATGTAATGCATTATATTAGTAGAATTCCTAGTGTTAAATCATTGTGACATTCTTAAGATAAACCTTACTGTAAATGAATTATTCTTTGAGTATACTGCTGACTTCTTTTTGCTACTCTATTATTAATATATATGTGAATTTGTAAATGAGATTGTTTTTCTTTGTATTGGAAGAAACAGTCAACATAGTGTAGATTAACTTGATTTTAAAAAATTCACAGCTTTCCATCTTTTCTTCTGCCTTCGACCATATTCTAATGATAGACTATCTGCTACTTAAAGGTTTGGAAGAACTCAACAGTGAAACTTGATGAAGATACCAAGTTGTATAGGATAACTTTTGTCCATTGCTATAATCTGTTTATTATGAGATTACTTGGTATTTATTTTGTTGAGAGGAAAAACTTAAAAGTCACATGAGAGAAACTTTCATCATTTTCAGATCTAACCCTACTAAGTCATACTATCATACTAGGTAGAACTGCTGGAAGAATGCTGAAAGAAACTCTAAACGTAGGTCAGAAGTAGGTTTTGGGGACTGTTTGTGTTAAATTCTTTTTGTTTCTTGCTCATGGTAATACAGGAAACCTTCTTTAAACCATACTAGAGTGAGACCATCTGCAAAGACCCTACATACTAAAGTAAATGCCTTAATCTCCATTTTTTTTCCAAAATAAAAATAACATTAACACAAAACAATGTGTTATGAAGCATTATAGTTCTGATATTTTATGAAGACATCAATGCTATTTTTGAAATATCAACTATCAAGATTCTTTCAAATTAAATATTTGGTATCACTGCTTTGCAAATCCTTACATTTTTAATCTAACTATTGGCTCATCCTACAATGCATTTTTGAATTCCAGAAATAGTATTGTAGAACTTTGAGGAGGACCACAAGGTCTGCATGTGAATTTGAGGAAGATATTTTGAAATTCAGAGTGTACACTGAACACAACCCCATATTTACCTACATATTGGCAACGTGCAAGGATATTGCACATTTAGCTAGAGCTAAACTAAAATCATGTTATGATAAGTATCTTTGGAACTTGGGTAACAGATTTAGAGGGAAACCTATATTCTTTTTTTCATGTTTATAATAATTAACTTATGTATTTCAACTCAACAAAGTTTTAGAAAGTGCATGTTTATAACCAGAATTCACTGGAATTTAATATTTTGTCTTGTGCAGATAAGATGTATATTTTGAACTCCAAGACTGTGAAAGAGTGTTTGTTTCTTATCAAGTTTGTGGTGATAAAAGCCCTTATGCACACTCGAATTTATTTAATCTAAGAGAATGGTAATTACCAAAGGTAATATACAATTCTATAAAGCAGTATTGAATGAAGTGTACCTTTTCAGCTTGTTTGCGTTTAAAAATCTCATGAGGTTTCATGCATGGACAAAAAAAAATTGTAGAGCCTAAAACTCTAAACACAATATAATTTTTTATAAATTAAAATAACACTTTACAGAAGTTAAAATTATATTTTAAAGTTGTTTGAATAAAATTAAAACACAAAATTATATCTGAAATAAGCCTTTTATATTTCCAAATTTATGATAAAGTATAAGTTTATAAGTTTGAGTTATCAGAGAACTGCAAATCAAAACTACAATGAGGTATCACTGCACACCCGTCAGAATGGCCATCATTAAAAAATCCACAAATGATAAATACTGGAGAGGATATGAAGAAAAGGGAACCCTCCTACAATGATGGTGGAAAGGTAGTTTCGTGCAGCCATCATGGAAAATAGTATGGAGATTCCTTAAAAAACTAAAAATAGACTTACCATAGGATGCAGCAACCCCACTCCTAGGCATATATCTGGAGGAAACTATAATTCGAAAAAATATGTGCACCCCAATGTTCATAGCAGTATTATTTAAAATATCCAAGACAAGGAAGCAACCTAATCATTCATCATCAGATGATGGGATAAAAAAGTTGTGATATCTTTATACAATGGAATACTACTCAGCCATAAAAGTGAATAAAACAATACCATTTGCAGCAACATGGATGGACCTGGAGAATATCATTCTAAGTGAGGTAAGCCAGAGAGAGAAAGAAAAATACCATGTGTTATCACTTATATGTGGAATCTAGAAAAAAGGACACACATGAACTTATTTACAAAACAGAAAGAGGCTCACAGACAGAAAACAAACTTATGGTTACCAGACTTAAAATGGGGGAGGGGTGGAGAGATAAACTGGGAGTTCAGGATTTGCAGATACTGATACTAACATATATAAAATAGATAAATGACAGGGCCCTACTTTATAGCACAGGGAACTATATTCAATACCTTATAATAGCTAGAAAAAAAACTAGAATATGAAAAGGAATATATATGTATAACTGAATCGCAATGCTATACACCAGAAATTAACACATTGTAAACTGACTATACTTCACTTAAAAAAAAAAGGTTTGTAAGTTTGAACTTTTTATCTTTGAGGATTTGTACTAGTTTACCAGTGCAGTTTACATACAATTACAGTTTACATACAATTACAGTTTACATATGGCACTTAAAATATATATTAGTGTTTTCCAAATATTACTCTGGCATAAGTATTAAGTAACTAACTATGTTAGGAATCAGATAATTAATTTTTAAATTGACTTTTTATTGTTCAAAGAAGGTTTAGGCTCACAGAAAAATTGAGTGGGATATACAGAGATTTCTTGTATCTTTCCAAACACTGTAAGAATGAATTCTGTAAAAATTCTGATTTTTAAAAAAATTTTAAACCTTTGTACTTTTCATGATAATGGACGAATACAAATCAGTATCTTTTTAAATCAACTGATAGAAAATGTGCACTTAAGTGAACTAAATTCAGTTTTAGATCTCTGTAATCTTTGGAAAACAGGTATCCAGGTGAAGGGATGCTGCATTAAGAATAATGACATTATTATACCAGTTCTGTGCATTTGGGCGTGGTACAATAGACAGCAGATGTCTAAGCAAAAGAAATTTCAAAACTGGAAGCATCTTGATTTTCCTTTTTAAGTAATTATTTTAATTCAGTTCTTGATTATTTCTCCTGTAATATATTCACTTGACATATGGTCATTTTAAATGCAAATATTTTGTATCTGAAGAGCAACAGTCTCATGTCTATTTTGTATATTATCCAGAAGCAAAAGTAGCTTGACAATAGATAAAATGTCTTTGATTGTCTGAGCATACATTTGCCTTGAATATCCACATCTGCATAAGTGTTGGAAAAAATAAATTCAAAAAGAGAGAATGGTTGTTTTCCTTTCCCTTAGAGGAGAGGGAGAAGGGAAAAAATGGACCTGGCCATCTATGAATAATGAACAAATCATACAACAGCACTTCTAATGGCACTCGTTGATTCTTTCAGTTAGAGTCACTAATCAGAAAATTAGTAACAGAGCTCCTCAAATCAAAAGCATAAAGAAAAATGAGTATATAAACCAGTTCCAATTTTAATTTGGTTTGATATGCTAATGATACAGCCATCAGCTGAAAAACAAAGAGGAAACAAGATTGTCTATTTAAATTGTTTTTGCAGACTGTTTTTCTGATTTACCTTCAATGAAAGTATTATGAAGTAAGTGTAACTCACTGAATTTAATCTATTCTGCAGCTGTTGATTATATAAGAAGAAATATGACATCAATGTTATGCAGTCAAACATAAAAAAAACTTTCTAAAAATTTCTTGTAACAATTTCATCAATTTATTTGAAATAAACATAATGAATATTTATACACTAACATAAGGCCTTCAAACAAAACACATTTCCCTTTTCTTCTTTTTTAAGAAATACTGAATTTAAATTTGTGATTGAGTTAGGGTTAGATAGTCCTGTTTTATTTCAACATAAAATAAAATTAGTGCTTGATGCACTGAACAGAACTTTTAAATACTACCATTATCTTAGTAGCTAAGGAAGCTTAAGGTTCAATCTAAAGAATTAACATCTATTGATACAGTGTAATGAAGAAAAGACAAATCGTTTAGGACTTAAACATGAGCTTACTGTGATTTACAAGAGTCCCATGTGTCTAGACCACCAGTTTTTCCTCTGGCATATAAAGATCCTGGAAGTAGGAAAATAAACAATTGAAGTGATAATGGCTGATAATTTTCTAAAATGAATGACAAGACTATAGATTAAGGAAGCTGAGAGAACTCCAAGCAAAATAAATACAAAAAAAGAAAAAAAAAGTGGATCTAAACATATCTTTTTCATACTCTAGAAGACTAAAGACAAAGAGACAATCTTGAAAGAAATCAGAGAAAGAAACACCTTACCTATAGAACAAAGGATACGGATTATGGTGGAATTAAATATTTTAAATGTTGAACAGTAAAGCCACCAGCCTGAAGTTCTCTATCCAGTATAAGTCCAATATTACAGTTGGAGACTACGACACTCTGTCTTAATTGATACATCAAACAGAAGGTAAATAAGGACAGAGTTGACCTGAATAGCACTAATAGTCAACTTGATCTAATCCAGATTTGTTGAATGTTCTATTAATGACAGCAATATATATATTCCTCTCAAGCTTGTATAAAATATTCACAAAAATAGACCACATTGAAGGCCATGAAACACATTTTGACAATTTTTAATTGAAATATTACAAAGTATATTTTCAAATTTCAGTGGAATTAAATGAGAAGTTAACAACAGAAAGATAGCAGGAAAATTCCCAAAAGGGGACAAATAAGCCCCAAGAGAAATAGTTTATCAACTAACTAAAATTAATAATGCATCCTACTAAAATGTGATGCATCAAGGACAGTATTTAGGGGGAAAATAATGTGTACATTAGAAAAATGAGAAATATCTAAAATCATTTATCTAAACTATCAGCTTAGGAAACTAGAGAGAGGAGAACAACCTAAACTTAAAACAACTAGAAGAAAAGAAGTAAAAATCAAAGCAGAAATCAATGAAATTGAAAAAGCAAATCAACAGAGAAATAAATGAAACTAAATCAGAGATGAAAGAGATCAGTACTGATCATATAGAAGTTTTTTTAAATGACAATAAAGGAGTACTATGAACAAGTCTAGGTCTACATTTTTGATAGATGAAATGAACCAATCTCTTTTTTTAATTGAAGTATAGTTGACTTACAATACAATAGTAATTTCAAGTGTACAACATATGACTCAATATTTTTATAGATTATGCACCATACAAAGTTACTGCAGTATTATTGATTATATTCCCTGTGGTGTTCATTATATCCCTGTGACATTTATTTTATAACTGATAGTTTATACCTCTTAATCTTCTTCATTACTTTTATCCATCCCCCTCCCACTCCCCTCTGGCAGCCACTAGTTTGTATGTATCAGTGAGTGTGTTTCTTTTTGTTATATTTGTTAATTAATTAATTAATTAATTTTAAATTCCACATATAAGTGGAATCTTTCTTTCTTTGTCTGACTTATTTCATTTAGCATATTACCCTTTAGGTCCATGCATTTTGTCATAAATGGCAAGATTTGATTCTTTTTTTAATGACTGAGTAATATTTATTCATATATTTATCTATTTATCTGTTGATGGACACAAGTGGCTTCCATAGCTTGGCTATTATGAATAATGGTGCTATGAACATTGGGCCACATATGTTTTTTTGAATTAATGTTTTCATTTTTTGAAGAACCACCATACTCTTTACATAGTGATTGTACCAATTTACATTCCCTCCAACAGTGCATGAGAGTTCACTTTTCTCCACATCCCTGCCAACATATTTTATTTATTGTCTTTTTGATGATACCCATTCTGACAGATGTGAGGTGATTCCTTATTGTAGTTTTGACTTGCATTTCCCTGATGATTAGCAATGTTGAGAGTCTTTTTATGTGCCTGTTAGCTTGGTTTTAGGTTTTACATTTAAGTCTTTAATCCATTTTGAACTTATTTTTGTATGTGGTATAAGAAAGTAGTCAATTTGATTCAAAGTGTTTACTATATATTTTTTTTCTAGTTTTATGGTTTCAAGCCTTATGTATGTCTTTAATACATTTTGAATATATTTTGTATATGGTGTAAGAAAATGGTCTAGTTTTTTTCTTTCGTATATAGTTGTCCAGTTTTTCCAGCACCATTTATTGAATAGACTATCTTTTTCCTCACTGTATATTCTTGCCTCCTTTGTCATAGATTAATTGACCATATAAGCATGGGTTTATTTCTGGGCTCTCTACTCTATTCCATTGATCTGTGTGTCTGGTTTTGTGCCAGTACCATACTGTTGATGACTGTAGCTTTATAGTACAGTTTGAGCTCAGGGAGTATGATACCTTTAGTTTTTGTCTTCTCTCTCAAGATTGCTTTGACTCTTCAGGTTCTTTTATGAAGTGAATCAATCTCTTGATAAAGTCACAAAATTCTAAAATGTGCACAAAGAATAAGAAAATTCATAGGCCTTCGTTTTTTAAAGATACTGAATTAATAATTTTTCAAAACAGAGCACTAGTTCTAGTTGGTTTCACTAGTGAATTCTAGTAAACATTTAAGGAAAAAAATGAAACCAGTTCTCCACAATGTTTTGCAAAAGACAGAAGCAGAGGGAATAATAGTTCCTGTAATGGACTGGGTGGTAGGTGGCTCCCAACAAGGATTGGCCCCTGAAGTTTGTGAATGTGACATAATTTGGAAAAGGGTCTTTGACAATGAAATTAGTTTAAAGAGCTGGAGATTAGATCATCATGGATTAGGATGGACCCTAAGTCAAATGACAGTGTCCTTAGAAGAGAAGGAAAGGACTGAAATAAAGAAGTCATGTGAAGATGGTTGCCGAGTTATGTAGTCCCAAGCCAAGTTATCAACAAACTTATTCAGAAGTGCATAAGGAAAGGCACAGGACCTAGAATAAGTAACCCAGTACTATAAATAAAAAGCAAAGTTGTAGGACTTACGCTACCTGGTTTCAAAACTTACAATAAAAATATAGTAATATGGACATAATAGTAATTGAATAGATAGATTAATGGAATAGAATTGAGAGCCCAGAAATAGACCCGTGTAAATATAGCCAACTGATCTTTGACAAAAAAGCAAAAGCAATTCATTGGCAATTCAAATAATACTCTTTTCAGTAAATGATTCTGGACCAATTAAACATCTATAAGCAAAAAACTAAACCTGGACAAAGACCATATACCTTTTGCAAAAATTAGCTCACAACTGATTAGACTTAAGTAAAAAACACAGAAGCACAAAACTTGTAGAAGAAAACACTGAAGAAAATCTAAGTAATATTATCTTTTGGTGATGGATTTTTAGCTTCAACACCAAAAGCACAATCCAAGAAAGAAAAAAATTGTAAGTTAGACTCTATTAAAGTTAAAACTTTTGCTCTACAAAAGATAAGCTACTAACTGGGAGAACAAATTTGCTAAATACATAAAGGATAAAGGACTTGTGTTCAAAATATATAAAGAATTATTAAAACTCCAATATAAGAAAACAAACAACCCAGTTAAAAACTGAGCATAATACCTGAGCAGACACTTCAGCAAAGAAGATGCACAGATAGCAGTTAAACGGGAAAAGATGCCTCACTTCATTTGTTATTAGGGCATCTCAAAACAATGCAATGCTGCTACAGACCTATTAGAATGGTTAAAACTCTAAAAATTGGATAATATCAAATGAAACAAGAACTCTCATTGATTGCTGGTAGAAATGCCAAATTGTACGGCTATTTTGGAAGACAGTTTGTCAGTGTTTTACAAAGGTAAATATTGTATTGTCATACACTCTAAGAATCACACTCCTAAGAATTTACCTAGTGGGTTTGGAAACATGCTCATACAAAAATCTGCACTCACACGCTCACAGAAGTTTTGTTCATAATTGTCAAAAACTGAAAGCAACCTAGATGTCCTTCAATAGATGAATGGATAAACAAACTGCATTACTTTCATACAATGGAATAGTATTTGATGATAACAAGAAATAAACTAGCAAGTCACTGAAAGACATGAATAACTTTTAAATGTATGTTAGTAACTAAAAGAAGGCATTCTGAAAATGCCACAAACTATATGAATTCAATTATACAACATTTTAGGAAAAGCAAAACTATAATGACAGTAAAAAGATCAATGGTTGCTTCAAATTTGGTGGAAGGGGAGGACAATTGAGTAGGTGAAGCATGGGAATTTCAGGGCAGTAAAACTCCTCTCTCTGACACTGTATTTGTGAATAAATGACAGTATGCATTTGTCAAAACCTGTAGACATTTACAGCACAAAGAGTGAACCTGAATGCATGCAAATTTAAAAAAATCATTTAGGAGCTCAGGGCACCCCAGGGAGAAATGCATAATATGATTAAACTATCTTTTTTACATTTTTTTGCAAATCCAAAGCTCTACTAAAAAAGTTTTAAATGTCTAACATGTCTGTCTGGGCAGCTGTATTATATCCTTTGTTATCAAAGCTTTTTATTTTATTATATAAAATTGTGTCACATTTCAGAAACTATTAGAATTGGGGGGGGGCGTTGGTAGCTTTAGTATAATTTTAAATGATTTTTTAAACTCTTAAATAAATCTTTGCCATCACTCTTCATCAAGCATGGAAATGTAAAGCAAACATACTGACTAGTACTCAACAATAAGTATTCATTGTTTAACTATGTACCAGTGCTGGACTCTGGAATATAAATGATTGCTGCCCTTGTGTAGGGTCCTTGTCTGCTTATGTGTTTAAAGTAAAATGAATTTGTGAATAGTTTGTGGGCAGAAGTAAAAGATACTGCTTTTGCTTAGTTCTTTGCCTTTTAAAGAGGGCAGTGGACTTTTTTTTTCCCCTATGCCCCCAAGCCACCTTCCTTTTCCTTTCATCCTCTGGTAAGTGATGATATGTTTGAAATGGGGTTATTTTCCAGGTATCCCGCAAGGCTAGAGTATGTCTCATCCACTTTCTCACTGAAGCAATCTAAAGTTTCTCTCAACAATCCAACTCTTCAACTCTTAATAATTGACTGGAAATCATTTAATCAGTGATAAAAACTGTTAGAAGTAGTTTAATCTCAATTCCCCACCCCACCCCTCATTTCTCATCTCTGACTGAACTGCAGTAAACATCAGACCCTAAACACTGGGGAGCTATAGAACAGTACCGAGGCTTCTAAAGTAAACTTTAAAATACGATGCAGCATAACTTCTTCTTAGTTGCAATCCTCTGTCATCTTTGACATTTCCAATTAGAAGAAGTCATAAAAGCAACATTAAAAATTCAATAAAGCAAACCTGAGACAGTAGTAAAAGTTATGTCTCCCCTCAAATATTTGTTAATTGTCATGACTAATACACATATGATTGAAACATCATACCTCTTGTTGTCCTAAAAATTATCTTTCAGAAAGGAGTAATGTGCCTTGTCTTTTTAAATATAGGGGATTTCATATTACCCAGAATTTACATTAGACTAAAATATCCTGAATTTAGAAGGTACTAAAATGATTTCCAGCAGTCCTAGTTCTGGATGTTGACAAAAAGTTAATCAGTGGAATAGGTAAACTATAAATGGAAGGTGAAGGAATTAGCAGAGGCATAGTGATTTTACTGGGGCATGGGGCCATGCATTTTCTGTAATGTAATATTGTAAACAAATCTCTTAAAGATTATTTTTCTAAATAATCAGTAGGTGTTGACATCATTGAGATCACATATATAAATATGTTGGAGAAATGAAAATATAAAACCCTGCTATTAATGGGTACTTACAGATTTGGAATGTATTTTCAGTGAGAGCATAATACATGATTTTCACAAGTGCTGTAACTCATACTATTAAGACATGTGAGGATGATGCACTCTAAAAACTATTAGATGACACTAAAAATGTTTGAGTGATACTGAAGGCATCATGTGTATAAATGATTTTGATAAAACTATTTTATGAAATGGAAAGTACAAAGGGCAGGGTTTCTAAGTTAACACTTAATTAAATATCTCTTAAATAAGTCATGTAAATGTTATTCATAAACAATTTTATCATTTTTTGCACCTTTCAACATTTACGTATTTACGTTTGATCAATTTTTTGAGACTTCATGTGAAAAGTGGGCATCTCTTTCTATAAGAAACTGTCTTAAATTATGGCGTAGAATGAATGTGAGTATTGTGTTAGTCTGCTTGTACAGCAATGTAATAATGCTTATGATAAGGGGAAATTTTAATAAAGCAGAAGCTAGGAAGAAATTCAAGCTAGATTTTGATTCTAAAGTTTAATGCTTGCACTCCAATTTCACTGTGTGTTATCTAAAAGAAACCATCAAAGTATTGCCCTTACCAGTAGGATAGATCCAGTATTTGACTGAAGAACATGAACTATCATTATTATTAGGTCAAGTATTGTAACTGCCTTTGAGATTAAAGATCCAAGAACAAAGAAGAGAGATCAACTGTGAATAAAGAATAAAGTAATTCACAAGAGAGATAGGTTTAATATACTATTTTATAATGTGAAGAACTATAGTTGTCATTCATTTGTCAGTTACCTCAACATTACTTTAACTTCAAGATTTAAATTGGAAGTGTCACTTACATTTAGCTTCAAAGTGAATGAGAGAAGGAAAATGGCCCATTGTTCATTACTCAGAATCCATGTGCCAGAAAATTATAGGACACATCCACCATTTCACTGCTCATCACAGAGGCAAGATCTATAATCAGAACTGCCTTGTAGCCATGACCCAAATGATTGTGGGCCAAGGAATTGGTTGTGTGGCCCTCATAAAAGTCATTAAGACACATAGGGACATCTGTGAAAATATTCTGGGCAGTATAAGCAGTTCTTTGGGTGAGATTACGTCTTTGTCCACTACACACAGTATTTAGGTCACGAAATGGTAATTGTAAAAAATAAATACACTTGACAGTTAGAAAAATCAAACAGTATCAAACAATATATGACTTAAATATCCCTCTCATGACTTCTAGTCTTTCTAAACCAGACTTCTTCACTGAATCACAGAGCATGGAATGTAATTTGAGTATTTTCTCATCGTTGCCTAGAATGTTACATATCTAGTCATTATGGACTAACGGGTGTGAAATTAATTCATTGCATACATAGATATGTTAGGGCACTAGTGATGAATTCTTGACAGAGAGCCCCACTTTAAAAACAGTGCTTATACATTTCTCCAGCCTCTTCTTGGTTGGGCTGTTTTCATCAGAGGGGTAAGTATCCACAAGACTCTAATGTACATACTGCATATTCAATCATGCAAGTGAAAATGTATGTATATATTTGAGTGCATATGTGCATGTATATGTATTCATGTGTGGCTGTAAATCTTTTTAAAAATACAAGTATACACTATACTCCTTGCCACTCTAAATCTCTAATATCCAAAATCTGTATTTGGGTTATTTTTTACTGGGTAACCTAAATGACTGATTTTTAAATGGCTATCATTTCATTGCAAAAATGTACTATTAATTATTTGATTTGCCCCTAACTTAGAAGCGATTAACTTATTTTTAGTCTTTTACCATTACAAACCTTGCTGCAGTGGATGAATTATTTTTGTACACATCTATGTCTGTAGGATAAATTATCATAAACAGTAATTCTGAGCAAAAAAAAATGCACCTCTCAAAAGTAAAATATATTGTCATATTGCTCCCTAAAGAAATTGCTCCAACTTATATTCTGAACATCAGTTGCTCTGAATTTTTGTTTTGTCTTGAGTATATTCTTTGCCTTTGTATATTTCATATTATGTTATTCCTAGATATTTTATACTTTAAATGCAGTGGTAAATGTGATTTTTTCCCTTACATTTTACAACTAACAGCTCTTTATAGAGGAGAAGCTGTAAGAAAGCTCTTGCTTTGATAGCTTTACTTAATCCTCATATTGTTTAAAATAGTGTTTTAGTATATTATCTTTAGTATGTTATCTATAGATAATTATTTAATCTTGGATTAGTACTTAAGTATATTTTTGTATCTTTCAGGTAAGTTATAACATCTATGAATTATTGAATTTCTTCCTATTTTCAATTGTTTTGGTTCCCTACTTTCTCTTATCTAATTTTATTAGCTAGCTAGAAAACATTTTAAATAAAATCCATGTTGCCGTATGTATTGTCTTTTTAATCCTGACTTCAGTGTTTATACGAGGCATTTTGCTTACAACATATTATGATTAAGATTCCTAGTTACTTCCCAATTATTTCAAAAATGATTAACTTTCTATTTTTCATAAACTAAGTTTTGAGGATAAAGAAAGTAATAGAGATGTCTTTGTTCTTATACCTTTAAAATAAAATCTGGTGTTAAGAGTGCATGCTGTGTATAGTATTAGAAATGACAAGGGGATTTGGATATTTAGGGTAGCTAGAAATCTATACCTCCTTTCTTACACTTCCTACTTATTGCTAATTGAGGAAAAGGAGCCAGCTGCAGATCACTTCAGTTAATGGTAGTGAAGAAAGTGACTTGGGGTCAGATTATAGGATTGACAGTGGAGAGGATAGGGAAGTGCATTTCTGGCAGCTAATCCTATGGGCTGATAAGACTGGTTGTGTAATCTAACCGATGCTTGCCTAGGGAAGAAATATTGAGGAATGGTAGGGCAAGGGGTGAGTGGAGAGGACTGAATCACCAAGAGATGTTTTCTATCTTCTCTGGGTACCCAAATCTAAGCAGAGGGGCTTGAATAAACCTTGCCCTTCTCTAGTGTTTCCAGATGAGTATATTATATATATATGCTCATTCTGGAGAGGATTTTTTGAATACAGGATATAGATCATGAGCCAGAGAAAGATTAAAAGACCTAAAGACCTGTTGTGCCTCAACTGTAAGATATGGAATTAGGTAGCAGTTAGCATCGTATTAAATTGTGCACCAAGGCAATAAAAGATGGCTTGGATGAGGTTTTTGATTAGGTGCATAAAAAACAGTATCACTGGATAGGCATCTTTCAGCAATTAAAATATTTTATTCTCTATGAAAAAAAAAGAACAACCTAAAGAAGTGACATTTTTAGCCAAATCTCCAGAAACAATAGAGCCACCACTAAGCTGTTGAATTATATAAGAAACTGAGGCGTAGGAAGGAATTATAGGCATTCCACTTCCCTCCCCCCTCACTCATAAAAGTTTTGAAATGTGATAAAAATAAGTGGCCATTAAGGAATATTGACCAAAGTTGAAGTAAAAACATTTTAGCAGGGAGCTACAACATTGATTTTATTGAAAACAATAGCCAGTTCTCCTCTTCCCCTGGAGGGGTTTAAAAAAAATGGAAAAAAAAAAAAAAAAAAACACCCAAAACAGAAAACACAGCCTTAGAAACAGATGAAACCTATGTAGAGTTTTAGGATCTTAATTTTTGAAAAGTCTTAGGAGTTAATTTAATTCACCTTTCTAACCCATCTCTAAATCCCACTCAATGTCAGTGTATAGAAAACACTATTGCTCAGAGGACACCAATGATCTCCTCCAGCCAGATTCTTCTCTTTAGTCAATCATGGTGCCTTACATTCCCTTGATTAGTATCATGAGAGCCCTTTCTCTTTGATTCTTTTTGTTTTTTAAATTGGGTGAATATTGTAAAGTCCAGGGAGACTAAAGCATTGACTAATTAGCAATAATTTGTTAAACTAGTAATTTTCCATATCACCATAATTTTAAGCTAAATCTATTTTTTCAAATTTAATTTCTTAAAGACTTTGCACACTGAAATAAAAACTCTCAATAAAAATGCAGCTATAGTTCATTGGGGAAAGGTAATTTTCAGAAATTTACTATTTTACATTTTCCAAAAGATCCTGCACTTTGTGTGACACATATTGATTTAATTCATTGTACTGAGAACCTTTGAGAGTATTGCTTTCAAAACACTTTCTAAAATATCTGATAATTAGAATGAATCTAATAAAAAGATTAACTAAAATATTATTATATTCCATAGGTGGTTACATTTTAAATCTTTATGCATCCTGTATCTTTATTTCTGCAACACAGTTGGTAGGAAGGTTAAATGTTCTGTTCTATAGCATAGTGTAGACATTCTGTTATATGGCTATACAATGTCACCTAACCAGTTAGAAGCATTCTTCTCTGCAGTTGAATATGAACAAGCCACTCTGTCCATGGGCACAAATTTAAATGGGTACAAACAGTTGCTAATTGATCAAATTAGATTTCTTAACTTTTTAAACATAGTGGTTAGGGACTAGTTGGCTAGTTCCAATCTCTTCCTCAGATTTGTCTTGGCTTACACAAAAACTTAATTCATTTTTGGTTTAACATAGCGTGAATTGATTTTTTCTTTTAATGAGATGACCTGACTTAGAGCTGACCTTAAATAATTGTTTTTTGGTTTTTGTTTCTTTGTATTAAACATAAGGATATTTAGAAGAAAGCTATTACCTCAGCTGTTACATCAATATTCAAGTAGATGAAGAGACAGATTTGGTTGCTTGAGTAAAATGATGATTATTTTCAGTAGCAAGAACAAGTTCTTGTATGTTTATATGATTAAAGTACTATTATAATTAAAATATTTAGAGCTTCAGAACCCACTCCTATCCATCTGAATAAACATATTTTTATTTCTTTAGTATACCATTTGAAGAATCATTTCACAATATGTGGTTTATTTGTCTGATAATGAGTTTACTTTTATTAGCAATAATAAAGATGAAAGCGTTGCATTAGTCTGGGATTACCTTTACTCATTAGTAAGAGATCACCTACTCCCTAGGAATTTCTTTATTTTTAACATTAAATTTTTACTTCCTAGAGTATGCAGTCATGTTAAAACATTCCAGGAAATTGTTACCATTTACAGTTATATCTTAGGAACATTATTTAATTTTAGATTTATGCCATAAAGAATGAACCAGAAAAAGGAACCTCAATATTTCATTATGTCTGTGATGTCTATTTACTGGCTGGCTTGGGGGTACTCATTTTTCTCTTTATACAGATCCATTTTCATAAACCCTACTATGACGTAATACCTTCTAAAACCTTATAAATTTAGCCTCAATCTCTTTACAGTATTTTTGAAACAAATAGACATGGCCAGTTAATCATAGTTTAGTTCATCATTAGCTAAATGGCTCTTTCTAATTTGTCACACTGTCTCTTAGAAATGTTTCCACTTTCAAAGCCTCAATTACTAGCTGTATGTTGATCTCCCAGTCTGTGTGTTCAGTTCAGACCTCTGCTTCTAAGGCCTAGACCTCTGTTTTCACCTGTCCCCTGCTCAGACATGAGACCTCCTCATCCAAATAATGTATTCTTCTATCATGGCGTCCTATTAATTTTCTTCAAAAAAATTCTCCAGGTTCTAGCCATCTATGTTTTTTTTTTTTTTTACTAACTGCTTACTATATACCTCATCCACTGACTTTTATAATATCTAATCATGCTTCTTTTACTCATACATTAAAAAAAAAACAGTGCCTAGCATATAATAAATGTTTAATAGGCATATGCTTTTGAAATTAATTACCTAATGGGTGCACGTTGAATATTCCTGGCATGCACATAAATTTCAGTTTATGATTCTCCCTTTCAGTCTCATAGTTTTCATTATCATTATTATTATCATTACCATTTTGTTTTGCTTCATTAGCTAATAGCACCGCCATCTGCACAGTCATCCACAACTCATCCATCTCCTTTGTTCTTAAAATCTAGATGATTATTAAACCCTTCAGCTTCAACCTTCTCAGTCTTCATGACACTTTCTCAGTTGATTCAGTTCTGAGACAGATCATCGCAACATTCTTTTAGCTGTTTTTTGTTTTTTGTGTTCTTTGTGTCTTGATCGTTTTTGCCAACAACTCCTACTTCTCTGCAGACTCTTCTTTAATGCTAAGTTGTCTTTTACCAAGAGATTTGATCTTGTCAACTCTGGGTTAAAGATTGCCACTGTTTCTTCATGACTCAACTTTATGAATACAGTGATCTTGGCCTGTATCTTTCCACCATTCTGTTGCACATGCTGCCATCTCTAACCTGAAATAATTTTCTTTTTTAAGTCAGTCATGAAAAACATGAATTTTCCCATAAGGTTCAACATAAGCACCATTATTTCTGTGAACCTTTTCTGATACTCTAAGGGAGGGCTTACTCATGTCTGTTCTCATGTATCCACTGGTGATACTAGTGAATTCTTGGATCATTCCGATCAATGTTTAGTGATTGATGAGAGACTAATATTGGTAGCTTAGTCTCTGGTCTGAATAAGTGTGTCCCCTCAAAGTTTTTAAGGTTGAAAACCTAATGCCTGGTGTGATGGTATTAGGAGGTGGGGCTTTGGGAGGTGATGCCCTCCTGAGTAGGACTAATGTCCTTGTAAAAGAAGCCTGAAAGAAACTCCTCACCTTTTCCACCACATGAGGACACAGCAAGAAGCTGGCAGTCTGTAGCTGGATAAAGGCCATTATCAGAACCATGATCTTCAACTTCCAGCCTCCAGAACTATGAGAAATACATTTCTGTTGTTTTTAAGCCACATAGTCTATGATATTTGTTAATAGTGCTCAAAAGTGCTAAGACATTCTCCAACTCAGTTGTGAGTGCTTTTATATCAGAAGTTGTCTTATTGATCTCTACATCCTTAGTGTCCGCCATAGTACACTTCATGTGCTGGACTTAACTGACATACTGTCCATTAAGTCAATAAGTAGAAATGTAGCGTCAAGATCTGTGCTCAGGTTCTGTCCATAACATTAAGGTTTATGAATTTAGGAACATTTTTAAGCCACATTTTATTAATGTGTAAAAACAGAAATAATAATATGGATAAAAATAATACATGCCCTACTTAATTCATGGACATAGTTCTATGTAAAAGTCATGTAAAATATTCAGATCATTACAGTAAAGAACAATAGGCTCATCTTTATTTAAGCTAGCAATTTTATAACTACAAACACAATCCCAGGCAAATGAGTCAGTGGTCATAATCAGGGTCTACAGGTAAATTAGATCAAAGGAGGTCAAGTTCAAAATGAATTGGAAAGTGTAATTTCCTAGATACAAATATACTAGTTAGATCATTGGTTTCTAGTTTTAAGGATGGACATGTTGACATGTGAGTATAAAATGGTGAGTAATTTATTTTACATTAAGACTTCAGCACCTAAAATTTGCTAATATAAGTATTGGATTAACTCTTTGTCAGAGAAGTAGATCACCAAAGTGAATCTGGATAAATCATGTTATCATTCCTCAATTTCAGTCTAACAGTCCCTAGAGTGGAGTGTATTGTTATAAATGAACCTAAACCGAAGGAATTCTAAGGCTAGAAATAAAGAGAACATTAAGGTCAGTTATCTAAAGGAGGAAACAATCTCATACACAGCCTTTTTCTTCCCCCAAAATAAATTTTAATAAAAGGCTACTCTTTCACAAAGTAATATACATACTTTCTTTTATATGCGATTCATTTTGGTTTTATTTTGATAACAATTACTGAAAACCCTGATTCCCAGAGGTATGTAGTAGAAATGTAGAAATTTAGGGTTCATGTAACTTTCTCTGCTGGACACAGACCTATGTCAAGATAGGACTATCAAGAATCCTCTAAGACCCTTAGGTGAAGTTGTGTTAGAAAGTCAAGAATTGTTACTCTCCCTTTCATCTAAGTAGAAGGAAACTTGAAAAAGAGTTCTCCTGAGATTTTTGCTTGTAGAGAAACTGAGAAGTCTTTGTCCTTCTCTTCAAAAATGTGTCTAGTATTTCAGTTTCTGACCTCTCTGGGCATGGTGGCTACTTGTCCAAAACTACTCTGCTTGTTCTGCAACTTTAAAAATGAAGATTTACTCATTCAACTGGCTAGAAGTAATTACTATTAAATGAGCCAAACTCCCTGATTAAATTTCTCTTTGAGATCACTTTGAGGGTTTTCTTTTTCTCTTAAAAAACAAACTTCCCCATGAAGTACAATCAAACACATCTAGACATTCTTTGGAAAACTAGTGAATCCCTATGTAATCAAAAGGATGCTAACATTTTTCTATTATTTCTTGACAACCCCTTTTGAATAGTTAATGGTCAAGGCCCACACTCTAGTGACGTTGACAACTTGCATGATTCTGGAATAGTTTTTGCCACCAGTGTATGCACTTGTAGAGAGCATTGATCCATGATGACTTATGAATCTAATTTCTCTACCTGAGAAAGCAAACCCAGGAGTGTTGCCCAGCATCCTAGGTGCTCCTTATGTACATGGAGTAATACGACTTTTTTCCCAGTGAAATTATGCTTTATCATTTTGGGAGACATTTCTAACCTTGTAAGTTTCCCAAAGGGTTCAAAAAATAGTCTCCTTTTTTTTTTTTTATTAACATATAGTCAGTTTACAATGTTGTGTTAATTTCTGGTGTACAGCATAGTGATTCAGTTATATATCTATTTCTTTTCATTTTTTTTCATTTAGACTATTACAATGTATTGAATATAGTTTCCTGTGCTAGGACCTTGTTTATCTATTTTATATACAGTAGTTAGTATCTGCAAATCCTGAACTCCCAATTTATCCCTCCACCCCTACCCTCCGCTTTCCCCTCTGGTAACCGTAAGTTTGTTTTCTATGTCTGTGAGTCTCTGTCTATTTTAAATAAGTTCATTTGTGTCCCTTTATTTAAGATTCCACACGTAAGTGATATCATATGATATTTTTTCTTTCTCTTTCTGGCCTGCCTTTACTTAGTATGATCATCTCTAGGTCCATTCCATGTTGCTGCAAATGGCATTATTTTATTCTTTGTATGACTGAGTAGTGTTCTATTGTACATATATATACACCACAATGTCTTTATCCAGTCATCTGTCAATGGACATTTAGATTGTTTTCATGTCTTAACTATTGTCAGTAGTGCTGCTATGAACATTGAGTGCATGTTTCTTTTCGAATTAGAGTTCCCTCCAGATATATGCCCAAGAGTGGGATTTCTGGATCATATCACAAGCAATCCTGAGGCTAAAGTCTTTGTCTATGGAGAAAGGACATGTGTATGCCTTTAGCAAATCAGTCAAAACAAATCTAAGGCTTAGGAAGTTTAGCAAGAAAATCCTCAAAAGACGAGTGACAATGAGTAACAATTTGAGAAATCATCCAGGAACCATCAGTTATCCAATCAGTGGAAGATTAAGGTAAAGAAGGAAAAAATAGAGGTCAGCCAGGAAATATGCTTCCAAAAAACAAAATATCAAGTTATCGACTATAAAGCATTAACCTTCTTATAATGGATTTAGAGTAACAAGCTACTAAGAGAAGCTGTCAAAATAAGTCAGTATTCGGAATAGACTACAGAACAGTGGATTTTATAAGACCATAGTCATGTTTGAGAACAACCGTTAACAAAAAGCCAAAATCTTTAAGCATATTATCTTTGTGAAGGACTATAATTCTCAATATATCATAACATTTTATTTTTTTCTAATAAAAAAAAAAATAAGATACAGCAGATGAAACAATGACACAACCAATTTTTTGCCAAACCAACTATTCAAGCTGTCTTGATAATTAGAAAATTGGTACAATAAAGTTGATAACTTTGTGCCTTTGAAACTATGTAAAACTCTTCTCAAATTTCAGAACCAAGAACAGAAGATAGAAAGTTAGCGTCAAGTTCCACAGACACTGATGGAAATGTGTGGAATGCTATTTCAGAAAGTACCTATATCACATTACCCACTACTTCAAAGAAGAGAGATCTGAAAATGAGGTTATGGATAGAACGTATCTCACTCTCACAGCACAGTTTTATTTTTAACATATTCTAATGACTGCCATTCTCAAAAATGTGTATCACTTCTTTAAACCCTATGAAACCATCTTATCTTGTCAATTGTTTATTCCTTTGTAAATAACTTTTTTCTGAAGCAAATTTTAAAGTTATTGGCATAGTTAGAAATAGTTTCATTAACTGAAAATTTTACCTGAGAATGAAATACTGAGAGATCTAAATTTTCCAGAAATAGAGTTGATGTTTATGGCTTAGAAAAGATTTTATTGTCTATTGTTTCGTAGGATTTAAGAACCAAGAAAGACCCTAGAAATCGTCACATCTGAGCCTGCTAATTCACAGAAGAGGAAAATGATCCTAACATTCACACCTTTGGTTAATGAGAAACTATTCATCTCTCAGTTCATTGCTTTTCCCACCATAGCATGTTGACCCACATTTCAGCATTTTTATTAGAACTCAAAGAAGGCATTTCACCTGATGTTAGTAAATCTCAAATCCCGGAGATCACAGAACTACATTTGTTAGAGTTCTTTGTGATATTTGAGCATTATATATTGGGAATTCTTGGTTTTAAAAAATATTTTCAAGATAATCTTTAAAAACACACTGTAAGCATATTGTGTATTACTTGGGTTCTTATTACCAAATACAGGCAAGTGATTTCAGTGCTCCCATTTGTAATTGTGTTTAGTATCATGCAGGTGCCAAGTATTACAAATTTAATGTCTTTCATTTGCATAAAATAATAAAAAGACCAGAAATTATTTATTCTGTAACCCACTGCAATTGAATGTTAATTTATGTAATGTTTTCTCAGGTTATTTGAACAGATAAAAGTTTCATGAGAATTGTATCATTACATTGTAAACCATGGTGAAGTCATGCTGCATTCAAGAGAACATTCTTGAGAATGGAGTCATGTAGATTTTTGTTCATTGTTGTAATTCTGGGATAGGTCACGATACCTGAACCAATGTGTACATTTCATAAACCATTGCTGATTGATTTAATTAATATGAACAGGTTTAATAATATTTAAGTAATGTAAACAATGTAATGTCACATTAAATTGGTGTACTAATTTAAATTTAACTGTTAGATTTTTTTGTATATAATTTCTAAATTTGTTTCACAGTTGCATAAGGGTAAAAACATAACAAACAAATCTATCTCTATGTTTGCAAATATTTAACATTTTAATTAAAATAATGGAATTCAGCTAGACATCTAAAAAATTTAAAAGGCTTTAACGTTATTCCAGATTGAGTAACATCATCCTATGTAATAAAGATCATACAACAACCTTACTCAGAGAAATTAATATGTTTGTGTAGGTTTACATGGCCAGTTGTGAACGTAGGAGGGACTTTAGCTCTGATCTCACTTTAGACACATTATTCTTTCTATTAGAGCCTTTGTCTACAGGATCAGTAAAGTTTTAACTTTATTCCTGCCTCAGTTATGGCACTTAAATATTATAACAGCTATAGTTGTCCCTCAGTATCTGAAGGGGATTGGTCCCAGGGGATGCTAAAACCTATGGATACTCCAGCCCCATAGTTGGCCCTCCATATCCACAGGTACAGCATTTGCTGATTCAAGCAACCACAGATGCGGATTGTGTATTAAGTTTGCAGTCTGTGCAGTTGGTTGAATCTAAGGATGTGAACTCCAAGATATGAAGGGCCAACTGTAGATTTCTTTTAAATATGCCTGTAGAAGTGGACCTATGCAGGTCAAACCTGTGTTGTTCAAAGGTCAACCATACAGTTGGTTTTTTCAGTGCTTCCATATGTAGTTGTGTTTACTTGTAGTTGTGCTTGTGCAGGTGATGATTTGAGGCACATATTTGAATACACTTATGTATAGCAGAGAAATAATTAAAATTAACATAAATATATTTTCAATTCATATTTTTCATATAATGTTTTTGATGTCATACAAATTTAATTAACTTTTCCTACTGAATTATGTGGTCTCTACTAATTCATTTCTCTACTTCCCTAACAATCATTATTTTTTTTACGTCATCAGATTTCTTCTTAAGAGAAAAATAGTGATGAAAGAGCAAACAAAACAAAATTACTGAAGCTTACTATTCAAATTACTGTAGCTCTAAACAGATGGGCTCTTCGGGTAGAGAACAATTGTTTCAGTACATTTCATCCTTTGTCAACTGGTCCACTTATAAAGTCCTCCTTTGGGAGCTTTTGATTAGGAAACTTGGGTTTCTTGTTTCCTTTCTTTTTCATTCATGGTTTCTGTTGTCTTAATCATCACATACTTCCAGAAGTACTTGGGAATCTCTGCTGAGTTTCTGTCTCCTGGAAATATTCTCTCAATTCCTGGTTTTCCCTCAAGCAGGTTTTTGTTTTTTTGGTTTTTTTGGTTTTTTGGTTTTTGGTTTTCCCTCAAGCAAGTTTTTGTTTATTGTGGGATCTTCATAAGGACATGTGTTCTGTGGCCAAAATTCCAGACATGAAGGAAGGAGAAAGGAGAAGCAAATAAAAGCCTTAATTTCTGCCCAGGCAAACATTTTAGCCTGGATCACAATGAGCCTTTAAACTAAAGTCTGAAAAAGTCAGTAAGTCCCTTGATCAACTAATTCATAGGTACCTAAAGAATGTGTTACTGCTGTAAGAACTATCAGTGAAAATGTGTTATGTACTTTGAAAGGCAAAACTATGATGAGTGGCTGCCAGAGGTTCAGATAGAAGGGAAGAAAGGATAAATTCATGGAATACATTGCATTTTTAGGGAAGTGAAACTATTTTGATACTATTATGGCAGATAAATAACATGATTTTTCAAAATCCATAGAACTGTACAACACAAAGAGGGAACACTGATGTAAACTGGGGACTTCAGTTAATAATAATCTATCAATATTTGTTGATCAGTTATAAAAAATGTATCATCCTAATGTAAGATGTTAATAGTAGAAGGGGGTTGGATGGGGAAGGAGTATATACTTCCTGTAAACCTAAAACTGCTTTGAAAAATAAAGTTTATTAAAATTGTGATACATTGTCTCAATATTTGAAATAATCATATGCAGAAAAAAATGGACAGTTTGCCAGAACTTTGGGTTAAATAAACTTTACCAAAATTAGAGAAATGTTTCTAAAACTAGACTTGTTTTGCTCAATAGGTAATAGAGTCATAGATTTCTATTTATTTATTCTACCTACTTATATTCTGTAATTATGTCTTTATTTTCTTGCCTTTTTTGTAATCAAAATCTGCTTTTAGTTACTGTTGATTTTATCTATGATCTACAAAACTGCTATACGTGGGAAGATATTAGACATTATAATATCAAAGTTTTATTTTAGGAATATAAATGTGCAATTTATTCAAGAAAATTAACCCCACTGCAAAATGGCAGAAAAATTACTTTTACCATTTAATATAAATATAAGTCTAGAAGAGAAGACAGAGTCCAAATGACCAAGTAACTCAGAACCACTTTACTATTGGAAGTGTAAAATACTTTTTAACTGAATATAGTTGTACAGAAGAAAAACGGGATGATCATGGATAAGTCACTGATTGCATTCAGTTGTGAAATAAGCAAAAGAATTTGGCTTTTCCACTTGGAACTTAAGTGTAAAATTGCTTGTGTGTTAAATTGGTTGAGAAAATAGAGAAAGTAAACTCTAAAATTGAAATTTGATAGATATTCTTCTTTGTATTGAAGTAAGCAGATTTTATCTTTAAGTTACTCATTGCCCAGCTTGCTCAATTTTGAGCATTCCTTACCTTACACGTTGAGACTGAAGGAACTTATGAAAATGTAAAATGTTATCGCCAAAATATTAAGACCAATTTTGCAAAGATGAGTTATGCTGTGGAAGCAGCACCATGCTTACATAATGAAAAATTCCCCTGGAATCTCACTGTAATATTAGAGATACTATATATTGTATATACAGAGGCTTTTGAATAAAAGCAGTGACAGAGTTCCTTAATTGAACATTTTTAACAGAAGACTATTCCTGTGGATCACTTTTAGCATTTCTGAGTGTCTTTTCCTCAGCATCTGATCAGTGATAGCATGCCATTGTCAGGAAGCTTTCTGAGGCCATTGTTGGTACTTCAGACTCATGTTCAGAGATCCCACGGTGTGTGAGAATTTATGTTTCCTTTATTCATCCTACAGCCAGTGACTGTTGGTGTAGAATTGTGAAAGCTGACTTGACCTGACTCTAGGATTGATAAACCCTAATGGTAGGTTTACACCCTAGGACTCACTGTAGGATTCGATTTCACTGGGTCTTCCTCAGAAATAGCACCCTTGCTTGGCTCTCTCCCACCCCTTGTCCTGCCTCATGCTCTTCCTTAAGAAGTTACTTGCGTTATGAGTCGTTACTTCAGTGTCTGCTTCTGGGAAACTTTATCTCAGACAGTCTCTCATTCTTCCATTGTAGATTTTATTGAAGATCCAAAGCCAGAGATATAAAGAGAAACTAGAGGAGAGATATAGATAGATGTAAATATATGTATATGTATGAACATATACGTGTGTAAGTGTATATACATCTGTATAGATATGTCTATATAGATATACAGATGTTTCTATATAACTTTTGTTTAACACATTTGCATTAGAAAAATTTTAAATTCGTTTTCTGCACCTTTGAGATGTAAATCCTTTAAAAAGCCTCTTGCCACTTTCAAAACCCAGGAATGTCTTTCTTGAGGACCTGGGGAGCCATCCCTTTGAACTGTAATTGTCAAGGAAGAGAGCACCCTTGTTGCACAATTTCTGTGGGACTGTAGAAGCCTAACTTCTCTGCATGTCTTGCTCCAAGTTGTGAAACTACCTTCTGTCTTAAAAGATATGCCACATTTATTTTTCCTTTGGGTAAATCTAGTTAGCAAACAGTGCCCTACCGTCCCCCAGGACTTTTTCATTAGCTCACTACAGTGCTTAAAAATCCTTCTTGCTCTTTATTTCAATAAAGTGTTCAGACTCAAATAATGATCTCTTTCTTCTATTGCAATAGCCTTGAATAGTCATCTTTGCCTGTTTAACTTTGGTACAAGTTTTGCTATAACAATGATAAGAATACTAGGTTTTATTGAGTGGAAAAGAAAGACATTAAAGGATTTTGAGCATGTGAGTGACATAATATGCTTTGTATTTAATGGAGTCCAAAATGGATGAAAAGAAGGCAAAGGCATGAATAGTTAGAAGAGTTGGGAAGATATTATGATATTCTAATCTAGAAATGGCAGTGGTTGGATGAGGAAGGTAACAAAGGAAGTGAATGATCATATATGGATATATTTTGTCATCATAGCCAAAAGGATCTATTGGTGAATTCTACATGTGTTGTGGCAGAGAAAGAGAGCTAGAGGGAAAGAGGAGGAGAGAGTGAGATAGTGGCAAAGAGACAGATGGAGACATAGAAATGACCAGTCAACGGTGACTCCAAGATTGTGTTTCTGAGTTTCATTTACTGCAAGAGGAACACACTTGGAATGCAGAAGAGTTCATTTTTTCATAGATTGAATTTAGGTGCCTCTGAGGTAATGAATAGTCATTCGGACATTTTGAATTTGAATTCAATTGCAAAGAAGTAAAAGTTGAGACTATAAATATGGTGGATAGCAGCCTAGGAAGTTATTTAAAGAGAGGAGATTCAACGAAATCACCAAGGAAGAAATATGGGTATAAAAAAAATGTTCAAGGATTAACCCTGAGGGCATTTCAACAGAGAATTAAAGAAGAATCAGCAAAGGGGGTTGAGTGCTTAGAGAGGTAGGAAAGAATGGAAAAGGTATATTCTGGAAAACAAACAAAGTGTTTTAAGTGTAAGAATGTAGTCAGCTTTACTGAAGACTTATTAGAGGTTAAGTGAAAAAAGTGCTGAAAAATTGGTGTTTGGATATAGCAATTTGGTCACTGGTAACCTCGATATGAGCAGTTATATTGAAATACTAGTGACAAAAGGCTGAAAGGAGTGGGCTGAAGAAAGACAGTAGGAAAGTCAATTATAGAAAATTCCTTTCATGAGTTTTACAGTAAATAGGAGGAAATAAATAGTACAAAATCTGGCATGAAAATTGGGTTAAAAGGCTTATTTATATTGGGAAAATAACATTTGGTCTTCATAATGTTGGGGACAGGCCTGTAGAGAAAAGATTGATGTTACGAGAACAAGACAGTGGGATTGCTGGGGAAATGTCCTCATGTTCTCACTTAGTAGAGAAAAGATGAGGTATGATGTAAAAGAGGGGACTGTCCTTTGCTAGAAGGACAGTTTACTCATTTTGACATAAAACACAGATGATGTGGGCACAGGCGCAGACAAGTGCAGGCAAATAGCAGGGGCCTTTGGATTTTGTCTTGTGATTGCTTCTCTTTTCTCAGATCATATTTTGATAATGAGAATAAGGAAAGATGTATCAGTTAAAGAAAAGGAGAAGTACTGAAATGATCACTTAGAGGAATGGGGAAGAGAAAGGACTAGGGAAATGTTACAGAATCCCTATCAAACTAAGAAGCATTCCCATTGAGGTAACAATCTCACATTTAGCTTCAGAGCAGTCAGGATGGTTGTGTGTTTTATTCCAGCTGTGTTTCTCTGTGTAGATGCAGATGTCATGTGGGTAGAGACTTGATTCATCCACAGTTGTGATTCAGTCATCTTAGTGACTGAATGCAAAAAATGAGAAAGTAATTACATGCTGTGTAATGAATAAATGTGGGGTTAAAGCTGTAAGCAAAGAAAGGAGGCTAGAAGCAGGGGAGGGATATTAATGGAATCAGTATTTTGCAGTTCTCAGTAAGACTGAAAGTATATTCAATGAAGAAATTGGAAAAATGGCGAGTGGTGGCTGGAGAGTGAGGTGCTTGAAACTGAGTTGATATAGTAGGTAGAGCTGTAAATAAGGACATCTAGTATATGACACTCATACGAGTGTCTAAGGTAGGGCTGGAGACCTGACAACTGGAAGAGAACATCAAGAAACTGAGAGGATATGGTTTTGGAAGGGTGATTGAGATAGACATTGGAATTACTGAGATCCATGACAGTGGCCTTGTTGGGGAGAGCCTCAGTGTGGCAGAATCTACGGTCTCCGTACCAGGAGGGAGAGTGACTAGACCCAAGGATCAGCAAATACGTAAAACAAGCAGTAACGATGGTAGAGTCTGATTTCATAGCTAAATAACTTTTTTTTTTTTTTTTTTTTTTTTTTGGTGGAGAGAGAAAGAAGAATTTGAAAGAGACAAGGACAAAGCAAGGAAGAAAACTACCCCACCTTGAGTTTCAATAGATTGAGAAATGTGGCAAAAACCAAACACTGACATTTTGTCATTGGAACAGTCAATTCAAAGCAGAGCCAGGTTTCAGAGAAAAAAAAAAAAAGACGAAAGGATTATTTAAGGAAGAGTTACAAAATATCACAAACTTTGCTGTTGACTATGAGTATAGATGGTTTAGTGCAACATTTTGGAAGTTGATGAGATTTGGGAGAGGGAAACAAGAAACTCAGTGTACAGAACCTATGGGGACTGGAATCCTGGGCAAAAAGACTGATCTGGCAGAACTGAAGTTCTTGTGCTGGATGACAGGGACAGGTTTAAAAGACATAATGAGATTACACGTTATGTTCCTAAGATAGAGAGTGGTGGGGCGCAAAGATTGTTGGAAGGGAAAGAGGAGTAGGTGATCCGGCCTGAAGCACTCAGCGTTCAGAGGGTCCTGCATGACTCTTGCTGGACAGGTACCAAGACTGTCAAAACAGTGATCTTATTCCAGTAGCTCAGGTTCCGTTTTGGTGATGGAGATCTTGAAATATGCTGTGTCTGAGATTGGGGGCCCCTCAGTTGACTGATGCCAGTTGAGGCTCACAAGCAGCTGTTCTAACTTTAAAGGAATGCATATTCTCTTGACTCCTGCCAGTAAGAACACTGTTAATTTGAACGCTCCCCTGAGATTCTAGTGGTATTTTCTGCAACATGCTAATGAATAAAGATACACATGTAGCAAGAGCTAAATAAGATGCTATTATTTGTATAATAAGTAAAATGTAAATATTCTTAGTGTATTTACTCAGTCATATGTATGTATCGAGTGCCCATGCAAAGCACACTGGCTAAAAGCTGGGGAGACTATGGCAAACACAACCATATCTGCCCTCAAGGAAGACTTGACAATAACAAAGGATATCAGAGATCCCTAACCTAGTTTAGAAAGTTAGGGAAACTCCATATTCTATGTTTTATTTTATAATCCTAACATGTTTTGAGTAGACTATAAGAAAGGGAATATTTTTAAATGAATTCCCATTACCATTTTCAAATACCCAAAGGCTTTTCTAAATAACTCAAAAAAAGTGTTTCTACTAGAACGTTTTAGTGGCTGAATAATTTGCAAAGCATCTTCAACAATTCATTCAACAGATATTATTGAAATATTATATTGGGTTCAGTAAAGTGAATACAAAGTATTTTTGCCCTCACAGTACTCACAGATTAATAGAAGAGCCAATTATAGTAACAAATAACCCTAATGTTGAGTCATAGGAATAACCTCTTATTAGAGCCCCAAGAAAGAATTGCCTACTCACTCTGGCACGAGGGTGATAGAAATTAGAGAGGATTGTCTCAAGAAGACAATGTCTGATTTATGTTTTAAATGATGTTTAGGATTAGGGAATCCTCTCTAGCAAATTCATAGAGAAAATAAATAACATTCATTCCCTCACTCTCTCTGTTTAATAAGATGCCAGTTTTGTTCAAGTGTTGTATCTCCCAGATAGAGTCATAACCCACACTTTCCACTGCCCAACTCAGACCTCTGATTATTCTGGAGACAATCCCATTCCTCTGGCATGTGACTAGTTCAGAAATGATCACGTTACCCAATTCTAATATACTTAATGATGCATGAGAAAAAAAATGCGCAGGCGGTTATCTGGCTCCTAAAGGATAATCACAGAAAATGATGGTACTTTTTTTTTTTTTTTTAATATTGCTGTGTGTATATGTGAAACTTGAATAGCTGCTAGGCTGGCGATGAAACCAGTACCAAAAATGGTGAGCTGAGCGGTGGAGAGTGTCCAGTATTGCTGAAGTTGTTGTACAGATGAGTCAGTCAGCTCTGAAGTCGGCCTTACTTTTATTGCTGGCAGTAATAAATATTACTTAAGCCAAGTTGAGCAGAGTAATTAGACACATGCAGCAGAATGCATCCTAAGTGCAGTCACATGTGAGGAGGTGCTCAGTTGTGTGTTTGATGGCATTCCAACAGATAAAGCGTAGTCATAGGCAGAGGTTGTATTATATACTTTCTTGTGCATGATTATAAGGAGTCCAAACTCACATAGTAACTAATGATGACTTGCTGAAGGGTGGGGAGTAAGATGTCAGATTTAGATATTAGAGAGCAATTCTTGATTTTAGGAGGAGAAACTGGAATTAGAAAAAAATAGTAAGAAGCAAATGTAGTAATTTAGGCAAATGATATAAGCCTGAAGTAGGGAAGTAGTAAGGGAAGGAAAAGGTAGAGTATTAGAAAAGTTTTTAGTAAGCTAAAAATAGCAGAACATGATTATTAATTCTGAGTGAGAGGGAACAAATAAAGTCAGGGATTATTTCTATTTTTCTTTCTTGGATTAGTGAGAGAATAGAAACAACAGAAATTTGACTAGTTTGAACTCTAGTTGATGGGCTGAAGTTATTTAAATAATGTCTTCTAAAATCTGCATTTAGAACTTGAAAAAAAAAGATTTCCTAATTTTTTACGTAGCCCCAACTAAATTTTAATTTAATAGTATAATAGTCCCTGGCCAAAACTCTGAATTTTACTTGCAAATTGTTACTGATAATTATGTTTACTTTTTAAAATTGTATCCATTTCATATTATGCTAACCATTACAGACATTAAGTTTAAACACATGGACAGGTTTGAATATGAAAATGGAATGTTTCTACTGGATTTTACATTTGGTATTTTTGAATCGGTGTCTTTCTCATGTATTTTAAGAAAGAACATGTTTTAAAATTTTTTTAACATATCAGCATTAGAATACTTTCTATTTTCTATGTACTGTGGAATTCTTAACAACTCGGGATGGCCACTTTACTGTTCAAGATATACTTCAGTGACCTTAAATCAATGCTCATTTGTTACCACTTCTTTTCATTTGACCTTCCTACTTCCCACTGTCACATTGTTTGATTATGTAGCTAAGCATCAAAGTGCTTCTCACTCAATGTTCTTGGCTAGATTATCCAACCCTGACATTTTTGTATTAAAAAAAAAATCTTTAAAATGTTCAATACTCTACCACTAGATTATGTAACACATTGTGAGTTTTTTTAAACTGATACCTAGAAAATCATCACTATTTTTCTTTATTTAAAATATGATCACAATGTATATTCAAGACATCATGCTTGTATATAAATTCAACATATGTTGTATTTCTTGGTATTAATGGAAAGAATCACACATAATAGAAACAGTTGGGCACATAGTAGCCTTGTGATTTGAACTATAGGTAATTATAAAAATGTCAATCTCTGAATAGGCTCTACAAATATATTTTGTTAGGTATTTCTGATAAAAGTGCTTTATGTTCAAACAAGTTTGGTAATATTTGGTAGAATATAGAGAGGGCATAGCCCTGTTTCCCTTGAGGCCTTCCTCTCTTCCTTCCTAAGCCAGCCACCTGACCCTTGTTGGGCCAGTCATTGTACTGCTGGCATCAGGGATGGTTTCCACAGCAAACCCAAGACCTAGGTGGGTCGAGTTAAAGCCCTTCTCTGCATATGCGTAGAGGTTTACCAGTCAGACAGAATGTGAACCTACATATATCAGTGGTCCTTTTCATTCTACACAAAGAGATTCCTTCTATAGAATGAAGGCAACATATTGAAATAAACAGAAAAAGAAGTAGGAGAATTATAGACCTTGATGATGTGAATTTTGCTCTTGGATCCAGACATCCTATTGACAATTTCTCCTGTGGATTAATTGACAAAATAAATTTTTTCATTAGAAAATTTGAGGAAGGTGTGTATTAATTTTTTTTAATACTCTGGGTATTAGAACATACTCCTTGATAACACACCATCACAGAAGCTTTTTAAAAGTAATTTACTTTATGAATCTCCAGGAAGGTTGGCCAAAGTATTTAACTATGGAGCACTTATATTCTTTTTCTGAGGAGAACAAATGTCAGATTATACTGCCTCATAGCTGTGCGACTAAAACTCTGCATTCAGCTAAATGTGTCAGTCAGACAAGAAGATCCCTGAGACATACACTTGCAAAATTAATATTTAGATTCATTTTTTTCTTCTTCACCATATCTTCAGCAAAGATATAATTTCAGAATAAAATAATGTAGATATTCATAGATTATAAATTAGACTGGCTTATTCTGAGCAAAGGAGTAGAAAGCAGGTAAAAAGAGAAAAAGACCTAGAAAGAATTCTTGCCTATTTTAGGATAGGGAATGCATTTTTCTGTTCTCTGTAAGAGGCAGCCTGGAGCTCCATATACATATGTGTAATCAGTACGTAATTGTTGACTTGATTCATTGTAACACTGAGTACCAGGGTTAGAATGCCCACGTCTTCGATGTGAGTGGGACAACTGGTGATACAGTGATACTACTGATCTTTCCTTCACTCACAGAGATAAATGGGAGATAATAACATCGGAAGTACTAAGTTCTAAAAGATAATAGAAGAAACATATGCATCAAGCTACATAGATATGATGTCAGATTATGTCCATGGAGCAGAAGTATCGAAATGTGTATCTAAGACACATCAGAATGTTTAGATTATTGTCCACATAATTCATTCACCAGTTATGGTGGCAAAGTCAAAGGCAAAGCATGAGTTCAACAACAAGGACTTTCATTCACGCAGACTATCTAGTTGCTGCTCCTGAAAAATATCGAATATCAGCTAAAGAGACAAATATCAACACCTTGGTGTGGTGGTACCATCCTTCAAGACCAATCAGCCACTTAGTGGCAAGTTGATCTTAAGAAGAGCCATCTTTCATCCTTACTGAGATCAATATGCATTCCAGGACTGGGTTTGCCTTCACTTCCTGCAGTACCTCAGTCAACAATGCTATTGGTGGGCTGAAAAAGTTGATTATTAACATAAGATCCAACCTAACATTTCTTTAGAGAAATGCGTTTTCATTTTGGAGAAAGCATGACAGTGCACATATAGGTAAGGGACGCAGAGTTACAGACAGCACACATTGTAAACTGCTTACCTGGTTGAATATTGGAATGGCCTCTTAAAGGTTTGACCTGGGCACCAACCTACAGATGATGCCTTTCAGTGTTAAGAGAATATTCTTCAGATTTCAGTATAATCTTTGACCCAGCAGCCATTGTACCATGTCATGTCCCTACAGTTAGAATCCATAGATCCAGAAATCAAAAAAGGATAGAAGAAGGAGTGGTGATTTCACCATCACTCTCAGTGGCTCAGGGAATTTGTGTTTCCCTCCTGCAGCTCTAATATAGTCCCCATTCCCTGAAGTTATACTTTAAAGTTATGCTGTACAGTTATTTCAGGCTCTACATAGAATTAGATCAACAGACCAAAAAAATGTTCTATTAATGTGTGGAAAATTAAACTTGATAATTATGAGGATCAGGAGTTTGCTGCTATATAATGGGACCAGAGGTGTGTACATCTGGGGCTCAGGGGTTACCCTGTGGTCCTTCTTGCTGCACCTGTTGTCATCTGCAATAGCACATAGGCCACGGTACTAAACGAACGTCATAAGGGGAGAGCAATGGGAGCTCAGACACCTGAGGGATAAAGGTCTGATTCATCCCACTGAAAAAGCACTGTAGACCAACAGAAGTGCTGGCTTAAGATTAGTGATACTAAGAATGAGTAGACGAGAAGGAAGTTGATGGTATCTATCAATCATGATCTCACACACATCTAAGAAACTGTGACTTTGAAAAGTTGCTTACTGGTCTGTTGTCTTTATTATCATGAAAACAAGAGTTTAACTAAACAAAATTCAAAATGCCCTTCTGAATGTATAAAAAGTTAATAGTGTGTAAAGCTGGGATACAGTTGTTTTCTTATTGTATAGTGCTTGATACCTAATAGACTCTTTTCCAAGTGCTTTCATTGTATTAAATGTTCATACTATAAGACAGTTGCTATGGTGATGATGACGATCATGATGAAGAAAATGGTGATGTTGATTCACATTTTTACAAGTGAAGAAACAAAGACCCAAAAAAGTTAAGTGTTACAGCTTTGCCCACACAGCCAGTAAATGGCAATCTAAAATCCGAAGTCTGGCTCTGAACCTTGTGCTTTTAATTAATGATTGCATGAAACTAAATATTAACCACTTTAATTATTTTCTCTATTGAGAATACAGAATTTCTTTTTTACTTAACATGCTTTTGATGTTCTGTAGTTACTCTAATGAGTTCCAAGTAAATGATTTATGATTGTACAATTTGGGTAAAGCAGGCTTACTAACAATATGTATCTTCCAAAGAGTAATCTTCTGTTTCACTTCCCAAGAAAATCAGGTGTTCAGATAATTTTAAAATATTTTAAAGATGGATGTTTTTATAGTACACATCTGAAGAAGGTATGGTGTCTCCCTCCAGATGAGAGCCAACTTCTTTCTTGTCCAAGAAAATAAAGGTAATGTCTCCCTCTAGAGCAAAGGTTGAGAATATTTGCTGTCAGCCCCATTATAAGCTCAGGGGTTCTCTAAGCTTTAGATTTCTGAGATGTAACACAGACATGCTGTGTGCACATCTGCCTGGGCGTAGCTCTGCGTCTCCCTTCCCTCCATGGGGCAGGAGGAACAAAGGAGAAAATGAAGCTCATGCTGCCTGCTGTGCCACGAGAAATAAAATACTTGGTTTCTGGCTCAGGACAGAATCCTGTTCGTTCAAACTGAGGCAAAGCCATCTATCTCTTATGAATTTTCCTAATATATGTTTGAAGTTTCTTGCTAAATTTTAGTGTTTTAAGTACATTTGTGAAATATTCTCCTAGACTCTGAAGCTTCTAGTTCAATAAGATTGTCATTTATTACTTTAGGTAAAATTTCTCTTGCTGCAAATCCTAAGGATAGATGCCAGTTTTCTACAGGTTTACTTCTGTGCAAGTTTAGGGATAATGTTCCCAGTTTTACTTTTTAAACAGTATTGGCCTTAGTTATATGATGTTTTGACTTCATGTTGGGAGTATACCTTCCACTCTTTAACTCTGGACTTGACTCTGTGACTTACTTTGAATAATGGGAGGTTAATTTTCACATGCTTACCTGCTCAGGTTTGGCCTCTTGCAAATCTGTCATCACATAAAAATAACACCCCTGGGTTAGCTGCCGCCACTTCAGCCTGGAACATAGAATGAATACGCATGATGCAGACCTAAGCCCAGTCAAGGTTCAGGAGCCAAGCCCAGATGGAGCTTCAGCTCAAGCAGAACAGCTCAGCCAAACCCAGCATAGGTTAGCCAGCTCCCTAGGCAACCTGCATCCTGCCTAGCAGGAGTAAATGAGTATTGGTATGTTTATTGTTCAGAAATAGCTGGCTGATAAGAATATATACTGGGGTGGTTAGGGGGAGGAGATTGAGAGAGAGATTGAGCGAGATTTGAAATTTTGTAAGAAGCTTTTGATTGCCTACATGAATCATGTTCTTCCTTCTTAATAACAGGAATCAAATTAGTTCAGGTATCCACACCCATGGAGGATGAGTTTTGAACCTCCATGACAGTTTAGTTGTTTATACTTAAAAGTTTTTGCTTTATTTTTGTTTTGTTTGTTTTGCTTTGCTTTTGCACATAGAAGATGCCATTAATATTTAGAGGATGTTAAGGCCCACATTTCTTTCTTTTTTTTTTTAACAACTTTGAAAGTGTGAAAGTCAAGTTTCAGACCAAATTCTTGCTCTATACATAGATCATATATTAATAATGAGGCATCTAAGCACACTGATCATTTAATCTCTTGTGTAACTTCATGCAGTCCCACCTCTTTGAATTTGTTGCTTTAAATCAGTGGTGTACTATTAAGCCAGCTCAATGAATATAGGAATGTATATGTACATACATACATACAAACATACATCATCCATACTAAAACAAAAATTGATATCTAGGATTTGCTGTTTCCATGATGTGAATACTCTTACCCTGGCCAGTTTTAAGCAATCAATATTATGCCTCTACATGTAGCACTGGGAAGAGATACTAACCATTGGCCCTTGCAGGCTGGTACAAATGGACAAGAGCACATCGGTCTTTAAACTCACTTTTCATGGAAGATTTTACTGAAGACAGCATGACTCTATTCTAGAGGCTGAGATCAGTCAGTCTTATAGAAGAGATGAGAAACCCATTGTCTTCTATATTCTGTTTCTGGACAAAAAAAAAAAAAAAACAAAAACAAAACTTTCCAAAGAAAAAAAAAGCCTTGTACAACATTCTGAATAGTAAAAAGTGAAGGACTTACTAAATTCTTATACCCCATTCATGCAAATGCAGCCAGTGTCTCTACAATATTTTAGCTGATCCATACACATTCACCAGTTCACTAATTTAACCAATTAAATTCAATTTATAAAATTGATTTTCCTAATTAACAAGCTGTCAGTTTTTTCCATAAGAATCTATTTCAAACTTTGATTTCACTAATTAGCAACATCTCTGGGACTGCTCAATGACAAACATAGCTGAATTGTGGAATATGGACCTCAGATTTAACACTGGTTTCAGATTGTAGTAAATGGCAAACCCCTGGGTATAGATTGAAAAAACAAATACACCCTAGCTCTGGATGTAGTTTAAAAAAACAAACACACCCTAGCACACAGAACAATATAATTTACATACTACGTAACAGTGACTGGCTCCAGAAGTGGGATAAATTTGAATAGGCTAAACCAATGACAGTCATTTCTGTTAATAGTAATTGTTGTTTTGAATTATAATTTGATTCAGTTTGGGCCAATGAGGAGAGGTCTGCTACAGGCCAATAGAGAAAAATGTCTTCGCTCTTAAAAAGCAACACATAGAAGATAGATACTCCATTTTCCTGTATTATATTACACCTCTAGATGGAATGCCAGGAATTACAATAGCCATATTGTGCCTATGATGGGAGCTAAGTTAAGGGGCAAAACAAACATGCTGTGGACTACACAACAGAAAAATGGAAAGCTCCTGTGCACTCAGTGAAGCCATTGACACAGAATTAGATGCCCTACTAGCTTTCCTTACGCACATCTCTGAATGTGAATAATAAATAAAGGTAAATAAAATAAATTTACACAATTTTAAAGCCACATTTAGATTACTTTTTCAGACCTGACTAGATGGCATTCTACCTGATATAGATTTGTGTCTGTATCTAAAGAGCCTTATTTTCATATTTTCTCAGAATTCAAGATAGAACCACCACTTTAAGGACACAAACTGCAAAATAATTCTCGTTACAGAATGGTTAAATTGAAGAAGTACAATAATCTCTACTATCTTGATGAAAATTCTTTTTGATGGTATGATCATATTCCAAATTATAAACTGGCATAAATTTTTAAGCACATACATAGATGAATATTGAGAAAGTAAAAAAAAATAGTGTCACATATGCTTAAAAGCATATCTTTTGGCATTGTCACTAACATCATGGATGAAGTAATTGATTTTTTCCCCACATATTTAAAGAGTATTCTGTATCCAAGACAAATATCATTAGATGTCTGAGATCTATTATTTTTATAGTTGTGAGAAGTAATTTATTTTATAATATATTATCACTTTTTTTCAATTAACTAGAGTGGAACATGTTTACAGTTGTTTAGTATTCCAAATTTATTTGGTTCTGGTTTTGGAAACAAAACAAGAACAGTACTCTTCTATTATAGTTTACTTGAGGACTTGGAAAGTATAAAACCTCAAAATTTAAAAATCACGATGCTTCTAGTTTTGCCACAATATATCAAATATGCTTTGAAATTCTATTTATTTTACTGTTAGTTCCATTTTAATAGCTTTTGGTAAAGTTCTGCTTTGTGTTAAAGAATGGAAAATAATACTCAATAAACTGTAGGATTAGAGCGAAGAATGGTTAACAGGAATGAATGGGGAAAAAATTGTTTCACAGATAGAGATCTGAAATAACATCTGAGAATATAAAGCTTAGCCAGATTTTGTTCCCAGAAAAGGGATACAAATGTTTCACACAGATGAGAAGTGATGCAGGGGCTGCCACAACTAACAGGGATAAAGGCCGAAGCAAAGTTTCAACATCCACAGGCCTGGGTCTTTCTGCCTTCCATCCCCATACCTGCTCCTCACCTATAAAAGAAAAATACAGTGAAAGAAGGGAGCAAGAAGACATCAAGAATATAATTTTTTCTAGTTCCCTGGATTAGTCTCAAACAGTGACCCTCAACAATTCCTTCTGTGTGTGTGCATACATACCATTTCTCACATCAAGAGATGGACGTTATTTCCTCTGCCCTGAATCTGGGTAGGCCTTGTGACCAGCCTTGACAATGAAATGCATCACAATTCATGCTAACAGACTTTCAAACCCGGCCTTACCCAGAAGGACTGCCAGTTTTCACCTCCTGCCTCTTAGAACTGAGCCAGCACTCTCCGAGAAGTCCAGGCACCTACAGCAACCACAGGGTTTAAGACGAGAGGTGTTTCTTTTGACAGCCTCAGCTGAACTCCAGCTGATTGTACTAAGGACATTGTGTGAATAACCTATTTTGGATGTTTCAGACAAGTCAGTCCTTTAGTTGACTGCAGCCCACAGAATCATGAGAAATAATAAAATTGCTTCTGTTTAATTCACTAAGTTGTCTAGTAGTTTTTGATGGAATAAATAACTGAGAAATCCTACATCCTGCAAGGATTGATCATTTTCAACTTTGAGAATTGTCAGTTCTTAAGATTTGAATTGACCTCTCTTTTATGTTCCTACTATCTGACTGAGGACACTTACAAAGTTAAATAAAAGAAATTGGATGACTATTTGCAAGGTACTGCTCAAGGAAGTTGGCAACAGAGAGAATGGCAAAGAGTGCTTTCAATGAGACTGGGCGAGATTTTACAGGAAAAAAATTCAAGCTCCCAAAGACAAACAATTTTGAGCACAAGAAGAGCTGGGAATTGTGCAAAATTCCCTTAGAAAGTAGAGAAATTTTGCTTATATGACAGATTCATTTCAGACTACAGAATGCCTGGGAAAAATATGTAATAATCTTTAAAAACAACAATAAAATGTATCACTCAGCAATGGAAAATTTATTATGTCCTGTATCAAAAAACTGTAACAACAAATGAAGAAGTAGGACAATATGAACCATAACCAGTAGAAAAATCTCTGGATAGAATCAAACCCAGAAATGAGAGATATGATGGAACGGGAAGGTAGAGTATGCTGGTAGGTATAATAATTTTTATGTGAACAAGTCTTTAAAAGATAACTGATTGCTTCAAACAAAACATTACCAAGACTTTGTAAATTTCAAATATATGCATTAGTAAAATATATCAATATACCTCAAAAGATGAGGGGAGAAATGGAAGTATACTCTTGTAAACGTTCAATAGACAAGAAAAGAAAAAAGAGGAAACACATGAAAAATCAGCCAAACTGAAATGCAGTTGGAAATTTCAATACCCCTTTCTCAGTAATTGATAAAAAAGCAGATTTCGAAAAATCAGGAAAACTATAGAACATTTCAATAATACCATCAAACAATGGAGTTAAATCTGCATTTGTAAAACACTTTGCCCAACAACAGAAGAATATACATTCTGTTCAAGTACACAGTGACAATCGTTATGAAATACCATGCCCTGAGCCGTAAAATAAATTTTAAGAAATATACAGATTGGATTTATACAAAACATATTCTCTGATCACAGTAAAATTTAACTAGACATTAATCACAGAATTACATTATACAAATATTCAAATATTTGAAAATTTAAAATACAAAATCCATAAGAAAAAGAAAATCACAAGTTGAATTTTTAAATATTTTGTACTGAATGAAAATGAAGCAAAACATGCCAAAATTTGTGGGAGCATGATGAATCTGTGCTTAGAAGTTTATGGCTTTAAGTGCTTACATAAAAAAAAATTGCCAAAGATTTTTTTCATATTACCAAAAAAAAAAAAAATCCCATAAATTAATTAAATGGGAGAAAGAAACAGCAAAGGTGGGGGGTAACCAAGATTTTAAAATATACATGTATATATACTAGTATACCCTGCCCATCCTCTTGGCTCTTCCTATAAACTATTGGAGACTCCCCCTTCTTACTTATTATCTGTTTATCAGTACATAGAAATAAATATTTGTGAGCAGTATATTAACAGTTAAACAGAATTTGAACTCCATTTTAGGCTCTGTATACTATGGTGCCCACAACTGGTTTCAGCTTATTAAAGGACACTTGCCTACAAGTAATATTTATACTATTAGTAATAACAACAAAATGGAAATGATTCAGGGAAAAAAAAACCTTTTCAAAAAACTGTTGACACCTTTCTGAAATGCTAACAAATTAGCTGATAGCTTTTGGAATCACTACTACTCAATCTTTCATTTTGGCAATAAATTTCTAAGATAAAAATGATAAACTATTATAGAAGTGTGAAAACACTTTCTGTAGACAGTTTTGATAAGTGTTTGAAAAGCAACGAATAGCTTGAAATATAATTTTTCCAGTTCTGCTTCTGGCTATACAAAATACCCACATATGAATTCAGAAATACGAAATCAAATCAAGACAAAATTTACAACTTGCTTATATATTTTACTAGATGTTTCTCTAGAGGAAAGAGAAATTTTTTTTGTTAATAAAAGTTAATTGTTTCTTTGGCAAAAATGTAAATAATTACACTTATAGATATTAAAACATAACATTATTTTATTCTACTTCTGTTAAGTAACTAAATAATGAAGATAAAAATAATTCTGTTCTTTGCAAATATTAAATTTTCCTATTAGTTGTATGGATGAATGATCTCATATGCTTTTTGGGGAGGGTAGGTAAATATTCTTATTTGAAGCAGGTTTATATATGTTTCTTTGTCATATCTTTCAAAAACCATTATACATAGTAAGTAACCTGTGGACTCCCCACTCTGCTACCTAAAGAATTCTATGCAATTCTCAGTATCTATAACCATGACCATTAGTGTATAAAACTAAATGTGGAACTCTTAAAGTATAACACACAAAAAAAAGATCATTTAAAATCAGTATTTATTTCATCTAGTTATATTTAATTCATCTGGTTATTCTAGAAAGATTTAAAATATGTGAATAAAAACAAAATGTCTTTTTTTTTTTTTTAATATATCAGGAACCAAATAAAAATCAGAGGTGACAAAAACCAAAAGCAAATATTATTTTCTCGTAAAAAAGCCCATCATTCCAGGTCAAGTAAGTTGCATCAAGCCCATTTTCAAGAAGAGGAAATTTATCCGTATGAGTTCAGGAAGAAATTTGTAACTTAGTATTGGATTCAAATGGCTACTGGCAAGAAAAGTGCTGTGGAAACTCAAAATGCAAATTTAAATATAGCAAAGAGAATTTCTTTTAGTGAAGGAGTGAAAACAAAACAATTTAAGGGAAACCACCCCTCATATATTTATATTTATATTCATATTCATAAAATAGAAATGGCAATAGATATACCTAAACCAGATTTGTAATTAAGAAATCACATTCAAAGAAATGTCCCAACTTTTATTAGATTTAGTCAATTTTTCCATCCCATCTATACAAGGTACAAGTAATTTATCAGAATTATAACCAGTCTAGGACAATAGACACCTCACTTTGCATATTCACCATTGTTTTTGAACAATGATTTGCACATGGTAGCTACTATGCAAGTATTTGTTGAATGAATATTCTGAAGATAACAATAAAATAAATTGAAATATTGTTACTGTAACACAAGAAGTTTAGAATATATCACTTTAAATGATTTATGAAAAAGTAATGACAAACTAAAAAACCAAACAAGGAAAAAGAACGCAATTTTTTAAGAAGATCAAAATGATCTTAGAGAAACTAATGAATATAGAGGTAAGCAAAGAGGGGCCAACATGTGCATAATAGTGAGCTGCATATTTGGAAACTAAAGCTAGAAAATAAATGCGCAGTTATATACTTTTGTTCATTTAAGAGACCCTGGCCTTTTAGAGTAATTGCCTTGTAATTCAAATTTAATATATAGAAGTGAGTAATTGACTTAACATTATACTGTGTCTTAAAATTGTATTAAATGAATGCATGAGACTCAGCATGGAAGAGAAGTTAGGTTCACTGTATTTGTAAATTTTATTTAACATATTTATAAGAATTATTTAGGTGTCCAGAAGATGGCTAAAACTGAAAACTGAATTCTAAAGAATAAATCAAATATATTGAATATATAAATTTTGTTTAAACATTTTTTAATTTAGTTTGCAGATGAGAACAAAATTACTCAAAGTTTGTTAAAATGTGCTAGCTTCATACATAGTGTAGTAAGATTTGCAAACTGAATTTAAAAGCCTAAAATGGAGGTTAAGTTTTGAAGCAGCACCTTTCATATATTGAATACTAATTGCTTATAACCCTGAACAGACTTCTACATTCAAAAACCACCCTTGAGGACAACGAAAAGTTCAGCGATAGGTTTATGGAGTTTTAGTTCTTGGGACATAATTATGCCCAAGAAATTATAGATACGGTTTGTCTGGGAGGCTTTCCTAGAAGGTGATCACTTATCTTCATTATTAAAATAAGAAAAAGAGCACTTGCACATTGCAGAAAGTTTTTTTTTTTTTTCTTTTTCCCTTTTGCTGTAACTTCCTGTGGTAATTTGTCTTGTGAAAAATGCCTACTGCTTAGCAGAAGGTCCACAGCTGTAACTTTCATTCTGCACTGTAGAGGTAGTGCAGTACTGAGAGAGGAAGCAAAGTTCAGAACATTTAGGCCAGAGGCAATGAGCCTGTGTCATTAGCATTTCAATGGATCACTCTAAGGGAATTAGCATCAACTTGAATGATGTCTGCAGTGCCCTCTTCTCTGGGAACAACTGCTCTACTTTCCCCTTTTTTTGAACTACTTACATGAAAGAGACAACCATTTCTTTAAGAGGTACCCTGATTGGAGGAGCCAGGAAAGAATCCCACAGCAGGAAACCTGTGATGGCAGAGTGTAACTTACTTCCCAAGGAATGTGCTTTATTCTCACAAATACATTTACTGATAGACACTAGTATTTCAATATGCAAATATGCATGTTAGCCTTAATCCAGGGAGTATACTGTTGATCAGAAAAAATGATTTCAAATCTAAAAATCAAATAAAGAGGGACAGTTTAGAATGTTAAATCTGTAGGGGGGAAAAAAGAAAAACTTCAAAGATTATTGAGGCTTGTTCTCTCATTTTGGTGTCTGTAAACAAAATAGGTTAAATAAATTTTCCAATTTTATACCTAACACCCTGTTAGTCCAGAAAAAACATGCTTAGCTTCCAGTTTAGTGTTTATTTGTATTTAACAGCTTTGGACCTAAGATTAAGCTGTTTCTCTAAATACACTTGAATTAGATGACAAATGTTATGTGTAATATCCTACTGGCTTTACTCTCAGGAACCGTATTTGGAGTGTGTCTGTAGAAACCATGCTCTATTACTATTACATTTTTTTTCCTCTTGTTTAACTAGATACATGTTTCTACTCAGTTTTCAATTTGTGGGACTTTCTCACCTACGCTTCTGTTTCACATAGCTTTGTCCTCATTTTATTTATTCTGATAAACAGGATTTAAAGTTGAGACTTGACTGATATGTGTGCATGGGAGATGGGGATACTGAACATAGCGTAGAGAACACAGAGAAAACCCAAAGCAAGAAAATATGATCTCTGTGCTGTCTTCTTTACCTCTAGGGGGAATCCTATTATTTCCCAAATCTCTTCCTCCTGACTGAAAAAAACAGGCAATTAGGCAATCTGATTCAGATCCGCAGTCATTCAGTTAATTTCCCCTTCTGACAAGATCAATATTTGGCTCATATAGTTTGACCCACTAAAACTAAATCACAATGAGAATTCAAACCAAATTGGCTACAGGATTTTCAAATCAGCAAACAAGGATGGAGAGCTTTGTCCTTTTCACAAAGGAACCACTTTGCCCACTCTCCATCCTATAAAGTAATTCCTGCAGGACCTTGTTCCAAGTGACTTTTCTCAAAGTGTGGCCTTTAAATTGATGTGTGTATGGACCAAGAAAAGATGTTCTTATAAAATTTAGTGAGTGAAAGGTCAAAAAATGTTGGTTGGATGAGAAGACTGCGTATGTAAGGTCCTGGGCTTGTCTCTTGGATTTTGGGTGATACTGTTTTATTCAAGGATGTTGTTTTATTCAATTTGTAAGCAACTTTCAAATGGAATGGATATATAATCTTCTGTTTTGATTGGTCAGTAATTAGAGAATTTAAGGACCAAGAATCCTTTGCAGGCGTTCTGAAAACATTTCCTTTAGCCAGAAAGTGTTAGGAATCCCACTGAGGTTCCCAATATATCAGTTCTATATTTTGCAATGTGAAAATACAGGTGGAAAATAAAAATAAAACAAAGGCAAAGTTGTACTATAAGCAGACAAGGAGAGCGGGGAGTCTTTCTTTCGGATATATTTTAAACACAATGTTAACAATTATTACAACTGATATTATTGATTATAATAAAATTGCTCTAATAGTGTACAGATGTTATCAAAAAAAACTCTTATTCTTAGAAATAGAAAAAGTGCTTAAATTATTTTGTTACTTTTAAATAATACTGACAAAAACAGTCACATCTAATGTTTGCATATATCCTTAATTAGTTCCTCAGGATCAATTTCTATAAACGAAGGTGTTGAATCTAATATGTCACATTTTTAAATCTTGATGCATATAAGCAAGTTCCCCTTAAGAATTATGCGCCAATTCATAATTCCCAGAACAGTGTATGAGACTGCCCAGTGCCCTCCCAAGTACAAATGACCCTTAAGCAATGCAGGGGTTGGGGGCACCAAGCCCTACACAGTCACATCAGTTTATAGTCAGCCTTCAGTATCTGCAGTTCTGCATCTGCAGATCCTGCCAATCATGGATGATGTTGTAAGGTAGTACTATTTATTGAAAAAAATTTGCATATAAGTGGACTCACATAGGTCAAGCCTGTGTTGTTCAAGGGTCAAACTATACTTCATAATGTACTTTCCTAAACACTTCATAAATTATGCAGATACTGAATTATGTTTTATTTTTGTTTTTACTCACTGATAATTTTACATTTCTCTTGAAATATATGTTATTTTTTCTTTATTGAGTTAATACTTTTTAATATTTTCACATTAGAAAGTATGCCATAATTTAACTTTGAAAAAAAATTATATATTGTAGATTAGCTTTCTGTGTCTAACATATATTGAAAGAAAATTTTCCAATATGCCATTTGAGTTTAAAATTTTTTTATAGTAAAATACTTTAAACTTAGTACTGATCACATTTAGCTTGTTTTTCTCTCTTGAATTTCTACCTTTGCAATGTAGAAAGCTCCTCTCTGCTTTCCACCTTTCTGAAGAATCTTTTATATCCTTTCATGTTTTAATGTAAAAGGACACGAATGCTTAAAAGAAAAAAAAAATTAAAAGTGAAATATATTAAGAGTAAGACATCCTTCCATGACATTAAGAAAGTGAAAAGGCAAGCTAAAGAGTGGGAGAAGCAGCTCACAAAATATATAATATCCGATAGCCTGGTAGCTAAATTATCTGAAGAACTCCATTAAAACAATTAAAAAAAAGTAAAGGAAAAATCCATGTATGGGGGGAAAATTTCTTTAAATAAAAAATAGTTTATGGCTTAAAACTACTGAAATGTATATAGGAGTATGCCATTATCTGAATGTATATGTCCCTCCCCACCAAATTTCAATGTTGAAATCCTAACCCCAAGGTGATGGTTTTAGAAGGTGGGGTCTTGAGGCCTTTGGGAATTGATTAGGTCTTGAATTAGGTCTCATGAATAGAATTAGTACCTTTAAAAAAGAGGCCTTAGGAAGCACCTTTGTCCCTTCTGCCCAATGAGGTTACAGTGGAAAAATGACCATGTAAGAAGTGGGTTCTCACCAGACACCCAATCTGCTCGCACCTTAATCTTGGACTTGTCAGCCACCAGAACTATGAAGAGTGAATTTCTGTTGTTTATAAACCATTCAGTTTATAGTACCTTTTGTTATAGCAGCCCAGACTAAGACAGAGCATCACTCATTTGTGATGATGATATAAAACTTGTAAGTACTAAAAGGGTGAAAATCAGCTTGAACTGAGGAATAAGAAAGTAACCCTGACTTTAATGAACGAGGGAGGATAGACATATCAGAAGCAAAGCTAGCAAGAAACCTTGTCTCCCTCAAGGTCATGCAGAGGTTGTAAAATGCCATCTGAACCCCCTCTTTGAGTGATAACTTCTTTCTTACCTGTGGATGCCCACTTGGCTTTCACTGTTGTTGCTGAACAAAAGTTTGTGTGCCCAGCACACAGTGAGGCCATACAAACTGAAACCTCGAAGTTTAAAGCAGAGAAAGGTTTATTGCAGGGCCAAGCCTGGAGGAGAGGTGCTCATGCTTGAAAAACCCTAACTTCCCAATGGTTTTGGGGGAAAAGTTTGTATAAGCAAACTTTGGGGTGAGGGCAGCAGGGCAGTGTTCCAGAAATTTTGCCCACAGCCTGAAGTTGCCATCCTCCACCTGGATGGCGGCTTTGGTTTCTGCAGAACAACTCAAATATATTGTTGTATATGTTCCTTGAGAAGGACCCAGGACTCTGCCCCAAGGTTTCACTATTGTTTCTTTCTTTTTTTTATTGCCCCAGACCTCTCTGATCCAAACCCTCGGCCTCATGGCTAAGTGCATTAATTTTTTATTTTCAATTTTGTAGAGTTTCTGAACTTCCCTGTTCTTACATGATCAACTACTGTGGCTGCAGAATAATGGCAAAATCATGCTCATTAACACCAAAGGAGTTAGTTCTCTGGGAAAAGCTCCACGTTTTGTAGGAATTTTAATTGCTTTAAAGTGAAGCACGGGTACAAAAGATAGACTTTATGAGCTATGGCTATCTGTTAAGTATACCTTTTCCCTGGAAATATTTGATTTTTATTGTGCTTTTTTATACCTTCTTATTTTCCTAGGTTATGGAACTGGTCTTGGGTATTTTAAGTAATTCTGTCTCCTTTGTTCGTAAGTGTCTTATGAATAATTTCTGACAGTCACAATGAAATAGAACTCACATGTTTTTACTGTTGTAACATTTTAATAAATTCTGGCCATTTTGATGGATGAGAAGGTTAAGACTTCTCTATGCATGGTGTCTTGTCCCTCTACTGAGAGTTGTGACCATTCTCAGGTCCTGTTGTTCATGCTGCCTTGTCCCATGCCCTGTCACCACAAGGCATTATGCATTTCCCTAAACAATGATATGGTACACTTCACAAAAACCCTCTCACAGAAGGAACCTCATGGCTCATCTGTTCCATCCCGTATCTTACATCACAGAGAGAGCGAGAGGGAGATAAATTCACTGGGCATTAGCATTGCCTTGGAAAGGAACTTTGACTTTTATATTCATTATAAACATCACATAAGTTTATTCACATATCCAGGCATTTGGCTTTGACTTCTGCTGGTACAATGTTTTCATCACAGTCAGAAGTTCTCTTGGGGATCCAATGGATGGGTCCTATGGGAGGTGGAGAGAGGGGTTCATATGCCACTGCTTGGTCCTGTGCTCGTCAGTTTTAGCCCCATCATAAGCTATTTTTGTGAATGGTGTAGTGACTCTGAACATCATCTTTGGAGTGAGACTCACCTAGATTGAAAGCCAGACTTAACAGCTGTGTGACTCAGACAGGTTACTTAATGTCTCTGTGCCCATTTCCTCATTAGTAAATTAATAATAAACTGATTTCTATACCAGTTACCTCAGTGGTAAACTGGGATAGAACCACATTATTCTGCATGTTGGTGGATGTCGCTGTATGTTGTCAGTCCCCTGATGGAATGATGTGTTATGTAATAACATGCTTTTTCCTGCCTTTTTTCCCATTTAATTCTTCTCCTCACCTCTCATTTTCCCTCCTCTCCCTCTATCCCACTTTTTTTTTAAACTTTTTTTTTATTGAGTTATAGTCATTTTACAATGTTGTGTCAAATTCCAGTGTAGAGCACACTTTTTCAGTTATACATAAACATACATACATTCATTGTCACATTCTCTTTTGCTGTGAGCCACCACAAGACCCTGTATATATTTCCCTGTGCTACACAGTACAGTCTTGTTTGTCTATTCTACATTTTGAAATCCCAGTCTGTCCCTTCCCACCCCCTGTCCCTCTGGCAACCACAAATTTGTATTCTATGTCTGTGAGTCTGTTTCTGTTTGAGTATTATGTGAAATAAAATGGATATTTTATATTATTTTTCATAATGGTAAACAATAATAATAATAAAATATACTTATTAATGAATTTATATTGTCAATGAAAGAAATCAATACTCAATCTAAGAATGAAATGTATAAATTTATTTAAGCCAACCTGAGAATTATAACCCAGGAGACAGTTTTTCAGAAATCTCTGAAGACTGCTCTGCCCATTAGAGGTCAAAACACAGTTATGTCAGTGTTTGAAACAGGGTTATACTTCTAATGATGCACAGCTTACACAGTTCATATCTGCACATGGAAAGCCAGAAGTAGGTCATCATGACCCCTTACAAGATTAAGAAGGAAGGTTATCTTCTAAGGAATTATGGAGTAGTCGGTCATCCTGACCCTTTACAAGAATACATCCTGACAAAAAAAATATTTATTATCTGTCAGACGTTGTATCAGTCCTTCAGATCCAATAGTAATAAAAACAGAATCAGGGTCATCCTGACCCTTTACAGTGTTATCTCCTAAGGAGATCTGGTTAGAGCAGATGCACAGCGTACACTAAAGGGGACGGAGGAAGCCCAAGGGGGCAGAGATGGCTACCAAAACGTAACTTAATTCTAAAATAAGTGGGTTTTTGTATAATTGCCTAATTACAAACATATGCTAAACCTTATCTCTTTTTATTTATACTGAATGAGTGTACACAATAAAAATTTAATTCTTTTTCAGATTATGTGCTTATATTGGTTAGAATAATATAATAACAAAGTCTGAAGAAACTCCATAGTATTAGATTAAAATAAATATTTTGGGAGCTTTTACTTATTATGATTATAGATCTCTAATTTCTTTGCTTTTTTTTTCTTTCTCCTTAGCAAAAGTACTTACAGTAACCAATAATAGAGTGGAAATTAAATCTTTTGTTTATTACCTACTGTTGTAACATTTAAAAATATGACTCAGGTTATTAATACACTATATACTATTTTTTTGGTAGAATATTTAAGGTAAATAGAGAGTCTTTATAAAATTTACATAGAAAAAAAGATATCTAGTCTCTGAAGCTGGAATTGCATACAAATTTAAGCACTTTTTATTTTCACCTTAACTCTTACTTTTCTTCCTTGCTTTCTGTGCCCTGAATACTAAGCACTTAGTTGGTAATTAGTACTTTAACAAGAAATTGCTTCTTTGCTTCAGGTCAGTGATCAGCAATAATTAAAGTAGCTAAAACACTAGGAAAATAGGCTAGAAAATAGAAGAACATGGTAACTCAATCCAGTTTTTAAGTTGTTAATTAAAATAGGCAAAGACATGTGCAAAAGGAAATGTACCCCTCAATTAATAAACATGATTCCATGTTTGTGCTATTGAATGCCTTTAGCTTAATTTAACCTTTATTTATTATTCTTAATGTTTTTTCATCAAGATCTAACTAAACAAATGATAGCGGAATAAATTTTGTGTTGGCCCACTTTATCAAGGAAGGTATCAAATAAAAATTGAATGACATTCACCAGATAATCTAGGCAGAGGATAAAGTTGTTACTGGAGAATAGGTTCTTGTCTTGAGCATGAAAGAATTCAAGAGCAAGCCATGGCAAGGCAAAAGCAAATTTATTTAGAGCAATAAACACTCAATACACAGAATCCAGGCCATCTTAGAAGGCAAGAGAGGCAGCCCTGAGGTGTTGGGATGGTTAGTTTTTATGGACTGGGTCATTTCATATGATAACAAGTGGGAGGATTATTCCAATTGTTTTGTGGAAGGGGCAGGGATTTTCAAGAACTGGGGCCTCACCCATTGGCCTCACCCATTTTTTGGCCTTTCATGATCAGCCTGGGAACTGTCAGAGCACCCGTGGATGTGTAGTAAGGCTCAAGGTCTACTGGAAGTCAAATCTTTCATCATCTTGGGCTGATTTGGTTCTAACCAGTTTATGACCTATCCTCAATTGTTGTGTCATTCTTTAATGGTTGTGCCTTGCCCCTTTCCCTCCTGTCTCAAATCTTCCATGCAGAGACAAAAATAAGATTAATGGTATTTAGACTGTAAGGTAGAAGGTCAAATTAGAAATCATCACATTTCTCTATTTGGAAAAAAATTACTCTGTAGAAAGAATTATTTGAAGAAAAATCTTAGACTATGTTAAAGATAATATTTTATTCATTTGTTTCTGTTTACTTATTTGTTCTTTCAAACAATAACTTTTTTTTTAAGGCATTATATCAGTCCTTGATATACAATAGTAAGAAAAACAGAATCAAGTCCTATCTTGTGAGGTAAAATACTGACTAATAGTTATATAAATGTATAGGTATAATCTCCTATATATGCCTCAGAAGAAAGAATATGGAACCATATTTTTATGACATGGATTTTATAATATGGATTAAATATATCATTATATTTTATAAGCATGATTAAAACTATGAGACATAGAATACTAACCAAATTATGTGGTGCTTTAATAAGTCATGATTAAATAATTCTTAGGCACCTGGCAATCCTTCTTTGAAAAATACACATTGTAGTATTCTGTTCAAAATTCAAAAACACTGTAATAAATGATCACTGGAAAATGATCTTTCAAATCAAATATTTTAAGAGAATAAAAAATCACTTGTTTTTGTTAGATTTCCAAGTTCAGTAAAGAGCAGAAATTCTACAGCGAAACATAGTCAACTCTAAAATTTATTTAATATATTTTTTTTTACTTAGTAATAATCTGAGTAGGAATAGCTAGAATAAGAAGTGAAGTGCTGCATTCACCTCAATGTTAATAGTAGCATTATTTACCATAAAAAAGATATAGAAGCAGCCCAAGCGTCCATTAACAGGTGAAGGGATAAAGAAGATGTGGTATATAGATACAGTGGAATATTACTCAGCCATAAAAAGGAATGAAATTCTGCCATTTGGAACAACATGGATGGACCTAGAGAGTATTATGCTTAGTAAAATAAGTCAGAGAAAAACAAATACTGTATGTTATCACTTCTGTATGGAATCTAAAAGATAAAACAAACAGATGTATATAACGAAACAGAAACAGATACACAGATACAGAAAACAAAATAGTAAATACTGGTAGGGAGAGGGAAGGGAAGAGGGACAAGACAGGTGAAGGAGATTAAGAGATACAAACTACTATGTTTAAAATAGATAAGCAATGGGATATATCATACAGCACAGGGAAGTGTAGCCATTATTTTGTAATAACTTTAAAGGGAGTATAATCTTATAAAAATATTGAATCACTATGCTGTACACTTGAAAGTAATATAATAGTGTAAAGCAATCATATTTCAATAAAAAATAAAGAAGTTAAACACTAACCAATATCTGCAGTGGACTCACAGTTTGTTACCTACATGTGACTTCTTCAAGCTTTTGTAAGAGGTGAGGTTTTTGAACAGAAGATCTAACCTCTGATATTTAATAATAAACCATGATTATATGTTTATATCTTTAGTCATAAACAGCTGTATTACAATAAACCAGTTCTTCAGAATAAATAAATAAATTTAAAAAGCCTTAATATAGCATTTGCTGATTGCTGTGGTATAAAGTCTCCCATAACAGCCAATTTCAATCTACTGAACGTTGCCCCTGAAACTTGGAGTTGGGAGAAATGTGGACAGTTGGCAATTCCAAGGCAGTGTAAGCTCAGTTCAGCATAGCTAGTTTCACCTTGTAAGATACATCTCAACTTAGTAAATCAATTTATTTCTAAACCTATTGCATAAATTACAATATTTGGAAAACTTTTAAAATAATGTGGAAGGGAACATAGAGTATAAGACTCCAATCTATGCTCTTTCTTTTTTTTTTTTTTAACTCTCCATCTCACTTGCAAGAGACAAACTGTTTTCATAAGCAATGAGTTTGTGATTATTTTTTTCCTGCAAAAAATAACAAATAACACTGAAAAACTGTGCTCACATTAAAAGGTTACAGAGTTTTGGCAAGCTACACCACTTTATTGGCTTTCTTCCCATGGAGGATAATACTGAGGTACATGTTAATTCTTCTTGGCATCAATTCTGTTGATTTTAGCTTTGGAAATACTATCTGTTACTGTTAAGTCAAGATGTCACTACTACATGTGTCTTGTTTCTTCTTGGACAGAAATTGTTTTTAGTTATAATGGCAAAAATAATCACGAGAACCACACTGAATAAGAAGAAATATGACCAATACCATAAAGTATTTTTCACTTGGCATCATAATTCAGAGATTAAGGATATCAGAAGCGAGGCAGCAGGAAAATAGTCTAGTGAAGGCAGCAGCATGGTATTATCATCATTTAGCAGTGTATGTTGGGAGAGGGTTCAAAAGAATTAGGAATCATTGTCACTATCCCTCTGAGCCTACTAACAAAGAGAAAGAAAAATTTGGAATTCATATTTATAAATCCAAGGGAATGATATATTATGCAGAATCTACATGCAAAGGAATATAAGAAAACATAAATGGGAAGTGAAAATACTATTTTGAGAGATGAGAAAAATAAGTTGTGGATGATTCTTATTCATTAAGAGATGCTATATTTAAGCAAGTTTTAAAAAAATTCATGATTCATGAAACAATTGGTCTGCTCAGAGTTTAAAGTGGGCAAGGTATCAGGGGATGGTAGGACGGAGAGATTTCTCAAAGATACAGGAAAAAAAAAAGAATAAGTTATATTTTAAAAATCCAAAAAGAAAATAAACACAGGGAGGTTTTAAGGCTGTTGAAGAATAAGTCAAAAGAAGGACAGTCCCAGTAATGCTCTGACATCTGAAACCTGAGGTATCCTCTCCCTGGGTAGTCATTCTTTCTCACACTAATTTTTATCTTTGAGCCATAAACTCTGTGCTGTTGATTTTTATCCTGAATCTGATCAATGTCTGACTAGCTTTGGAAATTTTAATCTATTTTATCTCTCTCTCTTTTTTTTCCTGCTCTGTAAACTAAGAATCTCTGTTCTTGAAACTTTTTATGAATTTAATTCCTAGCTACTCATCAGTTTGGCTGCCTGATTGTGACTTAGACTTGCTTCTTATGTAGGGTTAACCCAGAAAAAAAATAACTCATTGAAAAGACAACAAAGCTTTTCCCTTGAGAACAGTTATATCTGATCAGAATCAAAAGGAGAAACAGACAGATTTGAAGTCAACCAGTGCCAAACACATGGAAATTCATTTGCAGAAATACCGTTATATTATCAGAGAACTAGTTGATGTGTTAAATTTACTTTTCACTCTTTTAAAAATCTTTGATTTTGGAAATCAAAGTACATATTTACAACCTAAAATTCAGCCATTCTTAATTCTTTCTTTCATAACACCATTCATATCAGGATTCCCATTAACTTTAGATCTTCAAGACATACTGCAGAGCATATATTCAGGATAACTAAAAAGCAGCTTACACAAAGAAATTACCTACATTGGTCAAGAACTGTGAAGTGTTTTAGATTTTGCCCTATTTGCATGCCAACAACTTAGTATGCCTCACTTTCCTGAAAGCTGATAGAAGACATGGGTCTCCCGGATCAGAGAAATGGCAATTTATTAATCACAGCAATGGCAGTAAGCAGTGTATTATCAATTTTATTGGTTCTCTTGTTACCCATTAGGGAAACAAACAAATAAACAAAAAACCTGATTCATGTCTTAACCGAAAGGTAAGATTTATAGATGGGAGATGGAAAGCATTGTGTAGCAATAAGATTTTAAAAGTTTATTTAGGAAAAGAATAATATGCTGACAAGAGCAGGAGGTGGGCTGATTCAAGGAGCAATTGTGGTGTTCTCTGTCTCCTGTTTCTCTTATACCTACTCTCTTAGACATGGTCTTTTGATTGGTTGACAGCTATTGTTCCTGGAATGCTTAGTCATGTTTAATCCCTTTGAGCATGTACTTACCATGGTATGCATAGAAAAACCCAAAGGGGCAGCCTAAATCGCAATGTTAGTTACAATACAATGAACATCAGGTCATGTCCAGTTAAATCCTTTGGTTAAGTCCTTTTTGCTACGGTGAGGTTGTGGCTGTCAGGGTCTAACCTGTTTCTTGCTGACACTCATGTGGGAGAAGTAAAGTCCCTTTATGCTGGAGGCGGGCATAACACCATCTTCCAGACCATCCTTCTCTCCTCCACCTATCTGTCCAGTGCCCCGGCTTATCTAACTACCTAACACTCCAATCCCCAGTTTCTAAAGGGCCAGAGGATACTTACACACACAGTGAGTTTCATTACAGGAGGCAGACCCTGAGATTAGGAACCCAAATCTTTTGTAATGGTAGTGAGAATGTCTGTCCTCTGTTCTGGAACGAGATAATATCTCTGCACCAGTTCACTATATGCATCTTAAAAAAATAGTCTGAAAAATTAAAGTAGTGCCTCTGGTCTAAGATATACAGAAACATAAAAAGCCCATAGAGAGTTATCTCCCGTCATAAAGGTGAGGGAATATATAGAAGGAAAGAAATGTATTTTTTGTTATTGTTAATTAATGTAATTTACTATACTCAGTTTATACTGGAGGGGAGAGTATTTTAGATATGTGTTTCTCCTTTAAAAATTCATCATTTCAGAGAACTAAAGAATTGTTTAGTCTTAATTATGAACAGGAAGTGTTTAGTTGTTACTTAAATATTTAAAAATCATGAGGAAACAAAATGACTTTATACTTTATTTGCAGGCTAATACCTGTATTGTTTTAAGGCACTAAGAAATGTTCACTTGGATTGTGCTTAATTTCTAGCCACGTGGATTGCGTTTCCAAAACTTGGCAGATTCCCATGCTCTGCCCTATTTCTACTAGATTGAAATCTCCAAGGGTAGGCCTTGGGAACCTGGATTTTTAGCAAGTACACTAACAGATTCTGATAATTAGAACAAGTTGGGAAACTGGCTCCGAGAAACGGAATTTGTAGCTCCATCTCTGTTAACTAAATAAAAAGAATTGGGTCTCCCATGTAAATAATTTAAACACTAAAATCCAAGTGTTCTTCATCATAATATCTCACATTCATTAAGCTCTGCCCCTCTGGTAGATGTTAAATACGTTAAATATATTAACAAAGTGACCACTCATACCCACCCAACGAAGGCAGGGTAATGTTGTCACATCCATTTTCTTGATTGTGGAGTGAGTTCAGTGAAGATAAGTAATTTGCCTAAGGTGAAAAGCGGAGTAATGGACGCTTGAAACCAGGTTGCTGATGCTGGAGTCTGAGCTCTTCCTGTCTTAATTACTTACTTGCATCTTTAAATTTTGAACAAAAATATCATCCATCTTTGCTTCTTTGTCTAAGCCCATCCAGACATTATAATAAGGACCTGCTCTTTAATTGTCCTTCTATTCCTACCTCACTCCAAATCTTAAATGTTAAGTACACTAAGAAATACAAAAGAATGGCCTGTTCTTAAAAATTATGCTGTCATTTTGTTAGAGCAGGCAGATAGATATGAGCAGAGAAAGAGGGGCACGGGCCAAATGGCAGGAAGCCATACAGCTTGTGAACAAGGGAGGTCCTTGGGCAGACAGAGAAAAGCAGGAACCTCTGGACTGACAGAGAAATCTTACATTTTGAGGTGACAATGTCACCACAAAGAAAGGTGGGAAAAGGCAGGAATCTCCAGCATCTGAATGTAACCTTTAGCTCATTGAGCCCTCATTACAATAAAATTAGACTTACAGATTAGAAGTACCTATCATGCACTGACACCATGACACTTTCAATTGAGACTAAATAAGGACAAAAATCCCTCCTCCCCTTGGGAAGGCAGAGTTCGAATGGAAATTGGGGAATAGGACCCCAGGCCCATCCATCTCCAATGTATATTCCACTTACTCATTTTTTTTCAGCCATACATTCTTTTTAATGATATTAATATATCCCTAGAGATAACAGTAAAGCTTATTTTTAATTAGGTAGTATTTTATTAAACTGAACAAAATTTCATGTTAGTTTGAACACCATTTTCAAGAATTAAATAGTAATTACAACCTCGATAAAGAGGGTTTTGATACTGGTCAAATACTAGTTTTAGGATGATGGAAGCATCATCTACTTGTGTGGTTTTTTTTTGTTGTTGTTTGTTTCTTTGTTTGAAAAGTGTGTATTGATATTGTGCTATATATTTCTTTCTTTTTTTAGAAGTATAGTCAGTTTATAATGTGTCAATTTTTAGTGTACAGTACAATGCTTCAGTCATACATGAATTTACATATATTCATTTTCATATTCTTTTTCACCTACTACAGGACATTGAATATAATTCCCTGTGCTATACAGTATAAACTTATTTATCTGTTTTATATATACCAGTAAGTATCTGCAAATTTCGAACTCTCAATTTATCCCTTCCCACTCCCTTCCCTGCTGGTAACCATAAGTTTGTTTTCTATGTCTGTGAGTTTGTTTCTGTTTTACAGATAAGTTCATTTGTCTTTTTTTTTGGATTCCATATATGAGTGATATCATACATTTTTCTTTCTCTTTCTGGCTTACTTCACTTGGAATGACATTCTCCAGGGCCATCCATCTGGCTGCAAATGGCATTATTTTATTATTTTTATGGCTGAGTAGTATTCCATTGTATAAATATACCACACTTCTTTATCCAGTCATCTGTGATGGACATTTAGGTTGTTTCCATGTCTTGGCTATTGTAAATAGTGCTGCTGTGAATACTGAGATGCATGTGTCTTTTTGAATTAAAGTTCCCTCTGGATATATGCCCAGGAGAGGGATAGCTAAATCATATGGTAGGTCTATTTTTAGTCTTTTGAGAAATTACCATACTGTTTTCCACAACGGCTGCACCAAACTGCATTCCCACCAATAGTATAGGAAGGTTCCTTTTTCTCTGCACCCTCTCCAGCATTTATCATTTGTGGATTTTTGAATAATGGCCATTCTGACTAGTGTGAGGTGATACCTCATTGTAGTTCATTTTTAAACTTTATGTAACCAGCTTCCCAAAGAAACTCAGTTATAGCCCTCATCTGAGTCTACCTGCTCTCCCCTTGAGAGCATCCTATCACTTAATAAATCCTCATTTTACTTTTTTGACCTTCGTGTCTCTGAATTCTTTCTGTGAGGAGACAAGAACCTACTCTCTGGCAACAATTGTATTGTGCATCTATGCCATAAGAGGTTCACATGCTAATAGCATTTTACTTTCATTTTACTTATCTATGGAGAAGAAAGATAACCCGTTCTGGCAGTATTAGATTTCTTATAGGAAAATTCCAAATTTATTTTTCATGCTTCACCTGTAACATTAACCTAATTACAGCATACAAATGTAGCTCTGCTAATATTTTCTTGTGTTTTAATGGTGCTTCAACTTCTGACTACAGGCAGATTCTTTGAAGGTGGCATTAAATAAACCATTCTTGTCAGTGGGGGTTTTGAATGTGGCTCAAGGGCTCCTGGTACACAGCAGAGAGCGACTAAATATGGTGAAAATAAGCAAATGTTGCACAGATGCTCATAGCTGACTTCTTGGTTTCCAACTTATTAAATGGTCTTTTTGCAAATCTATAGATCGTTATTCATGCAGATTCTCTATCAAGAGTGCTTCAATTGAGGCTGCCTACTCTGAGTTAATGAGAAAAGTCCTAATTAAGCTAGCCATATGTTCAATTGCATTTATAAATGGAAAAATAGCCCTTTTTTTTGCTGCTGATACTACCATTGTTGTCATCTCCTGCTGCTGTGGGTGTCACTGAAGCAGTTAGTGTTTCAACAGTCGCCTCTCGTACTCCAGCATGTTCATTCCGGGCCTGCACTCTGTTTCATGAGATATTCTTGGCACGTGCAGCTGAATGCCTGCAACTCTTGCTTATGAAAATATCTTTCTAGAGATCTGTGTCTGTATTGAATGCAACTATGTCTTCAATTTTGCCTTGGGGATATAGATCTCGCAGTGCTGCCAAAACATATTCTTCCTTTTCAAGCATTTAATCTATTCTGGAGCAGATGGAGAGCCCAGGAGTCAGGATTGCCCTACATAGCCCTTGTCCCTTTTGCTGTGATATTTGGGCTTCTTTGGGGGCCTTTTCTCTGTGCAGGTGCAAAACATTTGTTTGAGTCTGTATCGTTGAAAGTCAGGTAAATACTCCAAGTGTAAATGTGCGCTCCCTTGAGCCTAGAACTGCTTAGAGGAACTTCCCGTGCCTAAACATTTGAAAACTGTAGAATAAAATTTTCTAATTTCTTCATGGTATCAGACCAATGTTTAATAGTATTACATTATGCATTTATTTATTCTACCTTGTTTATTCATCTGATAAACATATACCGTGTACCTGTTACGACCTTTATATTTTCTGGGGAATTAAAAGAACAATTAACATCTGTTTGCAAGGATTTCATAGCCATAGTCATCAGTGATTTTTGCATACATATATATATATATATAAGTTTTGTGACACTAAACATACTTAACTATATTAGACATATGTAACTAACAGACTTGGATAACTCAGGTGCATTATCTAAATAAAGAAAAGGAAAATATGCTTATATAAATATAGTGACAGGTGATAAGTATAATCGCAATAATGAGATGTTTCATTTTAATTTTTTGTATCTTTATCAAACTACTTATTCTTTCTCAAATTTATTGTTATACAATATGGGATAGAGAAATTTTTGCATTTTATTTTCTGATATTGTTATCCAATTGAATGATAACTGTCAATAAACTTTGTCACTCACTACACTAAAGTAAATTAATACCTGTAGATTTTACCTGACTGCTTAGGATATTTCAACTGAACTATTGTATCAACTGCAAATGATGAAACTTTTGTTTTCCATTGGTTCCCCAGGAATGAGACTCTTAACATGGAGCTTCAGATGCAGGAAGACTATTGGGGAGTGCTCTAGAGATCAGCAGGAGAGGGAGGGTGTAGAGGAAATAAGACTGGTCAGAGTGAGAAGTTGAATCTCAGTGCAGTCTTGACAAAGATGTTTGGTGACCCTTTGATTCCGCGAGGAGTTGAGTGCCAGGATGACTTTTCATCGATGTCTCTCCTTGGTGCAAGAGGGACAGGCGCATACAACTTGGCATTGACCAACCAATGCAGGATGCTCTGGGCAGGCGTCATGGAGAAATATCTTTTTCCACTTGAAGCAATTCCTGAAAGCCCTTAGCCGCCGGCCCACCCAGTGGCGGGGACAACGAGCTCTACAGTGCTGAGGGAGGAGTTTGAGAGGCAAGCTACAGCCTCCACTATAACAGCTTACACTTTTCAGTTATAAGTTTAATAGCTATTTACTGATCAAATACTACTTATCAGGTACTCTTCTAAGTACTGAAGATAAAACCATGAACAAAGCAGACAAAAGTCCCTGACGTTTGGGGGTTTATTGAATAGGAGAAAACACTTATACAAATTTACCGTGTGCCAGGCATGACTCTATTTTACATATATTCACACATCTAAGTTAAAAAATATGAGTGAAGAACTAATATTATATCTGATTTACAGATGAGTTAACTAAGCTTTAAATAAGATAACTCACATGTCTAATAATATATCTAGTAACATTTGTCCAGATTTGCACCAGGGATTCCTGGCTCCAGATACCATGATCTCAAACTCTGAAATATGTACTCTTCTTTATTGCTGAGGTTGTATGCACTTTATGATATTTTTTTTCCATTTTTTCCTGTGATTTGAATTGCTAAACAATTTTAGTATTTTATCGATCTTTTCAAAAATGTGCTCCTAGATGTTATCAAATCTACTACAGTTGACCCTTAAACAACATGGGTTTGAACTACACAGGTCCACTTAGAAGCAGATTTTTTTTTTTTTTAATTTTTCACTAGTAAACACTATAGTACTACATGATTCCAGGTTGGTTGAATCAGTGCATGTGGAACCATGGAGATGGAGGTATCCGAGACGGGTCCTGCAACCAACTCCCTCGGATATCGAGGGATGACTATGATTGTTTCTATAATTATTTTTGCTTTGCCATTATTTTTAACTAAACTGATTGATAGATGTCATGAAACCATGTCTTTTGGATCTTCCACTGCAGGAAGCATGATCAACTGACAGTAGTCTTTACACCTAAGTCACACCTTCAGTGGGCAGCCCCAGACAGTTGCTGAGCACTGTGGGATATTAGTGCTGGCCCATTCCTGCAAGGTAAGGGACTCCGAACTTGACTGCTCCCCATTGTTAGGCGAGTGATGAAAATGAGAAGTACAGCCTAGGTAGTATGTATGGTGGAGGCCCTGAATTTCCATGTAAGAAAATCTGATTGCTCTAATAAGTTCATAAACTTTCAGCATTTAATTCCATAATGTATTATAGATATTACTCTTTTATTTAAAATTTGAAAAAGTAACTAATTTACTAAATTATAGGAATTTTGTTTTTGCATTTCAAAATGTGACACCACAGCCTAAAAATGCCATGGAAATTTATCTCTAATCCACAAGAAAACTACCTGGTTGATATTCTTGGGAATATTTCCTTGTGTAATCAAGATTAGGTAACTCTTGTCAAGAAAAAAGAGACAGAAATTTTATATCTGAACCAAAGTCATTGTAATATTCTGTTAATCCGTTCTCTTTTCCACGAGTAATGTTCACCACTTTGACACTATTTGAGCATCCAATTGTGTAAAAATGCAGAGTTTCTAAAAGAAAATAATAGGAGCCTACTTTATTGAAAATTACAGTGAACTCTTTTAGAGGATTTATCATCTGAGTTCAGAGAATATTGTACACTGGGTTAAAGACCACTCCTTTGGAAAGGAGATAATTTTGGTCTTTATTCCATGGATTTAACCATAAAAATTTAGTAGAATAACAATAATTATTTAAAGTTTTAACAATTTGAGAAGCATCCTAGTTCCATTTTTCATTTTTAGGAAGGACTAATATTTGAGCATGATAAAGACTCACTGACTGATGTAAACTATATCTTCCTTGCTATATATACCTGAACATGTCCTGAAAAGAGTAATCCATTGATTTTTCTGAGTATAATACATTTGATTATTTTATTATGGACATCTATCTCCTGGGATTATATTAATCCCATTTCTTTTCAAAGCCAGGTATCAGAGATGATTTGAGTCATGTAAAATTGTATTTAATCTATTCATTCAGTGCACTCTGAATTTCTTTCTTTCTCAAAAAACATTGAATTTTGAGAAATGTTGAAATTATTTCTTAATGTGTAGTTCGGCCACATTATGTGATAACGCTGTTTATCGAATGAGTTAACAATTAAAAGCATAATTTATGTCACAGATTACAATTGCTGTTAATTGTATAAGAAATGGTTTAGTAAAAAGTGATTGTATATTTTTTGTAAAATACTGGCATAATGATTAATACCAAGGAAAGTTTTTTTAAAAATTACAATCCAGTATAAGGCCCTAATACCAGTTAATAAATTTTAAAAATATGGATACAGTTAACCATTTAATTATTCAATATTGTATTAGAGATTGACAGGATGCTTAGGATAACTGCTTACAGAAAAGTAAATACTTGATTAAGTTTTTTGAATCAGGATTCAGGCTATATAAAATTGCTCATGGAGTTAAATGATGATCTGTAAGAATGTTTATTCTATTCAAATTTTATATTCTAGAAATGTTTTAAAATGTGTTATTAGAATATAGTATCATAAATATATTTCCATTTATAAATTCAAGTTGTCTATATATGGGATAAAATTTATCAAATGTGTTATTTTGAAAGACATTATTTCACAGATTCATATTTTAAAAATGACTGAAACCCAAGTAATCAGCTTTAAGCCATCTCCAAGAGAATAATTTTAATAGAGTTAAAACAAATTAGGAGAGTAATATAACTGAAAATCTGTTCTTCTTTTGGAAAGTAGACATGATAAAATGAACACTTGTGAAGTTTTATATAAAGAATTAATATTTCATCTATTTTGAAGACTTTAAAAAATGTAAAACCTGAAAGTATATAATATATACACGTATCTTCCTTACTAAAGGAAATAGGCTATATAAAAGTACCTAATTAGTTTGAAACCAATATGAACCCAAATCTGTGTTTTCTTTGGAAATGTGAAAACTTTTAAATGGCATCAACTTAGAAATGCCTTATTTGACCTAATAATGTCACAGTTTGCAACATAACCATACTTTTTCCTACCGATATATTGTTTAAATATAATTACTTTGAAATTCAAAGGTGTGCAGAAACTTTAACAAGCATAATCTAATCAAGTTTTGAAATGCTTTGCTAGAGTTGACCTTTAAATGTGTATTCTAATCAATAATGAAATTTCATTTTGTACCCTGTAATAGTACTCTGAATGGCATTATAGAGTAGTAAGAGAAGGTGCACTGAACAAGTAAGCTTTCAAACATTTTAATACATTTTTAGATGATATTGCTAATGCAGAGAAGAATATGAAATCTACATGTAAATAGTATTTATGATAAAGTAATAGATTTGAGTTGTTCCTTCAAATTGAGCCTTAATTTAAATAAATATTTTTAAAATATATAGTTCTTTTCTAAATAAACAATGATTTTAAAGTTCTATTAGGAAAATTCAATTCAAAATGATCACTTTCAAAATATTTCTGCTTTTGGCACTTAACTAAATAAAATAAGCATGACTGAAGTGATGGGATGAAATGGAGAGAAAACCATTTTTTAAAATTTATTAGCTTCAATAATGTCACTATTTTTATGAGTAGATAATTTTTTAATGTAGCAATAAAATATGATCAACTATAACTTCATTGCCTTGAGATAATCACCCTTACAATAGTGGGATAGATAGATCGATAGATCGATAGATAGATAGATAGATAGATAGTTTATATTCTGTTTATACTGGGCCATTTGTTGTTAAAAGTAAGATTATTTCCTGAACAATGCTGTTTTACATTAATTCCCATGGAGGTGGCTCTTCACAAATCATAACATAATCCCTGCCACATTCTCAGTCAGCATCCTACAGTTAGGATTCAGTTCTTCCAGACAGCACTAATGTTTATAAATACTCTTCAGACTTGCATAGAAATTCCAACAATTCAAATTTTTTTTCTAAAGTTTTGCCTGTCCCTGCTATGATTTCCTTAGAGATTTTTTTGTGTAGCTCTAACATAGGTTTTACATTTAGAATTGTCCTTTGTATCTTTGAAAAAGTTGGAAAAAAAAAAAAAACCGAGCAGCCTGACCATTTGACAGGCACTATGGGTCAACAATGTTCCCTCAAATAAAAATTAAGGCAGAAAAAGAGATTGTACAGACATAAATGGCAAAAATCCAGATCCCAGTGAAATCAGATGAGCACAATGTAGCAGTCACTGACTGAGAATAGTTACAGTATACAGACTTAATTACACTCATTGGATGAGAATGTACAGTAGAAAGTGCCAAGTTGATTCTCTTTAGTTAATAGTGTATGACAGCACTCAGAGAATGATAAAAACAACAATGATGTGTATGTACATATGTATATATATACATATATAAATTTAAGGCATATTTATATAGGAATAGACTTGGACTAAATTGGTGCTAGTAGGAGGAATGTTAAATAGGAAATGCATGAACACATTTATATGTATGAATATTTATTGTGTACATTGTTCTTAATCTTCCCTCTTTATCTAACATATCATATTTTTCTTCATAGCATTAAATGTTGTTTTAGTATACTATGAAACTTGCATATTTCTTACATTGGTACACTGTGTTGAATTTGCAAATCCCCTGTTGCTAAGCATTTGTGTTGTTTCCAATTTTTCAATGTTGTAAAATATAATGAAACATAAGCATGACTATGCTTGGCTCTGCACATCTCCAGGATATTTTTAAACTTTCACTAACTTAGAATACACATAGGGAAAACTTCATAGATCATGAAGTGTAGATCAATTAATTATCACATAGTGAACACACTTGGGGATCTACTATCTAAATCAAGAAATTAAATGTTATTAGCCATCAAGAATCCCTACATAGGTATATTCCAATTTATGTATTACTCCCTTTCCTCTCAGAAAGATAACCTCTGTTTTGGTTTTCAACTCTGTGGCAGAATTTTGCCATTTTTTACCTTAGTATAAATGGAATTTTATACCATAATTAGTTTATACCTTGCTTCTATTGCTTAATAATACATTTGGAAATTTATTCTTGTACATGTGGCCATAGTTAATCCATCCACATTGTACATGTGGCTAGATATTCTTCTATTATAGGATTTGTTAAATGGACTTCCAGATTCATTTTACTGGGTATTTGGATCATTTCAGTTTGGAGCTATTTTGAATAATACTGCTTTAAACACTCTTATGTGTATCTTTAGGGTCATGTATGTACAAAATTTTGTTGTGTATGTACCTAGGAAAGAATCAGTAGGTTTTATAATTTGCATACCCTCAACTTCAATAAGTAAGGACAAACATTTTCTCAAAATGTCTGTACCAGTTTACACCCCATCATTAAGTGTATGAAATTGTTAATTGTTCCATAAACTCAACAGCAGTTAACACTACTAGACTTTTTAATTTTAGTCATTCTGATTAATAAATATTAATATTTCATTTTGGTTTAATTTTCTTTTCTTTATTGACATTGAGCACCTTTTTCTACATAGCTGGTCTTTTGTAAATCTTCATTTGTGACACCTTCTTGTCTTTTACACGTTTTTTCCAGTGGGTTATTTGAAAATAAATTATCTCAGTTCTTGGCTTGCCTTTACACTCACTTAATGGTACTTTTGGTGGGGAGAAGCTCCTAATATCACAGATATGCCAGTTAGTGATCTTGTTAATGATACATGCTTTCTGATCCTGTTGGGAAAATCTTTGCCTACTTATGGTAGTGGGTATAGACTCCCACATTACTTTCTGGAAGCCATTCTATTTTACCTTTAACATTTAGACCTACGATTAACATGAAATTGATTTTTGGAATTATAATGCAGTGGCACAGAAGATTTTCGAGTACAGATTAGTCTGTACCATCTGTTTCAGATTAACAAAGTCCTCAGAGGAAAACAGCACTGGATTGTGTCCTCTCGATGATCTCATCCCAGCAGTTGTATTTACATTGTTAGCTTTTGAAGTACTTTTGAAAATATGTCTTATATTTACCATAACATAATTTTTTTCAGGAACATTAGGTCCAAATTACCATTGTGCTATTTCTAGGAGTAAATTCTTGGGTTTTCATTTGTTTTTAGTCCTTTTTTTCTTTATTGCCTTTGAGTTTATTCGATGTTTTTAAGCCTTTAATTTATTGCTTTCTTATCAAAGCAATTTTCCAGAGTTTTTTGTTTTGTTTTGTTTTGTTTTTTCTCTTTTCATGATGGCCTCTTCTGATCTCAGGGGTTAATAGACTCTTGACTTTTGTTGAAAATATAAATTAGAGAGAAAAAAATTCCTAAATGCTTTGGTTCTGTTACGATTTTGTTTTAATTGCTGTGAGTACTCTCATTGAAGTTTCTTCTCTGATTCTGTATATTGAGCCCTATTTAAAATAATATCAAGAATCTAGATTTTTTGTTTTGTTATTCTTGCAAAGGAAGTGATATATTTACTCAATGCTCAGAATTTTTGCATGTTCTGTAAGACATGATGACCATCTCCACTTAATTGTCTTCTCCTAATGTAAAGGAAGTGCATACATTTCAAAAGCTAGAATGATAAAGCGTGTTGGGAATAGATTGACATAGACATCCCATGAAAGTAACCTTGACAGTGAGTAGTATCTCAGGCCAAAGACTTATTTTCTATTTACTGGAACAGGTCCTTCTTTTTATGTCTTGCAGAAATACTATCATTAGAAGCCAGGTGTGAGAACATTTCTATTTTCTTCCTTCCCTCAATGCTATGTAGTTCAGAAGGGAATGGATGAACAGTTCCCCAATTTCTTCAACACTCCATCACCTTGTTTATTTTTTAATGCACAAACATAATTAAGAGTAATTCACCTTCAAAAGTAATCCACTTTCCCAAAGCAACCTTTATTTCCTGTCCCTGGAGTTCTGAGCTTAAGGGAATTTATTAGATTTTCCTGGTTACATATTTCTCTTCTTTCTCCATGTTTTTACTTCTTAATCAACAAATTATAATCATTCCTCTTTTCCTTGAGACTGCTTTAACACATCACCTTGTAGAAATGCCTTGAGATTTCTCACATGTGAATGTCTTCATTTCTGAGTTTCCACGACAAATGCAGATTTTTCTTGCATCATTTGTTAATTTGTATATGTAGGTTTAATCCATCACAACTTAAAAGTTAAACCATTTATGAAATATGCCCCATCAGACTTACATATTCATGAACTTATCTACTCACTAGTTTGAAATGTGTCTAGACTATGCAACATCATAAAAGGGTAGTGAAGTTTTTCCTCTGTTATCTTATATCATTGTTTTTTAACACCTTATATCAAAACTCTTCTTTGTAGACTTTCTCTAGAAGTAGAGGTTTGAGCAATGCTACAGAGATGTGAAAATGCATACCGTTTATGCTGGAAAATGGCTAACACAAATGGTATTTAAAGGAAAAAGGAATAGTTGAAACAGGATAGATAGAGGTATCAGAAAGGGGAAAGCTTGAAAAATGTGCAAAGGAATTGAGAGTACATGAAGAGAAAGATAATTGTTGAGGAATTTTGATCAGGGGAGAGAGTGACTTTTCTGTTTTCATTTTTTGTTAACTAACTCTGACTACAGTGTAGGGGGGAAAACTTGTATAATTTAATTTTTTAATTTAATTTTATTTTTGCTCCAAATAGAAGCCTTGAAGACCTGGAACTCTCTTATTCACTGTCCTAAACTCAGCACCTAGCACAGTGTTTTTTATATCCTAAACACTCTTACATTATATACTGGGTGAAATAAATAAAAGAATGGGTTGATGAGGACAGTTAAGAGACAAGACAATTAGAATTATATTTCAGTCATAAAAGTTTAGGAGTCTGTTTTTTGGGAAATGAATGCGTGCAATATCACAAAGAATGGAAGCAAGAAGTCTAATAGACATTTCAGAGGTAGAATTAGCATAAATACATGGCTAATTAGTAACTTCCTATTCATTACCTCATATGCTCAGGGTTGACATTCAGTTTTCTTGTCTGGATAAAATTAAGATAGTTATCTCCTTTTCTCTTTGTCTCCTCTGCTAATATTCTTAATTATTATGGAGTACTATCTGGATGTGGCCATTGATTAAATATGATTATAAAAAGAAGTATATTTCCTGTGAAAGGAAATAATTGATCTTAAGAAGAATGTATCGAATTTGAATCAACTGCAACATATCTGTTTGGAAATTCCCTCTCAGGTGTTGAAAAGATGTGAAGGACACCTTTAAATTGAGGATTAATCTCCATTAGAGATGTTATCTGAAAGTGCAGGAACAGAAGAGATCACCAAGAGAGAAGGAGTAATTAGGGAAGACTGGAACTGGAGCGCAAGCATTTATTCATGTATCTATAAACTTTTTAATGTTACAACAATATTTCTAACACTGTATTAGTAGCTTAATATTCAAAGATGATTAAATCATAATTCTTTCCCTCAAAAACTTATACATGGTAAGGGAAACAAAGTCAAAAGAGTATAAAAAGATCTATTAAAGTTGTATTTCAAGTGTATTTTTTATGTTACAAAAATTTCTGTTTGGCAAATCCAAGAAATCTTTATATTAAAAAGGGCAAAATTTCTTTTGCTACAAAGTACCAGTTAGTAAATATTTTCAAGTTTCCAGACCATGTGTTGTCTGTTTTGAGATTTGACTGTGACATTTGACCAACATAGCATCAAAGCAGCCAGAAACAGTTAGTAAAGGAATGGATGTTGCTATGTGTTCCAATAAAACTTTATTTAAAAAAAAAGACAGGAAATAAGATGGACTTAGCTGGGAAGCCATCATGTGCCAACCTCTAATAGGACATAATGAGAGGGCTGCATCTTAAAGAATAAGTAGGAATTTCCTAAACATATACAGATAAGATCAGATATAGTATTCTTTTTTCCTCTATTCTAGTAAATTCCACTTAGTATATATATTGTTTATGCATTGTTCTATCTTGAACGAAAACATATTCTGTATCTTATAACACAGACTAGATGTGCAATAAATGTGTCAAAGAAAATGTATTTCTCATGATAGATGCTCAATAAATATTTGTTAAATGATTAAATATTTTCTCATTGAGGCTGATATTTTCCCCTGGCAATCAGTAGTATTTGCAGAAGATTCCTAGTAGCTTACTTCTCAAAAATTTTTTGCTTGTACTGTTTGTTTTATGAAGGGGAGGTAATTAGGTTTATTCATTGATTTCTGCTTGGAGGAGGTACTGGAGATTGAACCCAGGACCTCTTGTGTGCTGAGCATGTGCTCTACCACTTGAGCTATACCCTTCCCCTACTCCTCAAAATTTTAATCAAGAATAGGCATTGAATTTTATCAAATACCTCTTCTACCTCTATTGAGAAGGTATTAAAAATTATGATATAAACCATTCTTTCATTCTTTAAATTAGTTCATCTTAATCATGTGTGGGGTTAATTCTATTAATGGCTCTATTCCAATCAAAAAGTTGGAGTCCATGTCCTACAACTTGAGTGTGAGAGGCTTGTAACTGCTTTGACCAATAAAGAATAGCAGGAATTCCACTGTGAGATTTCCAAGACTAGGTCATAAAAGTCCAGGTAACTTCTGCTTTGGCTGTGGGGAGCTTACTTTTTTGAACCCCTGAATTACAGTCTGAGAGGTTCAAACGCACTAAGATGACTCTGGGAGAAGCCATATAGAGGTGCTCCAATGGATGGTTTCAGCAGTGCAGAAACTGACTGCATCAGCATCCAGTCAAGTAAGTCATCTTGCATGACCAGCCCCTTTGGGATTTCAGGTGACAGCAGCCTCAGGTGACACTCAACTTTAACCATATGAGACTGAAGAGAGAACTTCCTAGCCAAGCTTTCTCCGAGATTCTGACCCATGAAATTAGGAACAAAATAAAGTTGATGCTTTAAGGCACTAAGTTTCGATATAATAAATTTTACAGCAATAGTAAGTATGAGAGTTGTATGTTATATTTTAATATACTACTGTATTTGGTCTGAGCCATTCAGGTAAATATCATGTATTTGTTTTTTCTGTTTTTTTCCAATTTTATTTTTGGAATCATGTATAAATAGTTACTGTCTTACATACTCTTAACATTTTAGTATCTTAAAGTTTTGAAAGTACTTATAGTAAAACCAATGGACATGGACATTTCAAGGGAGTAGAGAGTAATTATAATGATAATATTAATTTATATGCTAGGCAACACACTAAAAATGTTACATGAACTGTTTTGTAATTCATGCATCAACAATAACAAAAAGCATTGTGCTATTATACCAATACTATACCAATATTTTAAAAGATGTGGCAACGGGGCATAAAATTTGGCCAGGATTACACAGTGTATACTAAAATCAGGAAAAAAAAATTTGATTTCAGTGACCATGACCTTAAATATTACTAATTGAAATTAAATTTCTTTGTTTTTTAAAGTCATTGGTAGTCTAGTAAAGTATTTGTTGTTGTTGTTGTTAACTTTTCAATGCCTATTTGTTGCACATACAGCTTTTCCTAGTATATCACTATTTCATTTATATTTAAAATTTGTTTACAGATACATACTCATTTCCTTTAGAATAACACTCATTTAAAGAAAATTTCTCTACTTTTGCTTCACTGAACTTGATAGATATTTGTATGTTCTATCATTATTTTTTAAGTGGACCACTGTATTATTGTAATATATGTATATAGTTTGATTTCCTACTCTCTTAAATAGAATTTTGTATTTTCTCTCTCTTCAAACTTCTAACTCATCTACCCTACTGTCATTCTCTGCTGAAGAGCTTGATTCTTAATTCATTACTTCTAGGATTGTATTTGGCTAAGCATCAAACTACTATACATTCTGTTCTTTTGTATGGTTGGACAATACATGGGCCTAAGGAAACCTTTCTGTTCATGGGCTAAAACCCAAATCCTCTCACGAGGCTATTATCTCCATGTCTTTTCTGTTACATTTAAAAAAAAAAAAAAAAGCCTCCTCCTTACTCTTTAATTGTTCATTTCAGCATGCAATCATGTTATTTCTTCCATAGTAAAAGCAAACAAAAACAAAACTATTTTTATCCCACTTCCCCTTTTCCTATCCTTTATTTTTCTTCTTCCGCCTATAACAAAACTCCTTGAAAGAACAGTTTGTATTGCTGTCTCAAATTTCTCTCCTTTCCTTCTTTTTAAAACCTATTTCAATCAAACTTTCACCCCACCTGCCCTAGTAAAAGTCAAAAATCACGTGCACTGTGTTAAATATAAAAGTCAATCCTCTCAGTCCTCATCTTTATTAACCTATTGGTAGGCATACAAAAAAAAAAAAAAAAAAAAAAAAAAAAACCAAAAAGCAAAACACTCTCCCTTCTTTGAAACACTTTCTTTATGGCCCCAGGATACCACATACTTCTAGTTTTCCTCTTTTATCTCGAGTTCTTTACTACTTGTGCTTTGCCGGACAGTTTTGATCTTTCCAACCTCTAAACTTTAGAATCCTGCAGGAATGAATTACTTTCCTATTTTATAGCTGAACTAATATCCTTGTATATTTCACTTAGTCTTAGTGTTTTAAATCTCATCTAAGCCCTGATGGCTCTAAAATTTATATCTCTGTTCCAATTCCTTTAACTCCTAACTTGTATATCTAACAGTGAACTAAAAATATCTGACTAAATATCTAATTGGAATATTCAGCTCATCATGAGTTGAACATGAACCCCAAGTATAAGCCCTATTTGTTTCTCTAAGAGCCTTTCCTGTTGCCATAAATGGTAACTTCATTCTTCCACTTACTTGAGCCAAAAACCTTAGAGTCATTCTTTAATTCTTTTTCAGAACCAATTCAATTTGTCAAGAAATGTCATTAAATGTACCTTCAAAATATAAAGAAAATAGCAATTTCATCCAGTTCAAAGCCATCATATTTTGCCTAGAATGTTGTAATAGCTTCCTAACTATTCTCTCTGCTACTGTCCTGGGTCACCTGTAGTTTATTTTCAACCATTAACCAGAAAAGAAATGTTAAAATATTAATGATAAGTCACATCCTGTCATTCATCAGTTCATAATCCTCGTTCATGTAACAGCCAGTCTTAACAGTGACTTTTTAGGATATATATGATCTGAATCCCTCCTTCTTTACCCCAAGATATTTTCTTACATCATCCTCTACAACATTACTTATCTTGTTCTTTATGCTTCAACCATACTGGCCTTGTCATTGTATCTTGAACTATCTCAGTAGTTTAATAGCTGCTCTTCCTTCTGCCTGAAATGTATTTTCTCTCAGAACATTGTTCCCACCCTTTCTTCATTATTTAGTCAAGCATTCTATTTTCAGGGAATTTTTCATGTCTTCACTAAGTTTGCAATTTTTCCTGGCCCTCTCCAATATTTTCTATGCATTCTCTGCTTTGTTTTTCTACATAGAATATGTAAAGTATTTTATTTATCTTTATGTTTGTTTCTCCCTTACAAGTTAATGAGGATATAGTTTTTTTATATATATTTTAAGTACTGCATTTTCCTCATAGCTTGAAAATTTTTTCTCAGCATGGTGATCAGTCAATAGTTCTTGAATACCAAGTATGGAATGAGTATGCCAAATATTTCCATGTATTACATTAAATATTTTTTATGAGTCATGAACACTTGCTGTAAATTTCACTGATTTCTTCAAGTTTTGTTTTATTTTAGATTGTCCTCTTTCTAATATTTATTCATTTAATATTTATTTTATTGCATTACTTATGATTTTATTTAAAAATAATATTACTGGTGAATGTTTTGAGTTTTTGGATGTTCAAAGATACTTTTATCTTTCTTTGATTTTTGAAGGAATATAGAATTGTATATTAGAAATCTTTTTTTTTTTCTCAGCATTTACATTTAAATTACAAAAGTAAAATATATTTATGACTGGGTGGTGGAATTAGCTGAACTTTGCTTTCAGGTTTCTGTTGAGCCTGTGTTTTTGTTCTATCAACTTCTTGTCCCTCTAGAAGCCACAGTTCACCAGATCACTACCTCATATTTCTCTACAGTAAAAATGCCCCTTCTGAAAGGTCTGGATATAGATCTTGGGTTCATTTTAGAGGTTACCATTCTTAAATTTAGTTTGATGGGGAAAACACACACACACACACACACACACACACACACACACACACAAACAGAAATTAGAGTTCTGTAACTGTTTTCAGTATTTTAATTAATTTTCCTTATCTTCCACTTTCCTTTAGGCCAGCTCCACTTCCTATACCTGAGGGATGTTTGTCTAGGTGTTATTAGGAAAAGTCTCTGATTAGGTGACCTCTGTTTGGCTTAAATGGTGTTTCAGAATTTGTAATTGCTGAGATTCATGATAATCCTGTCCCTAGCATATTTTATATTTTACAGAAATTTATCAATGTCTCTGTCCATTGTTTAAACACTATCTAACTTTGTGCGACAGTTGACTATTTTTATATTTATGTATTTTTCTTTAATTTCACTTTAATTTGCAGAATGAAAATAAACTTGGTCTTGAGTGCAATGACATGTTTAAGTCTACCTTTTGCTTACATAATTTTTACAGCTTTATTGAGATATAATTGATACACAAAAAAACTGTACATATTTGTTAAGTACAATATGACAACTTTGAATGTATATATATATCTGTAATACCATCACCACAACCAAGGTAAGAAATATATCCATTGCCTCCAAATGTTTCCTCATGTCTTTCTGTCTTTGCTTCTTTGCTTGTTTGTTTCTTTGCTTGTTTGCTTATTAGAAAGTGCACGTTGTCAGCTGTCAAGAGGTTGTATTTTAAGGGTCTAGACAACAAGCAGGAAGACTGAAAAAAGAAGTTATTAGAGTTGTCCTGATGAAAGTTAAAGAGGGACTTAATGAGGGCAGTAGCAATGAGATTAAAATTATAATCTACTCTCTGGATAATTTTCTTTTATTTTTAATTTCTCCTTTAGTTACTTTTATTGCATATTACCCTTAAAATTCAAGAGGAATATAATTAAACATTAGCCTTTCTCACAAACTTCTAGTTCCCTACTGTGTTATCTAGTATGATATAGTATCACAAAATACTGTAGACTAGGTAGCTTAAACAACGGGAACTCATTTCTCACAATTCAGGAGGCTGGGAAGTCCAAGATTAAGGTACAAGCAATATACGTTTCATTCTGAAGCTTCTTCCTTGGGTTTCTAGGTATCTGCCATCTTGATGTGTGATCACAGGGCCTCTTTGTCAACGTGAAGAAAAAAATCTCTCTCTTCCTCTTCTAATAAAACCACCAGTTCTATCAGATTAGGACCTCATCTTCAAGACCTCCTTTAATTTATTTTTAAAAATCCTGTCTCCATCTACTGTCACATTGGTTAGGCCTTCCACAAATGAATTTAGGGAGGATGCAATTTAGTCCATAGTACCTACCTTATTTTATTTTATCCTACTCAATAGATTTAACTCCATATGTGTTATTGCTACCACTATTTTATACCAGCAATACCTAGCTTTTTTTCACTCCCATAATACCTACAATACCAATAATACCTAGTCTTTTTTTTTCACTCCAGTATCAGATCTCCCTACCAAATTTTGGCCTATACTCCAAGTCTCCACTATACTGGATATATACCACATTACAAAATACAGAAAAATATTACACAGATAAAGATGCCCTTATAAGGCATTGTATTCAGGGATTCCAACCCTTTATTAAATCATCCATACAATTCTAGGTTTTCCTAGGATTGATAAGCAAGATAATATTTTCCCAAAATAAGCCCATATCTGAATTCCTTTTCATGAAAAAGGAAAGATAATTTTGCGAGCAGAGCCTCAGGACCAGATGGTGGAGTTATGAATAGGGTAACACATAGATCTTGAAATCCGGTGCTGTGCTGGCTGCATTTTGGAATTGATCCATTCTTTCCCTTCCATTGTCTCTCTCCTTTATTAAATAGAAAATATCTACAACAGGGATCCTATGATTGTCCCACCCATTGTATTTTGGGAGTAGATAACTAGTTTTCTTGTTTCATGTAAGGTCTACACGTGGGGAAGATATTTGCCCCAGTATGAACCATACCGAGTCTCACCCATAAATGATTTTGATAATGTAGACAATGAGATTTGGTTATTTTGAACTGATACTCTGATACTTTGGAAATATTAAGATTGAGTGAATGCATTTTGTGCATGGACATGGGTTTTTGGAGACCAGATGATGGACTATGATAGGTAGAATCATGAACAACTGCCCCACCTTCAAACATGTCCATATCTTAATCTGTAGAACCTAGGAATATATTAACTTACATGACTAAAGGGACTATTCAGATCTTTAATTAAAGATTTTGAGATGGAAAAACTATCCAGGATTATCCGGGGTGGCTCAGTATAATCACAAGGGCCCTAAATGAAGGAAGAAGGAAGGCAGAAGTCAAAAGACGGTGTGATTATGGAAGCACCCATGAATGATGTGATTGTGAGAAGGAGAATACAGCCAGAAAAGCGAGTTGTCTCCAGACACTGGAAAAGGCAAATAAATTTATTCTCCCTTGAAGCCTCCGGAAGGAATGCAGCTCAGTCAACATATTTAGCCTAAAGTGATGTGTTTTGGACTTCTGACTTTCAGAACTGTAAGGTATTAAATTTATGCTCTTTTGAACTACAAAGTTTGTGGTAATTTGATAAAGCATTATTAATAAACTAATGCAATAGGTAAATGTCTAACCCTTTCATCAAAAGGTGTCTTTAAACCACCTCCCTTTTCTTCAAACATCTCACCTTGTCACCTCCTTATTCTCAGCACAAACTTTATCTCCTACTTTACAAATAAGATTATTTTTCAGAAAATCCAGTATGCTTCAAGTAACCCTGTCTTCATACACAATTTTTATATACAAGGCTTATATGCATGTTATTAATGAAAATGAAGTAAACTACCCTCATTAGAGAGTTAATATAGATGTAGAATCAATGCAAGTCAATAGAAATACTGTAAGAGAGTCAGTCTTGAGCCAACATGAACTGAAGGATGTTAGTAGTGCTAACACACAAACACACACATAATTCGGTAGGAAAAGCAAGTTTTAGGATTAAGATGATAACAACTTTTGGACACACTTCATAACTGTTATGCTTGACTATTATATTTACAATCATGAAACATTGTGGGGGAGGTTAAGTCAGGGTTAAGAGTAATCTAGTCCAACTAATTTTTATTTTCATGTTAAACATGAACTATGAAAATTAAAAGACTTGATTCCAGATCAATATTCATGTAAATTGTAAATCCAGGGCCGAATTTTAAGTCATCTCACAATATTTCATTTTGCTTAGATTCTATTGCCTTTCTTATGTTTTTCTTTCTATTTAGAATACTTTTTTTTACCCCTGAACTGTCTCTAAGAATCCCATCAAAATGATGTGTTAACCTCATTAGCTACTTTAACTTCTCTTCAGAAATGATATTTTATACTTTGTATTGTCAGGGCCTATCGTTAGAAAAATTCTTATGCGTTAAGTTCATTGGGAAATTATATTATTTACTCCTTATATAAGAGATTTTTGTCACTGCAGTTTAAAAAGTCAGATAACCTATCATTACTCAACACACACTGCCAACAATGATGGTCATAACCTTTGTTCCTTTTCAACAAACTATAATTTTGTATTATTATGTTATACTCTATCTATTGTTTAATTTGAGCCTTTAAATATCAATAGTCAATGGAATATACATCTCACACTATAAAATAATAACCATACAATTATTACAGTCTTTAGACTATTAGCTTGAATTGTCTCTTTGTGTTGTCTCAAATGCCAATAATGCATAAGTATCTATAACTCTATTTTTTTAACATTTTTTTAATTGAGTTTTAGTCATTTTACAATGTGTCAAATTCCAGTGTAGAGCACAATTTTTCAGTTATACCTGAACGTACATATATTCATTGTCACATTTTTTTTCACTGTGAGCTACCACAAGATCACGTATATATTTCCCTGTGCTATACAGTATAATCTTGTTAATCTATTCTGCACATGACTGTCAGTATCTACAAATTTTGAAATCCTAGTCTATCCCTTCCCACCTCCCACCCGCTTGGCAACCACAAGTTTGTATTCTGTGTCTAAGTCTATTTTTTTTAATTGAAGTACAGTCAGTTATAATGCGTCAATTTCTGGTCTACAGCACAATGTCCCAGTCATGCATATAATTACGTATATTCATTTTCATATTCTTTTCAGTAGAACTCTATATTTATGTTACGAAATTTGTGTTTATAATAATAGAAAATTATAATAATAGAAAAAAATAGAAGCCCAGCTGCTTCCAAGAGACAGCTACATTATAGCTAAAAACTGTGTTATTAACTTTATTCTATCTTCCTGAAATATACACATATACATGATTATGAAAAATATTTTACTTTAAATTAGTAAAGAACTTATAGAATTAATCAAAATTAAATGGAATATATAATGCATCTGATTATATTTCCTGAGTGATCCCAATTTCACATATACTGTTATATATCTCCATAATCCATTAAAAATTCATAATATTTTCAAATCTTAATACCCCAGCTATGTATACTATTATACTATTGCTGAATCCTTTGATGTCAAAGATACTTTTACATATTAGAAATCTTTTATTAGTATTCAATGCTCAAAAAAATATATCTAATTAAACTATTGACAACTACTTTGCTTAAATCTTTATTTATTGATTATAAATTGATCAGTAAAATCAATATACTTGAATAATATAAATAGCAATCCAAATGGACTTTTCAGTCACTAGAAGACATAGATAATATGTGAACAGTTATTAAAGTGTTATTAGTGCTATTGAGTTAAAACTGTGTGCACAAATGCTTATAAAAAGTAAATTTTTTTTTCTTATAATTTGCCTTATTGTAGTTGCAACTTTTATCGTCTGTAATGTTTAGGTAAATTTACTAGGTATCAGTTTTTTTTCTTTACTTTGTCTCCTTTGAAACCTGGACTTTGTGACATGGTCAAATCTCTTTGGGCTGATTCCCCTCATATAAAAAACTATCCTTGTTATAAAATAGAAACTTTAGATAGTTGTCTTACATATAGGTTGCAGATCTTTTTTAAATGTTGACTTTCCTATAATATAGGTATATATTTACTTTTGTTTATTTAGTGATATCTGGCATATAGTCTTGTCATGATTATATGTAGAACTGATTTATTAGCATCATTAAAATGTATATTTTTCTCATTTGTATTTGATAATAATTAGTAAGGGCTGTTATAATTAGAAGTTGTTTAATTTTCCATGATATGAATAATTATGTCTGCATATTAACTCTTATCTTTTAGAATATTTGCCTAATTTATCATTTAAAAACAGTGTATGCTCTTTTTCCAATTAGTTTTTTGTAACATCCACCAACATAATTCAGATGGTGGACTCCCCTTCCATCTTCAAATTTTATATGAGCCCATAAGTACTTATTATCCTTTAATAGTTTCTGATATTTGAAGGACTATTTTTAACACACACATTTTTGTTCACTCCTTTATGTTCCATAGATATTAACTAATGTTTACCTACACTTTTAGTGAGATACATACTTGAAAAAAACAGTAAATCTATAAATCAAATCTTCAACAAATTATTTTTCTAATTATTAAATAATTCACCATAAAATATAAATATTATATGTGCTTTATAGCTTATTTCTTTATAATGCAAAGTAATCTTTACAGTGTCAATCATCAGAATGTACTAATGTCATTTTACAAGTTTACCTTATTATGATAAATCTTTTTGATAATGTCGATGTAGTTATTATTTGCTTTAGATAAAATAGTTATAGCCTCGCTAGAGGGTGATGCCTTAACTGGCTTCTTTGTCATTTTGCAACTAATCATGTTGATATTGAAAGCATAATGATTAAGAGCATGAATTCTAAAGCCAAACAGCCAGAATTCCAACCTATCCCTGCTAATTGTGTAATGTTAACATCCTTGTTCTTATCTGTAAAATTGAGGGAATAATGGTTCTTTTTTTTTTAAAACGTTTTTTATTGATTTATAATCATTTTACAATGTTGTGTCAAATTCCAGTGTAGAGCACAATTTTTCAGTTATACATGAACATATATATATTCATTGTCACATTTTTTTCTCTGTGAGCTACCATAAGATCTTTTATATATTTCCCTGTGCTATACAGTATAATCTTGTTTATCTGTTCTACATTTTGAAATCCCAGTCTATGCCTTCCCACCCCCTGCCCCCTTGGCAACTACAAGTTTGTATTCTATGTCTATGAGTCTGTTTCTGTTTTGTATTTATGCTTTGTTTGTTTGTTTGTTTGTTTGTTTGTTAAGGGAATAATAGTTCTGACCTCACAGTGCTTTGGTGAGGATTGAAGAAGTTAATCCTTGTAAAACACCTGGAATGGTGCTTAATTAGACAGTTATTAATATTCAACATATTAAACATTTAGTAACTATTAGTTACCACTACTACAATTTTGTTGTTGCTAGTATCATCATATTATTATTGTTAGACACAAGAGAATATTCCAGGAGCATTCATGTCTTATTCAAATACATAGAACCAACTATTCTCCAAGCATGTAAGATTATTTTTAGTGTGAATTTCTTATTAGATTCCTAAATCCAGAAATAAGAGAGCATAGAAGAGTTGTAGACAAGAGTGCCACTGAAGTGCAAAACATATCTCTTATTTGGAGTTACGAGATTTTATTGACCCTTTCAATATAATTTTATGGCAATGCCCTCTAATGTTTTAAACAGCTTTTGAGATATAATTTACATACCATAATTTATCCATTTAAAGTGTACAATTGGACAATTGAACAGGTTTTAGTATATTCACTGAGTTGTGCACTATTACCACAGTCAATTTTAGAACATTTTCATCAACCCAATAAGAAATCTTATACCTATTAACAGTCACTTCTAACCTGCATAGCCCTTAAACAACCTTTCTGTGTCTATAGGTCTGTCTGTTTTGGATATTTCATATAAATAGAATTGCATAATATATGACTGTTAGTTTACTTAGAATAATATTTTCAAGGTTCATGTATTTTGTAGCATTTATCATCAACTTATTCATTTTTATTGCCAAATACTATCTCACTGTATGGCTATACCACATTTCATTTATCCATTCATCAGTTGATGGACATTTAGATTGTTTACACTTTTTGGTTGTTAGGAATAATGCTGCCATCAACATCCACTTACAATAATTTGTGTAAATAATATTTCTCTTGTGTTTCCACTCAGAGTGGAATTTCTGAGTCTTATAGTACTTCTATGTTTAGAATTTTGAGAAATTTCCAAGTTGTTTTCCATAGTGATTGAACCATTTTACATTCCCATCAACGATGTATAATGATTCCAATTTCTCTACATCTTCTCAAACATGTGTTATTATCTTTTTTTAAATTATTATAGCTCTCCTATTAGGTGTGAAGTAACGTAACATTTTGGTTTTAAATTGCATATCCCTTAATAATAATGATGTTGAACATCTCTTCATGTGCTATTGTAGATATATGTATATAAAATATACATGTAGGAGATATATAAATATCTATTCAAATCATTTGCCTATTTTGGGAGTTGTCTTTTTATTACTGAGTTGTAAGAGTTGTGTATACAAGTTCTTTATCAGATGTGATTTGCAAATATATTATCTCATTCAGTGTTTCACCTTTCAATTTCTTAATGGTGTCCTTTCAAACACCTTTTTAACTTTGAGGAAGTCCACTTTACATTTTTATTTTGTCATTTGTGCTTTTGGTATTATATCTAAGAAACCATTGCCTATTCCAAAGCCATGGAGATGGACTATTTTCTTCTACAATTGTTAGAGTCATTCCTTTTACATTTAGGTATATGATTTGTATTGAAATAACTTTTGTATATGGTTTAGGATGGGACTCAAACTTTTTTTTTTTTGCATCTGAACATACAGTTGTTCTAGTACCATTTGATGAACAATCCAGATTTTCTCCATTGAATTTTCCAAACACTTGAAAGTTAATTAACCATATATGTTAAGTGCTTATTTCTAGACTCTCAGTTCTGTTCCATTTATCTATATGTCTTTCCTTATGCCAGTACCACAAATTCTTGACTACTGTAGCTTTGTAGTAAATTTTGAAATAAGAAAGTGGAATCCTTCCATCTCCATTCTTTTTAAAGATCATTTTGGCTATTTTGAGTCTCTTGCATTTGCATATGAATTTTCCATTAGGCTTGTAATCAACTGCAAAATATCCAGATGGGATTTTGATAGAGATTGTGTTGATCCTAATTTTCATGTAGTTCATGATTTCGTCAATATTTAACCTTTTCTTCTACAGTGACATATATCAGAATGCCTCTCACCTTTTAAAGTGTCATTCTTAATGGTTGATTATTCTCTTTGAACAATAATGATTCTAGCAATATTTTATAATGGCCTGTGCAGATTACATTTTCTAATTAGATATACAGGTAGAGATTGATCTAGTATTGATAAGCATTTTTTAACTGAAGTATAGTTTATTTACAATGATGTATTAATTTCTGGTGTACAGTATAATGACACCTATATATTCCTTTTCATATTCTTTTCCATTATAGGCCTTTATAAGGTATTGAATATAGTTCCCTGTGCTATACAGTAGGATTTTTTGTTTATCTGTTTTATATATAGTAGTTAGTATTTGCAAATCCTGAACAACTCTCAGTTTATCCCTCCCTACTCCTTTCCCTCCCTGGTAACCATAAATTTGTTTTCTATGTCTCTGAGTCTGTCTCTGTTTTATAAATAAGTTCATTTGTGTTCTTCTTTTTATGATTCCTTATATTAGTGATGTCATATGGTATTTTTATTTCTCTTTTTGGCTACTTCACTCGCTTAGTATGATGATTTCCAGGTCCATTCACGTTGCTGCAAATGTCATGATTTTATTCTTTTTTATAGCTGAATAGTATTTCATTGTACGTGTGTGTGTGTGTGTGTGTGTGTGTGTGTGTGTGTGTGTGTACAACTTCTTTATCCAGTTATCTCTTAATGGACAGTTAGGTTACTTCCATGTCTTGGCTATTGTAAATAGTTGCTGCTATGAGCATTAGGTGCATGTATCTTTTCAAATTAAGAGTTTCCTCTGGATATATGCCCAGGAGTGGAATTATTGGACCATAGGGAAATCTATTTTTATTTTTTTAAGGAATCTCCATATTGTTTTCCATGAATCCTGCACAAAAATACATTCCCACCAATATTGTAAGAGGGTTCCCTCTTCTCCACACCATTCCAGCAAGTAACATTTGTGGAATTTTTAATGATGGCCAGTCTGACCGGTGTGAGGCGATACCTCGTTGTAGTTTTGATTTTCATTTCTGTAATAGCAACATTGAGTATTTTTTCATGTACCTATTGGCCATTTGTATGTCTTTATTGGAGAAACATTTATTTAATTTTTCTTCCCACTTTTGTATTTTTTTTTATGTTATTGAGTTGTATGAGCTGTTTGTATATTCTGGAAATTAAGCCCTTGTCAGTAGCATTGTTTGCAAATATTTTCTCCCATTCTGTACGTTGTCTTTTTGTTTTATTTATGGTTTCCTTTACTGTGCAAAAGAGTATAAATTTAATTAGGTCCCATTTGTTTGTTTTTGCTTTTCTTTCTATTACCTTAGTAGACTGTGGTAGGAAAACATTGCTATGATTTATATCAGAAAGTATTTTACCTATGTTTTCTTCTAGGAGATTTATAGTATCTTGTCTTATGTTTAAGTTTTTATGCCATTTTAAGTTTATTTTTGTGTATGGTGTGAGGGAATGTTCTAATTTCATTGATTTACATGTGGCTGTCCAGCTTTCCCAACACCACTAGTTGAAGAGATTGTCTTCTCCATTGTATATTCTTGCCTTCTTTGTCAAAGACTAATTGACTATAGATGTGTAGGTTTATTTCTGAGCTGTCTCTTCTGAGATTGATCTACTATTGATTGAAAGACTTTTTCAATAATTCTTATATCTTCACTGAAAAATATACTCATTGACATAGTAATAAATGATTATAACTACAACCAAGGAATATCCAAAAATTGTATTTTCTTTCATTTTTTTCTGTAGAAATTTTTATCCTTTCCAAATTTCTAACCATACTGGTGAAATAGTTCTTCATTCTATGTATTGTAGGAACTTTCTGTGTTATTACATATTTATTTCACTTATAGTTGGACATAAGGTTTTAAAATCTGTGATTTTTAAGTATTTTTAGGCAGAGTCATTAGTTAAAACATCATGTTTTATTTTGAAAATGCCAAATAAATATTCCAGATTATTACACTTGAAAAGAAAAGTGTTTTTTTTTAATATATGGGCTTAAGAGTATACAGAGCTGTCATTCACAATTTTTAAAAAAATTGTATGTAACTGCCTTAATTGGGATATTATCACCAACTCATAATTTTATCTTATGCTTAAATAAGTATAAAGCATAATTCATTTTCCAAGCAAAGTTAGAGTAGTACTACTATATTGTGGTTTTAACTGTGGTTGGTCTAAGGATGAATCACTTGTCCTAACAATAATAAAATCAAATTTGAGCACATGCTGTAATAACATTCATCCTTCATATTCATGTTTTGTCATATGATGTGATTTTAATAATGTGATTCTCAAATCTACTATGATAAAGGACTGATCATTTGAGAATTTTTGTCACCTGGATGATATAATTTTGGTTCTAGTTGGTAGCACCAGAAGCTTATTTTTAGAGAGGTGACCTATTCCTCAACAATGGACATCTATAGTAGGGATGAAGAATGGCTGATACCACCCATAAAATAGCCTTACACTGTTCATGAGGCAGTGACTTAAAATGGTAGTGTAAGCCTTGAGGGCAATGCTGTAGACATCAATCTTAAAGTGTGTTCTGTGTGTAATAAATATTGACTGGCATCATAGTTTGGTCCTTCCACTCATAATTTTTGGAACTCCAGTCCCTTTAGTATTTATGTCATTTTTTGATTTAAGAAAGGTATTCATGGAAGAACATTAATTCTTTTCCAGTCATGAGCAGGCCCACCTTTCCTACACAACTCCAGAGTAATTCAGCCAACGACTCCAGTATCACCTGGTCTAATCTCTCATGTCATGTTTCTGCCTCACCTGTACTCATCTCAAGGGGTAGTTCAGTTACCATTAGGAAATATTACAAGAAGTACTCTTCTCCCTTGGTGAATGTGGAATATAGATATAAGTAATGATAAATGACTTTATAGACCATTTCATCCCAAGATTACCTTGCCATACTGATTAATAATATAGCTCTATTTATAAGGCCAGAGTGCCAAAATTACACAGTATACTAGTGACTGAAATTAATTATTGTGTTTACTAAAGAGTGGGAAATTTGGAAGAATGAAAAAAAAAGACAGAACCAATAAGTAAAGAATGAGTTAAGGTGAGATATCCTGTCTCTAATTAAAATGAAGCAAATATGGTTATAAGGAAATTTATTAAGTTAATAAAAGAAATAATTGATAATAAGTTAATCAATACCCTATAATTAAAATTATAAACAGTACTATACAGAATGAATGTATTATGCTCTAACTGTATGTCAAGTGGATTTCTAAGTCTGTTTGTGCAGTTTTAACAAAATACCATAAGCTGAGTAACTTGGAAGCAACAGAAATTTATTTCTAACAGTTTTAGAGGCTGAGAATTCTAAGATCCTCACATGGTAGAAGAGACAAGGGAGCTCTCTGAGCCCCCTTTGAAAGGTCACTAAAGTCATTCATGATGGGTTCTTAGTAATTTAATTTTCAATTTTAACCTTCGTTTAAGTATATCAAGTTGCTGTGGCATTTAGATTTTGTTGAAATATTTAAATGAATTATGTCGTAATTTTATGGTTAAATTTAGTATTTCTACTACATCAGAAATTACATCTACAACTGATTGAATTTATGACAACTATTTCTGATGTTAACCTAAATATACATGAGGGGATACGTATACACAAACATGCATATATTAAAAATTATGTATTAAAAATATATATTCAAAAATATATATATATTTAAAACTCTTGAGGAGATATTAAAGCACAATGGTTTAAAGGTTATTAAATACTTTTACATTTGTTAGAGGTACTTAAGTATAAGTAGAAGTATGGTCTATGTACCTTAAGAATTTAAATGCAAAATTTAGGATTAAGTGTTTCTTTTTTCAAATTATTCTCTTATCAGTAATTATCATGAGGTTATCAGATCAGTGAGTTAAAGTTGTATAAAATTGTGTAAAGTTGTTTAAAATATATCCATACGGTGCTGAATTGGATCACATTTCTCAGTTTTGACAAAGTAATGATATTATAAAAATAAAATTTAACACTCTAAATTTGTTGGAATTTGTCTTTATAAAAACTGTAAAATGAACATACAAGAAATGTCTTTGCTTTAAAAACATTATTTGCAAAACAGTCACCTTCCTTTATATGCTTTGATTTCCCATTAAAATTTAATTCATAAATCATATACAGAAACTATTTCTAAAAAAAAAATGCTGTCTCCTCAGCTACCTGGTTAGAATATTTTTATTATTTTATTTTTTGTGGCAAAGACACAACATTAGATCTACTCTCTTCAAGTTTTAAATGTGCAATACATCATTTTTGGCTAGAGCTATACCGCTGTACATCAATTTCGAGTTTATTCATCTTGCTTAACTGAAACTTTTTGGCCCTTGATTACTAATTCCACATTTCTCCCTCACCCTAGCCCCTGGCAACTACTATTCCATTCTTTGGTTCTATGAATTTGGCTATTTTAGATATTTCATCTCAGCAGAATCATGCAGTATTTGTCTATCTATACCTGACTGACTTTACTTACCATGATATCCTCTGGGTTCATTTATGTTGTTGCACATTTCAGAATTCCCTCAGCTTTTAAAAGTTGAATAATACTCCATTGTATTTATATGCGACATTTTCTTATTCATTCATATGTTGGTGGACATTTGGTTCTTGCCACATCTTGACTGTAATGCAGTGAACATAGGAGTGCTAATTAATATTTCTTAGGGATCCTGATTTCAGGTACTTTGAATATATACCCAAGCATGGAATTACTGGATCATATGATAGTTTTGTTTTTAATTTTTTGAGAAACCTCCATAATTTTCCACATCAGTTGCACTATTTGCATTCCCACCACCAGTTTTGAAAGTGGTCCAACTTTTCCACTTCCTCTCCAAAACTTGTTTTTGTTTTTGTTTTTGATAACAGCCATTATGTCAGGTGTGAGGTGACATCTCATTGTGGTTTTGATTTGCATTTCCATAATGATTGGACATTGAATCATCATGGAAATGATGTTGAGTATTTTTCATACACTTGCTGGATATTTGTTTGTCTTCTTTAGAAAAATGTTTATTGAAGTCAATAGCCCAATTTTAAATCAGATTATCACTTTGTTTTGTCATTATTGTTTTTAAACTGTTGAGTTGTAGAAGTTTCTTCTATATTTTGGAGATTAACCCGTTACTGGATATGTGGTTTGCAAATACTTTCTCCCAGTCCATGAGTTGCCTTTTTCCTCTGTTGATTCTCTCCTTTCCTGTGCAGAAGCATTTTGTTTGGTGTATTCCCATTTGTTCATTTTTGGTTTTTTGTGTGTGATTTTGGTATCATATCCATGAAAAAATTCTCACAGCTAATGTTTGAAATGGTCTCCATATTGTTAATTTCTAGAAGTTTTACAATTTCAGGTATTTTAAGTATTTAAGTAATCTTGAGTTGATTTTTGTGTATGGGATTAATATGGTAAGAGTCCAATTTCATTCTTTTGCACATGGATACCCATTTTTTCCCAGCACCATTTGTTCAAGGCACTATCCTTTCCCCATTGTGTATTCTTGTCACCCTTGCAGATCAGTTGACTGTGGATTGTATGAGTTTATTTCTGGGTTCTCTATTCTTTTTTATTGGTCTCTATGTCTGTCTTTATGCTAGTACTATATTGTTTTAGTTACTATAGTTTTGTAGTATCTTTTGAAAGAAGGTAGTGTGATGCCTCTAGCTTTGTTTTTCTTTCTCTAATTTGATTTGGCACTTTTTGATTTTTTTGAGATTCTATGTGAATTTTAGAATTGTTTTGACAGGGATTGCCTTGAATCTGTTTATCATATTAGATAGTATAGACATTTTAACAATATTATGTATTCCAAATATAAATTCCCGTAAAAGTGGAATATCTTTCCTTTTGTTTGTGCGAATTGTTTTCACCATACTTTATTGTTAGTGTATAGAAATGCAACTGATTTTTGTATGTTGATCTTGTATCCTGCAACTTTATTGAATTTGTTTACTAGTTCTAAGAGGTTTTTAATGGAATTTTTAGAGTTTTATATATATACTTGATGCTGTCTATAAACACAGACATTTTATTTCAATGTTTATCCCTTTTCAATTTGGGTGCCTTTTAATTATTTTTCTTGTCTATTTGATTTGACTAGATTTCTGGTACTATGTTCACTAAAAGTGATGACAGTGGTTATCCTTACCTTGTACCTGGTTTTAGAGAAAAACCTTTCATTTTTTTATCAATGAAAAGGATGTGGCTTTTTTATATATTTTAATAACATTGATGTAATTTCTTTCTAGTCTTAGTTTGTTGAAAGTTTTTATCATAAAAGAGTGTTGAATTTTGTTAACGGATTTTTTGTATCTGAAATAATCATGTGGTTTTATATTTTATTCTGTAAATGTAGTGGATTATATTAATTGATTTGTATATGTTGAATTATCCCTGCATCCCAGGTATAGATCCCAATTGGACAGAGTATATGATCCTTTAATTGTATTATTGGATTTAGTTTGCTAGTATTATGTTGAGACTTTTTTTTTACTCTATATTCATCAGAGATCTAGGTCTATAATTGTCTTTACTTGCGATGTCTTTGTCTAGCTCTGGTATCAGAGTAACTCTGGCCTCATATAATCAGTTTGAACATTTTCCCTCCTTCTTTATTTTTTGGAGGAACTTGAGAAGTGTTGATATTAATTCCTTCTTAAATGTCTGGGAGAATTTGTCAATGAAGCCACTTGGTCTTGAGCTTTTTTTGATTGCTAACTCAATCTGCATACTAGTTATAGATCTGCTTTCTATTTCTTCATGATTTGGTTTTGGTAGTTTATATGTTTCTATGAATTTATTTATTTCTTCTAGATTACCTAGTTTCTTGACATATGATTGGTCATAATAGTTTTTTGTGATTGTTTTTATTTCTGTGATATCATTTGTAATGTCTCCTATTTTATTTCTAATTTTTTTTGAGTGTGCTCTCTTTTTTCTTAGTCTAGTGAAAGGTTTGTTAATTTTGTGTCCCTTTCATAAGAGAACACAGTTTTATTGACCATTTCCATTGTTTTGCAATTTTTTATTTTATTTCAGATCTAGTCTTTGTTATGTCCTTTACCTGGTAACTTTTGGCTTATTTTGCCCTTCTTTCTCTAGTTCCTTTAGGTATAGAGTTAGGTGATTTATTTGATATCTTTCTTCTTTTCTAGTTTAAGTGTTTACCACTATGAACTTTCTTCTTAGTACTGCTTTTGCTGAATTTCATAAGTTTTGGTATGTTGTGTTTTCATTTTTGTCTTGAGGTATCCTTTTTTTTTTTTTTTTTTTTGGATTAGTGGATGGTCAGGACTGTGCTGTTTAATTTCCACATGTCTGCGAATTTTTCAGTTTTCATTCTACCAATGATTTCTAGTTTCATTCCATTGTGATCAGAAAAGATACTCGATAAGGAATATTTTATTTTATTTATTTTATTAAGATTTGTTTTGTGACCTAACATGGGCTCTATCCTGCTTAAAGAACTGTGGGCTATTGAGAATAATGTGTGTTCTGCTCTTGTTGAGTATATTGCTGTACATATATATATTTTAAGTCCATTCACTTTAGTGTTTTCAAGCCCTCTTTTTCCTTATTGATTTTCCGTCTGAATGGTCTGTCTATTAATGAAATTTCTTACTATTATTGTATCACTGTGTGTTTCTCTCTCCAGTTCTGCTAATATTCACTTAATATATTTAAGTGTTCTGATGCCAGGTACATATATATTTATATTTGTTACACCTTCTGAGTGGATTTTGTCATTTTATCATAACATTGTATTTTTCTTTTTCTCTTGTTAGAGTATTTGATTTAAAGTCTATTTTTTCTAATACAACTATGGCCATTCCTGCTCTTTTTTGGTTTCCCTTTGCATGGAGTATCATTTTCTTCCTTCACTTTCAGCCAATGCGTGCCCTTAAATCTAAATTGAGTTTCTTATACACAGCGTATAGTTGACTCTTACTTTTTTATCCATTCAGCCACCTTCTGACATAATTGGGGAGTTTGACTGATTTATATTTAAAGTAATTATTAATAATGATGGACTTATTACCATTTTGTTAGTTATTTTCTTTTAGTATTATAGTTTGTCTGCCTTTTATTCTCTTGATGTCTCTCTTGATATTTGTTGATTTTTTTTCTATTGATGTGCTTTGACACATTTTTATATTTTATAACTTCTATAGGGATAGTTTTCCTAGGGACTTACATGAAATATCTTGCAATTTAACAGAATATGTTAAGCTGATAGCAACTTAAGTCCGATCACATACAAAAACTCTGTATTTCTACTTTGTCCATTCCACACTTTGTTATTGTTATTATAATTTACATTATTCATATTTGTGTATTTTAGCATAGTTTAAAATTTAGTTAATACTTTTAAAACATTTTTATTAGAATTATAAGTGATTGACTCACCACCATTATGGTAATACGGTTTTTTGTATCTGTCTATGTATCTTTGCTGACAAGCTTCATACTTCCTTCTGCTATCATTTTGCTATTGAGTGTCCTTTCATTTCAATTTGAAGAACTCTCTTATCTTTCCTTATAAGGGAGGTCTAGTTGGGATTAATTCCCTCATCTTTTGTTTTTCTGAAAATGTCTTTATCTCCCTTTTATACTGGATGTAGTATTCTTCATTGGCATTTTTAGTTCAGTACTTTGAATATATCATTCCACTTCCTTTTGGCCTGCAAGGCTTTTACTTTCCACTGATAGTCTTATGGGGGTTGCCGTGTATATAAGCCACTTTTCTCTTGCTGTTTTTAGCATTCTTTTTTTGTCTTCAACTTCTGACAATTTGATTATAATGTGTTTGTCTTAGTCTGTTCAGGCTGCTGTAACAGAATACCATAGACTAGGTGGCTTGTAAACAATGGAACATTATTTATTGTAATTCTGGAGCCTGGGAAGCCTAAGATTAAGGTGCCAACAGATTTGGAGTCTAGTGAGAGCGTGCTTCCTAGTTCACAGACAGCTGTCTTCTCATTGTGTCCTCACATGGCAGAATGGACAAAGGAGATTTCTAGAGTCTCTTTTATAAGAGCACTATTCCAATTTATAAGAAGTATACTCTCAGGACCTAAGCAGCTCCCAAAGGCCCCACCTCTAAATATCATCACATTGGGGATTAAGTTTCAACATATGAATTGGATTGGAGAAAGACAAATATTCAATCTATATCAGTGTCTCAGTGTGGATTTCTTTGGGTTCTCTTATTTGATGTATTATTTTTTTAATATGGACATACACTTCCTTCCCCATATTTGTGATGTTTTCAGACTTTATTTCTTTGAATAAGCTTTATGGACCTTTCTCCCTCTCTGTTTTCCATGTATGAGACTACTGAGACTTACAGGTCTAATGAGAAAAGATATATACATAGCAGTGAACTATATTTATACAAAGAAACTATATAAAGTAATATAAATAAAATGAGAACATTCATAAGATTTTATTTTTTAGCATAGTAACTAGTCACTGATAAGAGTATTTAAAGTGTTGCTTTTATACTAAAATTATATCTCTAGTGATTTTCTGATATTGCCACAGACTTAGAAATCTTAGTACAGAAAGGAGCTCATTTATGTGTAAAGTATAAAGTACAATTTTCTCTAATTTTCTTTCCATCAAACACAATATAGAGGGCCGTGGAATGGTGAAAAATATTCCTAGTTTTCCTACAGAATGTTCCATATTGGTGTATTGTTTATCTTACCTATCTTCCTTAAGGCATCATTTATCTTCTTCTCTAACCATGAGTGATGAATTAGTGTGGATTTTAGCCTGTACTTAAAAGTGTGAACACCAGGAGAGAAAAATGAAGAGGAAAAAAAAAGAAAAAAGGACTTCATTTATTTCAAAAATACTTATTGGTCAAATTTTCTTGGTGAAAAAAAACTCAATGAAGAGCACAAGCCCATAGGTACAACCATCTTAGATCTTATAATCTGAACAATGGGTAGAATGCAGAGGTATTAAAGAATTAAAGCGTTAAAACTTACATAAGCTAAGTATGGAAGAGTGAGAAGTAAGAGTTATCAAGAAAGATTTCCTGATTTCCTATGACAAGCAGCTGAATGAATTATGAATAGAAGCATTGTATCCCTGGCTCCTTAAAATACATATACTGCATCCTAAAAATGTGAAGCCTATCCTTCTAACCACAGGGTGAAATAGCCTTTGATTTGTTTAAAAACAGCAACTTCTCAGACATGCTTATTATTTGTTTTTAAGCCCATTACATGATTGTTGACATTCTGTATTTTCTATAGTTAGTGTTGAGTTTAAGAATACCGAGGAATCTGGCTTGTGGTTAAAAACCTACGTGTGATTTTTCAAGTCCAGCTGTAGACAGTTACAAAGGTTTTATCTGGTAGGCCTCATGAGGAAAGCTGACCTCCCTCCAGACTTGGTGCACATCCAATGCACTGCAGTCTCAGAAGGGAGTTGCTGTCTAGGACTCAGGCCTTTCCGGAAGGTCATGCTCACATGCATGTTTGCATTCTTAGCCTAGACACCTTTATTCCTAGATCTCTTTATCAGGGGCCTTTGGCAGAGATCTTTCTCAGATGCTTCTGCCAAGATCTCCTTATGAGGAGAGGAGGATAAAGCTGAAGACACTTTCCCCCATCAGACCCAGTACTTTTCCTCTCCTAACCTTTCTCCTCCATCGTCCCACCCCCACCCCAGGTCCTGAAAACCACCAGAGCTCTTATTTTGGTCTCCTCTGACAAAATAAGACATAGATGAGATGTAATGCTGATCCATTAGACTCTTGAGTGGTATGAGGGAGATGAAACAGCAGTGAGTTGGTGCCTTTCTCCAGTTTTAACCTCTTGCTTTACTTTTGCTGTGATTAGAGGCTTCAATATTACTTTCATTTTGACTCACTATTGCTTTAATTGGTTACTCTGGCATCTCAGCTCTCTCTCCAGCTCAGCTGAGTTCCTGACAAATACCTGTACTTTTTTGTGATAGTTTATGTACTGAAACCAGATCACGTTAAATATGAATCTGATTTAGTAAAATTTCTGTACTTCTAGAGTATATGGAACCATAAAACAGAAGAAACCACTTCAATATTCAACTTATATTGAATTTTCAAAACAACTGTTGTTTTTTGGAAGACAACTGCATTTTGGGGCAACATATATCATTCTGTAGGATAAATGCATGTCTTATAGATACATTAAAATGAAACTTTAAAGAAAAATATTTATTAATTAATTTTTGTAAAATTCCTTGGGAAAATTTAACTTCTTTGCAGTTAAGAAGCCATAATTTTCAGTCACTGCTCTACAGTTCATATATATATATATATATATATATATATATATATATATATATATAGTTCATATATATATATATGTATATGTGCGTGTATTTATGTATATATACAATATATACATGTGTGTATATGTATATGTGTATACATACTTATACACATATAATATTTATTTTAATCATCAAAGGGAGGCCTGCTACTTAAAGTGGATGATTGATCCTGGCTCATCATTTTCTTTGTCTACATTTGGGTTTTCCTGCCTGGCTTCTTGGGAAATCTGATTTGTACACTGCAAGGGATTGATTCTATTACAGTATTTTTACTGAGTTTCTCTTTTTCAGTGCCATTTTTCTCATAGTTGTTATGATTGCAGTTTTCAGGGATTTTTCCTTCTTCTTTGTGTTCTATTTTGTATTTCCCCAAGGCAGTGAGCCATTCTGGAAGTATTGTGTAATTTGGTTTGTTCAGCCGATTGCTTGCCATGCACGGACTGTGTATTTAGCTCCTTTCAACTCTCCTTCCAAATGTTGCTTTCTTCTAGTAATCACTTTCACCTTTTTCAGTTCACTGCTTGATGACCAAGGCTAGGATCTTTTTCTATTTTATTCATTTCTATGTTCCAAATAGAAGAGTAACTGACAGATACTATATGTTCAATAAATACATGTTGAGTCAATGAATTAAAGTGAGTCTCTTTTTTCTGTTTCAGTTTTCCATGTTGTCTTATTTGTGATGACTTACCAAGACACTTACTATAACTTCGATCAAAACTTTTGAATTTCTTTATTTGTGCTACTGTCCTGTGTAGTTTTCCAAAGGCACTACTGCTTTCTGTGCCTGTGTTATTCAATCAATGAAGGAAACCTCAAGTATGATTTTAATTTTGAATTAGAGAATTGAAATTGAAAAGTTAATAGAATAAAAATACTTTTTATTATATAATATCATAAATTATAATTCCTAATATGGTGCACCATTTCATGCTTTTGTATCACTCTTCTGATACCATTGTCATTCAGTAATATTTTGTTATCATCAATCCGTGCCTCTCTAAAGATTTGATTATCCCAACAGATTTAAAAATACCAGAAAAAATTGAGATAGCAAAGTACAAATTCATTTAAAAAATACAAAAAAAAAATTTTTCCTCCATAACTTGAGTAAAATATATACATGTATGAATGCATATATGCATATAAACACTGTATACATCTTACGTATTTTGTAGTTTAGATAATTAGGATGTATTTATATCTTCTCAATAAAGAATTGCCTCTTCTTTTACTATGTACTGCTATACACCAGGAGACACACAGTTCTTTTCAGCTCCTTCTTAACGTGAAATGGAGTCACCAGGTATACTCTCCATCTAAACTACTCCAATATCAGTCTGGCCTGGACTTACTTCTCTATGCTATATAGCTGAATCCCGTGAGTAAACAGACAAAGTTATTCCTTGGGTTTTTGCCCTTCAAAATTGATAATACTTTTACAAGTTAAACATAAAGAGACTTTAAATACCAACCTGCTCTCTGAAAATAGGTGTTGACTGAAACAAACTGACTGTTAGATATTTCTTCCAGTGAAGATGGGTTTATTCAGGATCAGCAGAGAATTGCAATTTGGGGTCTGCCATGGTGTGAGCAACATACAAGTCCTCACACACAAGGAAAGGAGAACATTTTCATAGGAAAAGGAGGTAAGGGGAGTGTAGTAAACAAAGAGTCCCTGGCTTTTCATTGGCTGAGTCCTTGCCAGGGAAGAGGTGGAGTCTTTCTTCTTATAAGGGGGAGCTCTCCCAACTCTATTTAACTTAGGTTTCTGTTTATTAATTTTCTTACATTATCTCGTTTTAATCAAGATCTTTCTCTGAAAGAACTACTGATCTAGAGTCAAAATTTCTAGTTTCAGCAGCTTTCTGTCCCTCAGTGTTAGTGAAGATCTTTCCTGAGGGTAGTGTATCATGTCAGAGGGAAAATGAACATACTGGAAATCTATTAAGGTCACATCTGACTAACAAGGAAGGGATTTTTAAAAAATCTAAGTCCCCTACTTATCAAGATCAGAGCCACTGGAGATCATCTGAAGTGTTGTGTCATCACCATAGGTTTGGAGACACATCTCTAACAGGCCTAGCCCAGTTATATCGGGAAAGCTGTCTCATCAGATGTCGTCCGCTTCAGTTCCAGGAAACCTGTACTTTCAGGTCACCAGACGATGTGAAAATCCGGTCAAGGTTTAGTGCTTTCTTTATATGTGTCACATGAATCTAAGTCAATTCTTTGGAGTCTGAGGGCACAAAGATTGATTAGCTATACTTGACAGAAACCTTTCCAGCAAGGTTGAATGGAGTTTTCTAGAGGTGTCTTTTCCAATAGACAGAATCTCTAGGTTGCAAAATGTGATGCTCAAAGTCTTCATTTCCCAAGGGCACATTGAAAAGATTGCTCTACCAAAACATGGTTATTTTTAATACAAGCAATTAGACCTTTGCAAAATTGGAGTCTCTCTCTCCTTTTTTATCAGGTGTGAGTCAAAAGATGCAAGAGCCAAGTGCATTGGCTGTTCATCCTGTTACTACCTCAAACAGTGAGAGTTCATGAGTTTTAAAAGGAGCGAGTCTGAGATTAGAAGGAGCAATGACAATGCTTTTATCTAAGATGTTTCAAGGGCTTCTATACATTTTGTCAATTAAGTTTTAATAATATTATTAGCGTGTTCAACTAAACCAGACGATTAAGGGTGGTAAACAGTGAAAGTGTTGTAAAACCAGCCAAATAGCACAGACTCATTGAAGCACATGGCCAGTAAAATGGGAACCTCAATCACTTTTGAAAAACCTAGCACGATTTCAGAGAAACAACCCCTATTCCTGACAGAATGGGTTGAAGGTTAGCAAGCTTCAGAAGCAGCCCATGTTCTGAAGGGAATGGGCCAAAGCCTGGCCAAATTCACTGAACAGTCTGAACTCAAAATCAGACCTAAGTGCCAGATGAGTACTTGCATACAGAACAAGGCCTTAACCAAAAAGAAAACTTGTGGTTGCATTCTGGATAAATAGAGAGCTTCAAATGCAAAGGAAACATAAGCTCAGATCCAGGAGAAAGATACGCCGTTAAATCCCAGAGTCATTGAGAAATCAGTGGGCCACAGTGGGTTCATTTGTGGGTAGATCACCTATTTGCTCACCAGTCCTGGAGCCATCAGGAGTCTTCTGTGGTCCCCTATATGGGCCACCAAAATGGTGGCTTAAATAGACTGTCAGATACTTGTCCAGCAAAGATTGGCTTATTTGGGATCAGCAAAGAATTGCAATTCAGCGTCTGCAGCCGTGGCAAGCAGGCCATGTGCAAGTCACCAAACTGGAAGGGGCAGTTTTATAGAGAGGAAAAGGAAGTTGGCAGGGCTACAGTAAACAGAGCCCATAGCTTTCCACTAGCTGAGTCCTTGCCAGGGAAAAAAAGAGGAGGCTTCCTTCTTCCCGTTGGGCTCTGCTATCATCACAGAGTGTGAGAGCTCCCCCTTCTGCTCTCTCAACTAAATTTAATGGAAGTTTCTCTACTTTACACATGGTAGCCAAATTCCACTAACATATGATCATTTTCAAACTAATACAACTGAATAAACCTTTAATTCCTAGGGTTCATATTGTAGTGAAGGGAAGCACATGGACAAAAATAAATAGAGAAATAAACTACACAGTGTACTAGATAAGAACAAATAACCCTGAGAAAAATGAAAGGAATGGATGAGTTCCTGGGCTGAAGTGTGTTTGGAAGGGGTTTTGATTCTCAAAAGGGTGGTCATTCACAACCTTAATGTGAAGCTCTTTCTTGAGCAAAGAATTGAAGGTGAGCAAGTTTCCTGTGTGGATTTCTGGGGCCACAGTGTCGTAAGCAGAACTGGCTACTTATTTGTAAGGAGCAGTGTAAGGAGAAAGTGAGGGCCTCTTGCTTAGAAAGCACGAGAGAAGCTTTTCCTTTTTTCCCATGATGTGTCTCAGCTTGCTGCAGGTTTTATTTGCTATTGAATGCCACAGTCCTTTGGGCATGGGGTACTTGCTGAGCAAGAGCAGACCCTCATGGGCCCAGCCTCTTGCCTTTGTGTCCTGACTTACCTCATTTCCACATCTAAGCCTCCATGGGCATCAGAAGGTGGCAGTGGTTGCTGGGTGGGGACAGAGGAGTGGGTGTTTGAGAACTGATTCCCAGCCAACAGAGAGGACGTGGGAGGAAGGACCTCACATGAGCTAAGACTCGAAGTCCATGACATATGCATCATATTCCCATTAGACTTTATTTATAATGAGCACATATTCAATGATAAAATCATTAAGGAGTTCCAGTGTGTGGCTGTAAAGCACTAAACCATACACCAGAGGCCTTCTTCTGAACGTGGGGTTTTGTGGAACTGCACTGGATGCACACCATAAAGTCATCCTTGGTTACAGGCAGAGGAAACATCAAGTATAAAAGCCATGAAATGGGACTGTGCTGGAGTGAGCAAAGGGGAAAATAATAAGAAACAAAATTAGAAATGTCACAGGGCTTCAGATTGTGTAAGACCTTGTTCATTGTCGTCATTAGAACTTTGAACTTTATTCTCAGTGAAACAGACAGTGAGAAGCGATGGCATTTTGAACCAAGATTGTAGTGGTGAAAAGTGATTTGTTTCTAGATAATTTTTGAAGGTAAGGATCACAGGTTGTGCTGACTACTTGCATGTAAACTATAGCAGACAGAGGGGAGCCACGGGTAATTCCAAGATTTTTGTCTTGAGAAATATTGGAGTTGCCACTGAGTTCAAGCAGATCATGAGAGGGGCTTGCTAGGGGGAAGGAAGTGGAAGCCAATATTTGATTTTAGACGTTAAATTTGGGAGGTTTGTTATTGATTCAATTAGAGAAAAATATTTCTTGAATAAATCAATTATTAATCATCTGTTGAACATTAGAGTCTAGAAAATGAAAGGAGAAGTCCGTGTGGGAGCTATCAATTTGGGAACCATTAGCCTTAGCATACAGGTAGTATTTAAAGCTATGTGATTGAATGAATTCAGGAAGAAAGTAAGTGTGCAATTACAGAAGAGATACTAGATCTGAGCCCTGGAATACCCCAATAAATAAACAATCGAGAAGATAAGAAGGAACAAGGAAGGACACCGAGAGGGGACAATGATGGATGTAGAAACAAGGAGAATATAGTTAGAAAATATATACCAGGAGAGTAATCCTGAGAGCCAGTTGAAGAAAGTGTTTCTGGGGTAAAGGAGCAATCAGTCAGCTGAGTCAACTACTAATGATAAAGACTTCAAGGACTTGGACTTGATCGTTGAACTAAGCAACACGGGTGGCATTAATAAACTTGGCAAGAGCACTGTCTGTGGGAAGGTTGGGAAAAAGTACCAATGAGAAGGCTCGGGAAAGAACGGGAATCAAAATTGCAGACAGTTGAGTTTTTGACTACTTTACAGAGGTGTTTTGTTATGAATGGAAACAATTGGGTAGTAACTGGCATAGAATGGTGGTAAGATGATGTGTTTTTATTTAGCAAGTACTCGTTTTGTTACCCAGTAAGACTAGAAGCATCTTGTGGGCCAAAGCCATGCCTTATAGTTCTTACATATCACCTGCTGCTAATTCCAGATCACAGCTTACGGGAGATGTAGAGTTCTGTGCCTATGGAGATGAGGACAGGAAAGTGTGCTGGGCCAGGAAGTGCTAGGTACCAACTGTTTGACTAGTTTGGTGGTTCTGATTTTATATTTTCAAATGTATAAAAGCTGTCTTCTAAGAAGGCTTGTATTGAAGGATATAATTCTATGTGTCTAGTAAAAAAAATTTACACATAACAATATGAACACTGAGTATATGGGCCATGCTGTTATCACCTAGATTATAATATGAAATATTGTAGATACGATACATAAAGCCATGTAGGTGACCCAATTCAGATAAGCAAATTAATCAGTGGTCAATGGCATTTTTAGAAGCCACCCATTCCCCTCTTCTCCAAGAAAACAACGACAACAACAGGGAACAAAATAGCCAGAGCTTTGTAGAGATTACGGCTTCTTGGCAAGGGAACATGTAATTCAATACAAGAATTTAGTTTTAGGAAATACAGTTCTGCAAAAGAAATTCCATGCAGAATCTCATTTAATTTGTACCAAAAAGATATGGGATTTAGAGCAGCACAACTCAGTCATAATGTCTGGTTAGAACCAAGAATCTTCATGTTTGAAGTGTGGTTTTGGAGCCGCATAAAGAGGAGTATTTGGATATAAGCACCCAAAACTATGTTTTAGCAGACCTGAAAATGTTCTTGGTTGATATTTAAGCAGTGGAAAATTTCAGAGTTTATTTTACTCAGTTTGTGAAGAGTTTCCCATAGGAAGTAGCACTTAAGATGATGTGGACAGATTGTACTTTAGTATTGGTGAGTGTTTAGAATACATCTAGAATTACAAAAAAAGGAAATCATTCTAGTATATTCTAGTTAGTTGCATGTTCTAGCAACACCTAGCTAAACACCCAAGTTGCTTCGAACAAGCCATTTGATTCTTTGTGCCTCAATTTCACATTTGTAAAATAATAAATCAGACTAGGCGGTCTCTGAAATACTTTTTAACTCTCATATATTATAATTTATGTGATTATTTTGAAGCTGATGGCTTTGGGAAATACACAATGTACTTTGAGGAAGAGAGGGGAGACCAGAGTTGGTATATAGTTCAATATATTGCTCTTTTAAAGACATAAAGGGTGTGTTATAAAAGTTTTTTTTTAATTTAAATATTGATAAAAAAAAGTGAGAGGAAAGATGGAAGGAAGGGAGGAAAGGAGAAAGGAAGGGAGGAAAGGAGAAAGAGAGGGAGGAAAAGAAGATGGAAGAAACTAGTTAACTGAGCATCATGGGGTCTGAAGCTAGAAAATTGACAATGGTTAAAAGACGCAATACAAAAGAACTAAACCTGGAGTCTGAATGCGATCAAATAGATCCCCACCTAGTAAAAGGTAGTAAGAAATGCACTGGCAGTATATAGTTCTTTCTACAAACAAATTTTTACAGGAGAAAACAAGGATTTCAAGAGGAAATAAGTAGTTCCAACTCAGCATGTTCCATTTTAAATACTAATGCCAAGGTGTTCAAGTAAAAGTACAGAAAATTCTTCAACCCGACCTAATTAGCCATTAATTAATAGAGCCAAAAAGAGGCATTAAAATGAGACAAAGCTGTGATTTAACATGGGTTCTGATTCTTGAGCTACCTAGTAAGGCTATTTCTATTGTGATTTGAAACTTGATTCCTTTCATGTTTCCATAAAGAAGTGAGCCCTACAGTTTCCTTACTCAGTTCCCCTACGGGAAAGGATTCTGACTGAAAAGTTCAGGCAAAAACTAAGCATGTGTGACTCAAAACTCCTAGATTTCTTTGATATAAGTCTTCCTGGAAGCAGCATGCTTTCCCATCAGTTCTTGACTCTTGTTAAGCTTAGCCAGTTCTTGTGGCTAGCCTTAAATTGGACCATTTGCTTTTGTCTGGGTAGTTAAATTTGCCATGTTCATTGGTGAAGTATTAGCAAGTGCCCTTGGCTCAGCGCCAAATCTGCGTTCATCAAAAAGCTTTATTAATAAAGAAAGCACTATTGTATCTCCTTTTGTCTAACTTCTACAACTATCTCCCAAGTGTCCCAACATCAGACAGGGAAGTGGGATGTTGCTTACACAAACCTCAACACGTGCCTTCACCTCTCTTGATTCCGTATCTAGTGTGGAGTGAGCTCTGTGGAACATCCACAGTTTAAATGGGTCCACTGGGATCTCGAGTACCAATGAAGGACCCTGTCGGCTCTGCTTCATCAAAGAAAACACATAGTCAACCATCTTTTAATCTGAAGTTGTTTGCTCAATTCTAAGTCTTTTTCTGCCTCAGCTTGCCAGCATGAAACAAAAGCAGAAACAGTAGAGAAAGGATATTTGAAAGAGATGGCATTGTTACTTTTGTGGTCTTTGTGATAGCTCTGTAACCTATGACACCTTTCTACATCTGGTATTAATAGAACTTAAATTCTACTCCAGTCACAGTGACCCAAAGGCTTACCACAGACCCACACTGAGTATGTGTGTTTTCAAAGCAGCAGTTCAGAGCATTTCAGGGGTTGTCTAACCTAGTTTGGGGGAAGATCAAAAGAAGATTCCTCCAGGAAAATGATATTTAAGTTAATACCTAATTTACAAAGTAGTATTTGGGAGCTGGCTTTTCAGGAAGAAAAGATGATACGGAGGCAAGGCATAGTATGATCCAGGAATAAAAAGAAGTCTGCAATGGCTAGAGTCAGGAGAAATACAGGAAGTGGCACAAGATAAAGCTGGAGAGGTGAGAAGCAAAAGCTAGTTGACCATGTCGAGGGTGACAGATGAAATTGCTGGTGAAAGGTGGGAATGTTTTGAAATCACTACTTGGGGGGAAAAAAAATAAGCTTAATAGGTAATCCATCATAATAAACACATTTTGAAGGACAGGTATAATTTCTAAAAGCTTCAGTGCTCCTTCCTTCTTGGTTTGCAATGATCTATAATTTTAAGTAAGTTTCTTTGTCTAGATTGATAGCATATCTTCATTTATAAAATGCTGATCTATGACAGAGGCTTCTAATCTTTAAATAATGAGTTTTAGTGACCCGTGAATCTAATTTGAAAGGTGCTATAACATTACAGCACAGTGCAGTATTATGATCTGGTTTAAAATATTCAGTATCATTATGCCTTTAAAATGTTCTTAGGAATTAGGTTGATTATACATGAGCATTCGCTGAGTGAGTCCAAGAATATAAATGATTCCTTGGATGGCTAACTCCGGCTTGAATTATTTCAGAAAGGATAGACCAGAGGAGAGTTATGAAAAGTTTAAAGTCTTCCAGCTTCTATAGGAAGCTGTCATTTCAGGTTATATTCTTCGTATAATGGGCATTTGAAGTGAATTCTGCTGCTTTGACATTCCAAGCTGTTGTGGAATATTTTCAGAGTTTCCCCATCATTCTAAACATACTGCACGAGCCTCTCTAGGATTCAAGAGTCGCCACTTGTCACCTTTATATCCCCAATCAGAAAGGAACTGCGGAGAAGCATAGTACTTCATCATGGAAATATCTGAGTTACATTTCCCTTAAGGACAAATATTTTATCAATTGAGTAAGACAAAGAACCAGGTTTTGTTTTTTAATATCCATATGCATGTAATTTGTACTGCATCATGAGTATCTTTCGTATCAGCTCAGACCCTTACTGCTAACAAGGTTGCACACTTTCATTTCATGAATACAATGATAAATACACAGCCAGACCCATCACCAGTCTTGTGTCCTCATTATTCACGCTTGCTATGTATTGAGACAAAGTTTTACAGTGTGCTGTGCGTTAAAGTGAATGACTGTATATCCTTCCACATTAACATAGTCTTAATTTTAGATCTTAGTATCAAAATGTAAATGCCTCAGAGCCTTTGCTTGAACCAGTAACTTCTATCTGCCATTTTTATTTCCTTATGCTCATAAAAAAAAAAAATCCTTGTATAAAAGTGTATCGTCACACACTAAGAAATAATTGTTTTACACCTAGCTTCAACAGAGAAATACCACTGCCAATCACATATGCACTTGAATACATATTATTATTTTCTAAAGTAGCATCTTTGGCAAGAACTTGCAACTTGCATATACTGATGGTTTTAAATGAGTATTAATATGAATGTGAATTGATGACTCAAATAACGCCTTCAAGTAATTGTTCCATGGTTTGGTTTTCTAAGGTTGGTTCTGATTTGGCCCTGTGATAAAGATCTCTAGGACTCTACTTGTTAATGGGGATTAGTTATCCCTAATAAGTGAGCCTGTTGTAACACTTCTGGCCATTGTCTGTGTTCCATTAGACCCCGTAGCTCACTTTTGGATGCCAGTGAGTATAGCTCTAGCTCTGAGAATCAGCATTCAGCCTCCTCCTACCACACATCTGTGACGGGTGCTCTCTCAGGTGTTTCTCCTAATGCAGCTCATTGCAGTGTAAGTGTCTCTGTAGCACATACCTACAGAAATACTTTGGTGACAGAATGCTTTCAACCAGGGTTGCCACCTTACTGAAAATAAAATCAGATCACAAAAGATCTTTTGAATATGGAGAATGAGTCACTTCTCTTTCCATGTCACTTCATTGATCCAATGACAAATGCCATATGAGCACATTTGTTGTTCTGCTGAAGTTAACTCTGTGCTATAATTAGGCAGCTCTCATATTTCCCGAATATTCTTTATGCGTGCCCAACTTTAGGGCTTAGCGTCAGCTGTGCCCCATTCCTAACAAGTCTGAATGACCTCTGTAATGTCTCCCAAGTCAACTCTTTATTCAAGATCTAATTTAGAAATCAGCATTTCAGGAAAGTTCTCCTTGACTTCTCTAACTCATGTTTTCTGATTTTTCTGACTCAAGTCCTTAGAGTATATATCACAGCTAATTATATGGTGTTTGTTTTGGGGTATTTACTACTTGTTTGGAGTTTGCAAATTGGTTTGTATAATTAGGGTATGGGTTTTGAGAGAAAGAAAACAAAGCAGTTTATACCTTTTATATATCCCCTTATTTCAGTCAGTTACTGTTAGTTTATTTACATATTCAGTATTTAAATAGGTTTCTCTACAGGACTAATAGAGGAACTGACCATGGGGAGGGAAGAAAAACACCTCGATTCTCTGTCTTATCTAAGAAAAAGAATTTAAATGGAAGACTGAAAGTGTGATATAAACAAAGGATTTTATTAGTAGAGCAAAAGTCAGTATAGCACACTTTTGAGAACTGAAGGCGGGCCAACCCAAGAGAGGCAAAAATTGGCAACACTTCTTTGTTTCTCCTGCCTGGTATCCTGGCTTTAGGGGCTCTCGGGATTGATCGACAGTTTATATACATCCCTTGAGTGCTTTGGAGTGCCCGTCTCCTTTGCGCATGCTCTTTTACTCATGATGTACACAGAAAAGCCTATGGGAGGGAGCCCAAACTGCAATGTTAACTATAATACAGTGAACATTAGGTTGTGTCCACGTAAGTCCTTTTTTGCTACTGAGCAGTCCTGCCTGTTGGATTCTAACTGGTTTCTTGTTGGTACTAATTGAGAAGAAGTAAAGTCCCTTTATGTTGGAGGTAGTCACAGTGGCTTCTTCTGGACCATCTCCCTCGCCTCCACCTATCTGCCTGGTGCCCCCACTTATCTATTTACCTCACAGAACCACATGGCTTGTGAGGGTTAATGCTTTAAGAATTATTCAGTGGCACTTCCAGCCTCAGATTGAGTTTACCTAAGCAATGTTAAAATGGGCCATTGTGGTTTCTTTCTATATTTAGAGAAAGGCACGATGGTGATTAATGCTGCTCTCAGTGTTCAGTCCATTTTTTCAAAGTGACTGGACAGGGGCCTTTCCAGAAAGATTTGTTAACTTTGAAGACATATTAGCCTTTAAAAAGTGATCTCCTTCCCTTTGTCAGCTTGTCTGAAAATTATTTTTCTTAGAGATACATAGCACACACACAGGAATAATGTACTATAGATAACACTTATTGTATAGTTTCTCCAACAGTCATGGAATTTCAGGTAGTTTGCACACAAAAATATTTAGCAATATAATATTTGGAGAAAAATAGTGTTTTGTTGTAAATATTTTAAAATATGAGAAATTCTGATTTTTGTCAGTTTCTGTCCTATAATATTTTAAGGAACACTTTTTTCCTAGTGGTATCTATCAAAATAAAGTCAGAAATCAGGATTCTAGTTTTAAAAGAACTCTCTAGAGTTTGCATAGTCTGTATTCAGTGTATAATTTTGGACATTAGTGCATGCAGTATAAGAAAGTAACAGAAGGTATAAAAGAGAGAGTACTGGCCTTCAGTTGACTAAGGAGGCAATAAGAAAACTAGTGACAAGTAAAAGACAAAAATGTTTGCATGATACGTGAAATGTAAAATGAGTAAAAGATTAGAAATTAAGGAAACTTCAGCATAGCATGAAGTTATTCAGAGGAAAAACTTTTGCTATGCTTTCAGTAGATATCTTAGAAATAGATAATTATAGATTATATATGTGTCAAAATTATATGATAAAATAAAAAGAACAGGAGATGTGTGATGGAGAAAGAATAATATTCATAACTTTGTAGCATTTTATGAAAGTCTGCACCTGACTTTTGCAATTCAAATATTCGCATGCTCATGCACATACATACACAATGCCAGACTTTGCAGAAAAAATCTGGGACCACTGCTATTAATTTTGTACTTGCAAATTAGCATAGCAGTAATGACAATTTAAATAAGTGTAAAGAAAGCTTGGCTATGCACCATAAGAAATTTGATATCTTGCTTTTATGTATATATATACATACACAGATATATACAAATAGTTTTTTTTAACACTGAAGTATAAGCTAATACATTTACAACATTGTAAAAATTCCAATTTAATATCCCTCGAGAAAGATAATAAGGTAAAGGTGAGCATAAACGTATGTGACATAATCAGACTGGTTAAGTGCTTTTTATCTTTCAAGAACTGCTTTTTGCAGCTCTCTGAGCTTTCTGCTTGGAGGAATATTCTGGCAGACACAGCTTGAAGGAAGATGTTCCCTTAATTCACACCAGATGGCACTATAGAACTTTTCCATTTCCTTAAGAGGCCAAGCAAAAATAAAAGAGATGAAGTACAGTGAAAAACCCTTGTTGAGTGAATTTGTCTCTCACGTCTGTTTCCTAAGATCAACTAGCATTATTGTTTCATACATAACACAGGAATGTTGCTGGCCTAACACGCTTTTCCCTCTGTAACTCTTTATTAAAGTACAAATAAATACGTAAATAGGAATCTGTTTATATAACAATTCCCGAAAGCCTTGGGTTACGCTAATTTTCTGGGAAATAATTGATTATCTTACACATTTCATCCCCAATTTATGGGCCTGGTAGAAATCCATCAAGACGTAATCGTTAATGATTTCTCAGTGTTCACATTCCTAGTATGGTGCCTGCAAAGCTCAAAGGGCTCTAACTGAACTACTTATTAATTTTCAAGTTGCATCAGTATAGTTCACTTATTCCTTCTTTCCTACCTGCAAAAGTATGCAGACAAATTGAGACTTTAGTAAAAGTATTAATTCCGTTTATTCATCTCATATGTTTTCATAATGTTTTTTTGTTTTTCTATAGTGAAGATGATATGAATATATCATGCATTCATCATAGTATGAATATATAGTATTCACTTGTGTTGGAGAAAACACTCCAAGTTGTGGTATTTTATGAATAATGAAACAAGATTCATGTAAAAGGATATTTTCTTCTCTTCTAATTCCTCTTATTATTATTTTACAACTTCTCCATGGTGCTTTTTATCATAAAGAAATGACTCTGGGCGTAATGGTATAAAAATCCATTTAGATTGCTATGCCATGTATTTAAATATTAATATTTAATTAGTAACATACCCATTCTGTGCAAAAATCAAATAATATACAACATTTCCACTTTCTTATGATTCAATTTTGTCCTTGTATATTTATACAGAAGTCTATCAACTTCGGATTTTCAAGAAGCTACCAAAATGATTGCATTTTAAATAAATATCTTAGCAAAGTTTAAAGCTCAGATATCATGTTTAACATAGATCATTTTCCTATAATTTGTATAGAAATAACACGTATTGCTTTAGACAATGCAATGAGTTACATGAAAATATTCTAAGCCACCATTTAAAGTAGATTTATTAAAATAATCTTGCCATTATCAAATCCATAATTATAAATTAATCAGATAATAGATGTCAAACACATCCCTTCACATCTCATAGAATCTAAGCAACCCAAAATATCTTTGACTTTTACTTACGTGCCTTAAAAAGTTAGAGCTGTAAACATCTGTAAACCATAAAGAGACATGTTAGAATGTTTTTTCTTTCATTTGACATTCTATAAATAGGGGTCTGTAATGAGAGCTTTTTAGCATAAAGGGAAAAAGCATATGCTTATATGAATGTTTTGGTAGAATTGTCTAAAGGTTACACAAGAAATAAGTTAATGGACTGAAGTTTATAGCTGTGTATATAACTGTCAAATCTTTCTGTAAATTACCTTTCTCTTCTACTGGCTGGAATGCAAAAATCCAATAAACTGTTAATAAAAATGGAAAGGTCATATGTAAATATCAAAGATCTTGAAAATGAACTAGAAAAGATGATAGTTTGCAGGAACATATTATTTCATATTCTGTTTCATTGTATTCTAAGTGTGATTTGGGTTGCAAAGTATGTTTCCAAGGAAAAAAAAATGAGTAGGAAAAGTTTCTATAAAAAAGAGATTAGTTTCCCATCTGAAAAAAGGAGTTTGAGTACTAATTGGCTGTTGGTTTCTGCAACTTCAGAAGAATTGCAAACAATTAAACGCTTTGATATTTTCACTGATTAAGCAAACTCTTAATAGGGCCTCATGGAATTTTTCCAGAAACACTGAGAGAGCACAGTCTGGGAGGGGTGTGCGTATGTGATGGACCGTTCATTGCTCAGGGCCTGGGAGGCTCCTCTTCTTTCTGCAGCCAGACACCTCACAGTCTCGCAGTTGCTGGCCTGGTCTTGAGCTTGCAAAGAATTGGCACCTGGGAGAACGAGAGCAGAAACTACTCTTCTCCACCCTACTCCATTTGTCCAAAGACAGAATGTTCCTTTTAAAGCCGATCTGAAAGTTGTAGCCTCCTAAAGGTAATTTCATTTAGGCCTAGGGAGAAGCTGAGTCTGAACACATGCTGTTTCTGATGAAGCCATGCATGGTGCCTCTTGATCTGCTGTGCCTGTATTTTAAGGGCTGTTCTGGTGCCTGAAGATAATGGTTGGCAGAAGGGCAAAGTATGGGTTTGTTCCCCTGAATAGGTCCTTGAAAGAGCAATTTCTTTCCTCTTTTCTTTCTCTATTTTATTTCAGCAGTGTCCAAACTCTAAAATTTTTGTACAGGATCAACATAAGAATCAAGTTTCATCAAGACTATGAAGTAATAAGTAGCACTGATTGCTACTGATGTCTTTAAGCTGAGGGGACGATTAACCCTTTATGATTTAGGCAGATACTCAGTTTTCTTTAAATGTTCTAAATTATTCACCAAAAGCAATGAATGAATAGATGAGTTTATTTAGGCCAATGCTTCATGTTTTCTTAAATGATCTAAATTATTCAGGAAAAGCACGGAATGAATGAATGAATTTATTTCACTGGAAGCATATGATTAAGATCAGCTTTCCAAATAAATTTGTAATGTTCACATTTGACATAAGTAAGTGTGCTCCTTTCATTAACTAAAGGCTGGAAAATCACAGTGAGAGAAACCCAAAAATGATCCAAACACATACTCAAGTGGGATTTTGAATGTCTAGAAAAGTTCCTTCCAGAATACATTATTTACCATATTTAAATAACATTGGCTTAAGGTCAGATTTAAACTAAAAGCCCTTTCAATTTAAACCTTTCTGATTCCTGTGATCACTTTTTCAATTAGACAATGAAAAACAATTTAGTGGATACTTAGCTTAATTGGTTTCCTTCTACTTTTTTGACCTCCAGGGCTCCGCTTATGTATTCTATGCAATATGCTTGTACAATTATCTGCCTCTTTAGAATGCACATTTCCATGATTTGGTACAAACTGTCTGATTCAATCACTATTAAGTGCTCTTTACTCCTTTTTCCTTTTAGGAGAGAAGGGTTCAAGGCTTGCTTCTAACTTCTGGAATTAGAATAAAATTGTAACTTCTTATTAATAGGAAAGAACAAGTCTGAATCAGTAAATGATGCTGCAGTTTTTAGGCAGAGTTGTTACAGAATGTCAAGAAGAATGTCATTAAAACTCTAAACAAAATGATAAAACAAGAAGTTGTTAAATAATTAGTTAATTAAGTACAGTGATAGCAGATCCAAACTTGATGAATTAGTATTTTGTAGTGATAGAATGTATTTCTCTGTTTATGTCTGTGTTTGCATCTGAGTGTGTAGATTTCTCTAGGGGTCAGGTTCTTTTGTATAGACGTCCATGCCATTTCCTTCAGTAAACTTCATTGAAGTTTTAAGTTTGATAGGTTACCAACTTACACCTAGTTGTATGCAACTAGGTATAGGAAAAAAGTCTCAAATATGGTATAGGTTTAAAAGCAAAATCAGTTTCATATGAATCCTGGTCTTAATTATCTAAAAGCTGTCATCTTAAGAAATAATTTGGTGTTACTAAAAAAAGTTTTCTAAGGATCAAATTTTCTCACTATAGTTAGGTACAGGATGACAAGTGGCATCTCATTATGTTGAAAAATGTGATTTTCAAAAACCTGATATTTATTAAAACTTTACTATTTAAGGTCATTTTACCTCATTTACATCAACCTCATTCATTCACACTTTTTAGCACTGTTTAATTAAAAGGGTAAGAAGAGACAATCTCTCTCCATAAGGAGTATGCTATAGTGCAAAGGAAGTAACAAGTTCTCCCCTACAGAAGAAACAGTAATTACACAGTGTGGTAACTCTACTCTACAAGGCTCATAATCTATTTTTTTAAGTGTTAAGGCTTAGCTGAAAGCTAGACAAGGTTAGCACTTTCGCCCTACTTCACAGATACATAAACTGAGCCCAGTAGCTCTGTACATAATTAGTGAGGATTTCAGAAAATAGAGAAGTCATTAAATGTCACAGACATCGGTTTTTCCACCTGTAAAAAGGAAGTGTTTGGGTTAAATTCTGAATTTTCTTCAAATTTACCCTTTTACCATCTTATTACTCGTTCAAGATCATACAGTTGGTGAATCTTAGAAATCAGGCCTTCTGTATCCTAAGAACACTGTGCTCAGCAGTATCCTCAATTTCTCTTCCCAAATGCGTCCAGTCCCTTCCTAAGACCTAAATTGGTGCCTGCAATTAGACTTGTTAGAGCACCCATTCTTCATATCTCATTGCCTCAAATTAATTTCCTCCAACTATATGATTATTTGGCATGTATATAATATTTAATGTCTCTGGAGAAATGTATTTGTATGTCAGCTTTTATGTCTATGTTATGGTTTTACATTTTTAATAGATCCTTCTTGTTACATTGATAGATCTACTTAGTGTACTTACAATTCTTTTACTTGTGTGCACTATACTTTTGTTTATTCAGGAGGCTATTTAATGTTGGATTATATTACAGTTAAAATTCTCCAGTTTCTAGATTCAAACTAAACCTGGGTTCCAGTCTCCATATAGTGGTATGAGCTTGGGGAGAGTTGCTTAACTTCTGTATAGTTTCTTAACTTTTATGTTCAAAAACCTTTTCACATAAAATTAGAATTACTGGAGTGAATATTCACAGATATATGTATCTATGTATGTATGTACGTGTGTGTATGTATATGTGTATATAAGTGTGTGTGTGTGTGTGTGTGTGTGTGTGTATATATATATAAATTTAGCCTTGTTGATTGAGGAATGCCTTTTTAATGGTGCTGTGATTATATCTGTTGACCTCTTGGAATTTTCTTACTAACACTGAAGTTCCAAATAGATTTTTTTATCTAGCTCTTCTAATTGCTTATCTTCAGTGTTTCTAAAGAAATGTATAAAGTTTGAACTACATGAGCGAATATGCTTTTGGGAAAGGTCCATTTTGTAATGTGCAGTATCTCTAGGATTTTTTTAGCTCTATCTGAAACCAGTTTCTCCAGTTTCCTCAGCTCACACTAACACTCCTACTATTTAGCTATCAGCAATTTGGGAAAATATGCATGGTTTGTAGGTAAAAAATAAACTAACAATGCAAGGCCCATGAGTTTTCACCTTATTCGTCCTCTTAGATTCCTCTGCAACTCCACTCAATATTTACATCTTCATATTTAGAGAGTAAATCTGTGTAAAATAACTGGTTGAATCATTCTTACTAAAACACTTAGGTCAGATTATGATGGAAACCTGATTGCTAGTATTTCTTGAGGTTTGGTTTAGGATAATGTGCCTGGATAATTTAAAATAACTAGCTGACAATATAAGAGAAGGCAGGGGAGAGGGACATAACTTTAAATTTTCTTTTTGTTTTTGTTTCATCATAGGACAGTAGCATATGAGGTCTTTGATGTTGAAGTAGAAATATTAGAATCATAACACCAATAGCAGAAATGTACTCTTCCTTTTAGGTTTAGATCACTGGCATTACATGCTTTGAAAACTAGAGGTGGGACAAAAATAAACCTGTTGATCTATTTTTTTAAACATATAATCTAGGGACAATAAGAAGAAAAGATAAAATTGCAGTGATATACCAAAGTCAAACTACACCCTACACACTTGTGGCTGTACCAGATCTGCACTATATTTAGCAGTCCTCCTGAGGCAGAGCAATGATGGCAAGACAGAGATGGGTGAGGAAATGTAATGCCTTTGTATGTTCCTCCTAGATATTAGAGGCATTGTTATGTGTGTGTTTGTGTGTGTACATATATATACACACATATACATATGAGATATATATCTTCTTTAATATTCTAGATGCAGAATCATTTAACACCAGAAATTACCTTAGATCTCCTTTTAAACGTGAAGTCCATGTTTGTATAGCTAGATTGCCATGGTGATGAGAATAATATCAGTGTTTTCTCCATTGTCTACTCTGTCTTATATGAACCTCTAAAGGTACTGATTTACCTATTGTTCTTTTGGCTCAGCTGCATACTGGGCTTTCTAGCCATGGAGCCCACAGTGAGAATCCATGAAGAAATTCTCCTCTCATTCCTGTGGCATCAAGTTGATGGAATTCAGACCATTCCTGTCATTATTACTTGCATGGACAAGGACCTTGGAATTACAGAGGAAAGTAGACACTCTCACTAGCTGAAAGAAAATAAAGCAACCACTGTTTCTGTGTTTCAGTGAATTCAGTAGGATGAGTTAAAACATTTATCTATTTTATTCAGTGTTACTGAGAACTTACCATGCATTTATATTGAACTAGACAAGTTGGAAGATGCAAACTAGAACTTTGGTTATCCATACTTACTTATTCACATGTATGCACATATATAAGGGTTGAGATGAGTACACAGAAGTAAAAGAAGATTGATGTTGCTGACAAAAATTAAGCAGTCTATCTGAGAAAGAAATGGAAAATTTTATTCAAGCCAAATTGAGGGTTAGAACCCTGGAGCAGCCTCTCAGAAAGCCCCAAGAACTGTTCCACCAGTTAGAGGTCAAAACACAGTTACCTAAGTTTTTGAGACAGAGGGCTGTGCATTAAATGACATATTATTGATGGTTTATACAGTCTAGCAGGTAGTGGGCCATGGGTCATTGTGGTGCCGTACAAGATGAAGAAGGAATGTTATCTTTTAAGGAGTTGGTGGTGGTGCTAGGTGTCTTGTTGGTTGCTCTTTATGGTTGAGCAGGTATCTCTGCCGATGAGGGAGGTTTCATAGATGCATAATGCAGATATACAATATACAGTAGAAAAGAGAGAGGAGGCCAAATGGTAGAGAAAAACTTCTTATGCTTTAATAGTTCTTGTCTTGCCATAAAATGTAAATTTTACTTTACAATGTGAAGTTGCACTTAGAGCTGACAGTGCAAAACAACAATTTTTTTACTGCAGTATGCAGCTTTTGGTAGCTTCAAATTTGTCCAGTATCCTAGAACCATGGGACAAGAAATAGCAACAGGAAGGACTAGCTCAAGAGCAGCCTTGGAGGACTGTAGGTGAAGGACAATGAGATTCTAATAAGAATTGATCTCTACCCTCCTGTTCTCTAATGTGTCTCTGGGGAGCCTTCCAGACGATTATCATGACACTTACAATACAGTATTCTATCAATCTGTGTATTTTCTTGTTTCTCTTAATTGACAGCCAACTGAGGGCAGATAATGTTGTTTAACTTTTTGCAGGCCCAGTGTATGTTTAATCTTTAATACATAGGATGCAATCAACTATGTATGGCAGATGAAGAATAGTACCATTTTCATTAATGTAAAAGTTATATCATATTATTAAGACAAACTTAAAGGGAAGTGCCAGAAAAATAACTTTATTTTACTTTAATGGATAATTTTGTCTTTTCCCAAACAAAATAGTTAAAATGTCATTGAGCATTGATGTTTTTTCCAATGATAACAGTTGTCATTGAAAACATAATAAAATATTCTTGACAAATTTGGGCTGGGAAAAATGGCACAGAGTTACAGTCCAAAAGGAAACTTAAGAATGGCTGGGGGTATAATTAGTAAATAATTAACTGGACAGTAATGATATTAAATAATTTTCTTCTGAACATGCCATTAAAGCCATTGTTCCCATAGAAGTTAAAAGAAAAGGGCAAAGTGCAAAAGTTTAACAGCATTGCATAGAAAATTGATGAAGATTAACATGTTTGAGTGCTTCAAAATAATCCACCTATGTTGATGTAATTCTTATTAAAAGATTTGTTATCAAAACATGTAATTAAAACATCCATTAGATAGAAAATGTAAGCAGCTATTATTTTGAATTCACAATCATATTTAAAGAATAAAACCCAAAATGCTGGGTTCATATTATAGGTGCCAGAATGATGCTCTTGAAGCATGGTCTAGATCTCACCATTCCTCTGCTAAAAAAACTGCAGTAGTATCTAACCTCACACAGAATAAAAGTTAAATCCCATACAGTGGCCTAAAATTCTTTTAAAATATACACTTTCCTTCACTCTTTTGTCTGAGCTCATCTAAATCACTTTTCCTGTTACTCTGATCAAACTAATGTTCTTGATATTCCTCAAATACACCAAAAGCATACGTCTGCAGGAGACCTTTGCATTTCAGATTTCTACACTTGGAATGCTCTTCCCCCAGACAGCCGCATGACTCTCATCTTCATCTTTTAGGCTTCTGCACACATGTTTTATTTTTATCAATCCAGCTTTCCTTGACAACCCTATTTAAAATAGTAATGACCAAACCAGTAATATTTATTCCTATTATATGCTTTATTTTTCCTCCAGAAAACTTATCAAAATTTAAAATATTATATATGTTACTTATTTTATGATTGTTTCTTCATAATATAATTTAGGCTCATTTAAGATAGGATTTTTTTTTCCTCTCTAGATCACTGCTCTCTCTTCCACATCAGGAATAGTGATATATAGCCAATAATTTATTTTTTTTTTTTGACAAAGGAAAGAAAGAAAAGACGGCAGGAAACAATAAATAAGGAAAGGAAAAAGAAAAGTGGGAAGTGAGGAAGGGGAGAAGAAAAATAGAGGGAATGCAGGATCTAGCGAAGGAAGAAATAAAGGATAGACATTGAAATTGCAAATATGGAGATAGAAAAATACGTATTTTGAGATTTGAGGCTTACTACCCTTGGATCTAAATTTTCCAATTGCTGATTGTAAATGTATTTAAAACTTTCACGGGCTTCTATCCTATGCTTTCAACTAGAAGTGAATATGAGGTCAAATGAGCAGTGTTGTTGATCCTATTTGATTGGGTTCCTTGGAAACAGACTCTGAAATAAAGTTTTCATGCAGATGGTTTGCTGAAGAGAGACACAGAAGATAAACTTGTACAAAACTGAGGAAGGAACCATTGGATAGAGGCTATTTATCAATGCAGTGCAACTGAAGCCTCAGCCAATCTCAACATAAGTTCAAGGCCCATGAGGCTGATTCTATGCATTTCCTATCCAAATATTGACCACATGTTAACTCTGGGAGGGGAAATAACCTTGGGTTAGGCAATTAAGTATCTCCCTGAGGATGAGGGCAACTGTGAGTGGCTGTTATAATTTATCAGCAGCTGATAATTCCTTTGTCTAGGAGATAGATGTGTCAACCCTGCCAGGGATATTTGGGCAGAACAACACAATACCCATTGTGTGTTTTTTTCCTAGCTTTATTAAGATATAATTGACATGTAGAATTGTATAAGTTTAAGTTTCACAGTGTGACTATTCCATGCACATGTATATTGCAAAATGATTACTACAATAAGGTTAAATAAATATCTTTCAACTAACAAAATTACCATTCTGCTTTTGTTATAGTAAGAATATTCAATATTTACTCTCTTGGCAATTTTCAAGAATGCAATATAATATTGTTAATTATAATCACCATTTGCTACATTAGATCCCCAGAATTCACTCATCTGAAGTGGGAAGTTTGTACTCTTTGATCAGCATCTTTCCATTCCCCTGCTCCCACCCCTACAACCATTAGCAACCACCATTCTACTCGATTTCCTTTCTTTATTTTTCAGAGCATTCACTGTTAATGTATAGAAACACAGCTACTTTTTGCTTCTTGATTTTAAGTCTTGAAACTTCACTGAATTTGTTGATTAGTTCTAAAGGTTTTTTGGTGGAGTCTTTAGAATTTTTTATGTCCATTATCATATCAACTGTAAACTTCCTTCTTTCTAATTTGTATACCTGTTATACAAATTATTTGTATTTCTTCTTGACTAATTGCTCTGGCTAGGACTTCCAGCACTATGTTGAATAGAAGTGGTGAGAGAGGGTACCCTTGTCTTACTCCTGATCTTAGAGGAAAAGCTTTTCAATCTTTCACTGTTGAGTCTGATGCTAGCTATTCATTTGTCATATATGGCTTTTATTATGTTGAGGTACATTTCTTTTATACTTGATTTTTTTAGAATTTTTATTATAAATGAATGTCATTTTTTTCCAAAATCTTTTTGTGTCCATTAAAAGAATAATATACTTTACATCTTTCAGTCTCTCAGTATGGTATATATAACATCGATTTGCGTATCTTGAACAATCCCTGCATCCCAAGGATAAATCCCACTTGGTTATGCTGAATAATCCTTCTAATGAGCTGTTGAATTCATTTTGCTAGGATTTTATCGAGAATGTTTATTGTATTTATCAGGGGTATTGGCCTGTAGTCTTCTTTTCTTGTAGTGTTCTTATCTGGCTTTGATATCAGGGTAATGCTAGCCTCGTAAATGAGTTTGGTAGTGTTCTCTCCTCTTCAATGTTTAAGAAGAATTGGCTCTAATTCTTCTTTCAGTGTTTGATAGAATTCAACAGTGAAACCACCTTGCCTTGGGCTTTTCCTTGTTGTGAGGTTATTGATTGCTGATACAACCTCCTTCCTTACTCAGTATTGATCTGTTCAGATTTTCTATTTTTTTATGACTCTGCCTTGATAGTTTGTATGTTTCTAGTAATTTTTCTGTTTCCCCTAGGTTATCAAATTTGTTAGCCTATAACTTTTCATATAGTCTCATGATTCTATTTTATTTCCATGGTATTGGTAGTAATGGTGCCATTTTTCATTTCTGATTTTATTTTGGGGGGCCTTTTCTCTTCTTTTCCTAGTTTAGCTAAGTATTTGTCAGTTTTGTTTATCTTTTTTTTTTTCCATAGCTCTTAGTTTAGTTGATCTTTTATTTCTTTTTCCTGCTCTGATTGGAGAATTTCAAATGATGTATCTTCAAGTTCTCTGATTCCTTCTTCTGCCTGGCCAAATGCACTGTTGAAGATCTCTATTGAATTTTTCATTGGGATTGTATACTTCTGCTGTAGAGGGTTTTTGTTTGTTTGTTTGTTTGTTTGTTTGTTTCCTTAAATGGTTTCTACTTCTTGTTAAACTTCTCATTCTATTCATGTACTGTTCTCCTGATTTAATTGAATTGTTTTTCTTTGTCTTATAGCTCACTGAGCTTCTGTAAAATAGTTATTTTGAATTCTTATTGGACAAATCACACATTTCCATGTCTTTTTGGTTTGTTATTGGAATATTATTATGTTCTTTTGGTGGTGCCATGTTTTCTTGTTTTTTTTTATATGTTCCTTTAAGTCTTGAATTATTGTTTTTGCATTTGAAGTAGGGTCACCTCCTCCAGTCTTTACTGACTGGATTTTGGGATAAATGTATTCCTTCAGCTCTGCTAGGGTTTCTGAGGCTTGTTCAGATCTTCCCTATGGGTGCGCCTACTCCTCATATTTTGCTTCCTTTTGTGGCAGAATTCCTAAGCTTATATGCCTTCCCTGGATTCTGCCAAACCAGGCTGAATACCAGCAGCCTCCCTTTTGCTTTCCCTAGAGTGGTGCTGGATATACAAGTTTATGGTTTCTCCCACACCCATAGAATTTGGCTCTCTGTGTGTGCTCACTAGCCATCCGCAGTGGCTCACTCTTGCCACCATCAGGGGTATGCACAAGGAATCAGATGCTGGGTGGGATGTGTGTGTGGGTAAGGTGATTAGAACACCAGTATTGCCTGTGGGACTGTTGTGGGGATCCACAGATAAGTCATTCCCAGCAGTTCATCGGCAGGCTTCTTGATAGAATCTGAGATGCATTTAGCTGGATTCATGTCCCTTTAATGTCCTACAGAAGTCCTTTCTGCTGCTCTCCCAGATAGTCCCTGCCCCATAGTCAGGAAGCATACCTCAGTATTCTGGATGGAGCAGGATAAAACTGAGTCTCGTCAGCAGCATACAACAAAGCTCAGCAAGCCAGATGCTAACTTGCATGCTCTTACATTTCCCCCTCTGGAGAAATCACAAGTTGAAAAGGCTTTTCTTGGCATTGGGCTGTCCTGTCTTAAGCAAGGGGTGATATGAACCTGCTCCTCTCACCTTATTCAATGCATCTAATCTTGGATTTTTTGCTCCAAAACTGTACTGCAACTTCTCCACTGGATTCCTGGACTTCCACAAAGGCCTTCTTGTCCACTGGTTACCGCCAACATCACTTTTCTTCATGGGCTCCTGGATTGTGATAAGAGGGGCTGAAGCTGTTTCATGGGCTGTAGACTTTAAAGTCTACAAGTAGGACTGAGATTTGTATACCTATTACCTGATATATAGGTAAGGCATGATTCCTCTTGGGTACTTTGGTATTTGTTGCTGGTGACAGAATCAAAGCCAGACTGGGCTGTAGGGAAGTCCTCAGGTATATGGAGCTGTTTCTGGGTGTGTAGCCTGGGCTACAGTCACAAGTAGACACCTGAGTGTGGGCTTGCTTTCTCAAAACAGCTTTCCTCAGACTTGGACTTCTCCAAGGTTTCACAGTCTCCTACCTAGATCCCAAAGCTCCCACAAAGGCACTTCTGTCTGTGTATAAATGCAAAATTATGCTGTTGAGGGGAGATACATGTGAAGGAAGTCTTAGCTGGCTGTCTTGCTGATGTCCATCCCCATTGCATTGTGTTTTACTGTTTGTACCTCTCTGGAGTCTCATTCTTTGGAACAGTGGTGGTTCTCAAATACGTGAACCATCTGAGATGCATATTAAAAATACATATTTAGGGACCCAGAGAAGTTGAGTAAATCAGAAGTTCTTGGAATCAAGATAAAAAACCACATTTCTAATTGGCATCAAGTAATACTGACCTAGATGGCAAGTAGTTTCCGTGGTAAGGAAGACTCCACTCACATTTCCACTGTAAACTCAAAGAAGGCAAATTTTATCTTATTAATCTTGTTTCTCCATTTTCTGATACATAATGATAATTATAATACATTAATAAACATTTCTTTTTAATGAAAAATTGTGTATCAATGGTAATATATCAGTCAATATTAATTGGCAAAAACATTTTATTATTGGTACAGACATAATTTTACTGTGAAGCTCATTTCTTTCTTCCAGAAGTAGAATTGTAGCTTATTTTATTTTTATAAGTAGACTACATTACTGCATTGCTTAGAAGCAACTAAGATGTCTTTCAGTAGGTGAATGGTTAAATAAATTCTGGTGATCCAGACAATGGGATATTATTCAGTGCTGAAAATAAATGAGCTGTCAACCCATAAAGAGACTTTAAGGAATCTTAAATGCACATTACTAAGTGAAAGAAGCCAATCTTAAAAGGCTACACACAATATGAGTTCAACTATATGACATTTTGGAAAAGGCAAAACTGTGGGCAATAAACAATAAAAGGACCGGTGGTTGCCAGCAGGTGGGGGTAGAGGGATGCTATAGTGATGGCTACATGCCAGTATACATTTGTCTGAATCCATAGAAGACATAACACCAAGAGTGAACACGAATGTAAACTGTGGACTTTGGGTGATTATCATGTGTCAGTGTATGTTCATCGGGTGCAACAAATGTGGCCATCTGGAGGGGGATGTTGATTAACTGGGGAGGCATGTCTTGGGGCAGGGAGATAGATGAGCCCTTTTCCTCCCTTTCAGTTTTGCTGTGAGCCTAAAACTCTAAAAAATAAAATTTATTAAAAGTAAATAAAGTGTAGATAGTGTTGGGGGCAATAAGAGATTTCCATTCACTCAGAGACCTGACCTGGGGAGAGGAGACATAATTTATGTTATATATAGTTGTGATTTTTAAAATTTAGTTTTGTATTAGAAATGTATTTACTAAATGGTGACTCTATTAGCTCTAAACGTTGCCTTCAATGGTGTATGCTATCTAAAAATAAGTCAAATAGGCAGAGGGCCTGCCATATTTTCATGCCAGGGCAGGGGCAGTTAACCCCCACTGAGTAAATTTTATAAAGATTCTGAGACCAGAGTAAAGCTGTATTTTTCATTTTAAAACGTCACCCTGACCAATGTTTTCCCCACACCCAGGCCTTCTGCAAAAGCAGTAAATCTCACAGGTTCCAACTGGTTATTAGATGTAATCATGTGAGTGAGGAGGGGAAACGGCAGTAAGCTTTGTGGATGTCGCTTCTTCTAACTGCTTGCTCAGTTATCTTACTGGCAGATGTTTGTGCAAGATGGATAGCTAACGTAAAATAGTTTTGGAAAAAAAAAAGATGTGTTTTCATTTGGTGTATATGTGTGTTTTTTCTTGCTGAAGCAGTTTACAGCTGCAGCTGGTTAACATTAGAGATGAGTAGATCCTTTGAAAGGCCAAAAGGGCCCTACGGGCATATTTCTATTCTAGGTCTGGATTCCAGAAGCAACTAATAGACAACACTAGGGACAAACTCAGAAGTTGTACTCCCAACCTGAGTTGAAGATAATGCATATTTATATTTTGTCTTGGGAAACCTGTTAAAATGCCTGAAATCAGTCTCACTGACACTATTGAATTTGTTTTTTCTTCCATTTCACCCTCTCTCTCTGTATATATGTATATCCCATCTTAAGATTAATACTAAGCATTATCTTTTAATTTATACCAGACAATTTGAAATAAGTTAGGACAATGCTGAGAATGCCAAAAATTCTTGAAATTTCTTCTTATTCAGTAAATAATTATTAGTTCTTAATTATTGACTCAGTAGGACAAAAGGCTTAAAAAGTAGAAAAATAAAAATAAAAATGAGATCGTCTGTGACTTTTGTAACCAAAACCAAGTCTGTCATACCATTGTCTTCAAACTTACGGTTCTTTTTTTGAGAACTACTACTGCAAAGTTTTTGCTACATTTTCTTCTTTTTTTAAGTGTATTTCTTGACAACATCACATAGCTATTACAATAACTTCAATCCTCACCTGTGGCTTCAGTCTATATTTTGAGACCCAAGCTTTATTTCAGTTGCACATTAAGTTATTCATTTGCTCAACAAACATTTATTTATCACTATATATATACATATATGTATATGTATATGTATATGTATATATATATATATATATATATATATACACACACAAACATATTAGATAGAAATGTTGTTTGCTCTCATGTACCTTACATTATAAAGGAAAATATAAAAATAATAATACATGTGTATATATACTCATTAAATATTTATATAACTTATTTTATAAGATGTGTTATGGACTGAATATTTGTGTTCCCCTCACCCCAAAATTCATATTTTGAATCCCTAACCCCAATATGATTATTTTGGAGATGAGTCCCTTGAGAGGTAATTAAGATTTGATGAGATTATGAAGGTGGAGACTTCATGATGGGATTAATGCTCTCAAAAGAAAACTCAGAGAGCTAACTAGCTCTTTCTGGCTCTGACTCCCTCTCTCTCCTCCTCCTGCTCTCTCTCAATCTCCCATATACACACACAAAGGAGAGGTCATATAAGCACATAGAGAGAAGGAGACAGTCTGCAAGTCAGGAAGCTCCCACTGGGGACTAAATAGGCCAGCCCCTTGATGTCGGGCTTCCCAGCCTTTAGAAGTGTGACATGACAAATAAGTTCTTTGCTTAAGATAACCAGTCTATGGTATTTTGTTATGGCAGCGCAAGCTGATTTATATACATATTTTTTTTCATAATGATAACTGTGATGATAGTTATGAGAAGAAATGCAGAATACTGATAGCATTTACCAATGAGACTTAACCTAATTTAGGGAGTTTAAGAAAGTTTCCCTAGCACTTCCCTGAAGAATTAATATGTATTCCTGGCCTATAATATGAGCAAAAGTAATCCAGATAAAGAAATTACAGCTAATTTACTTAGATATGTGTGGTTTAATTATTAAAGTATCATGATCATAACTGTTTGTAAAAGGTCATCTTAGCTTCATTTTGAAGAATGAATTATAGAAGATCAAAACTAGACCATGGAGCATAGAGGCCAGGTGAGAGATGATTATGGCTTTCTCAACAGTGGTCATAGAGATAATAGATTTTATTAGGTGAATTTCAGATATGATTGGAGTTAGAGATAAAATTAATTGCCAGTGGATTGATAGGGGGGTAAAAGAATTATCCCAAATTAAATATACATTTTTGGTGTGAGAAACTATAATTGCTCATTGTGGAGTTTTCAAAGGGGAAGACAGTTTTCAGACTGCGAGGGGTACAGATTTTGGGAAGTAATCGATAAGCCTTTTGGGCCCATGTTCAGTTTGAATTGCCTACTACACATCGAAGACAAGCTATCAAGTGAGCATTGAATGTACATATCCGGAATTTTGTAGAAAAGTCAGTGCTGAAGATTCAGAACAGAATCACAGATTATAGTTGTTTAAGATCTAAGCGCCTGACCGCATGCTAGTTGGAGAGCATGGATGCAGTGATAGGAGAAAGCCCAAGATGCATCCACAGCTTTAAGCAGGAGAGAGGGAGGAGCTAACAGAAAAGAAGGGAGAGGATTCGTCAGCGAGGTGGGAAAATTCACACAGTGCAGGGTAAAAGAAAGCGAACAAAAGGGTAAAGTGATCAATTTTTCTAAATACATCTGAGTTTAAAAATATGAAAAGATAACTAATCATTGAGTTTAGAAAGCTGGAAATAAGGAACAACATTGAAAAGGAAAACCTCAATGGAATTGGAGAGAAAAACAGCAGAAAATTGTCAAAAAGAAAGTTGTTATATTGAGACAAGAGAAGAAATTGTTTAGAAACAATAGTGAGACACAAGAAAAGAATGTACCCAAACCCATGGCCCCAAATACAGGAGTGAAACAGGAAAAAAAGAAATACAGATTTCACATGAAATGGCTTTAAGGCAATCAGTTACTAGAAGGAAACTAACAATGAATTTACAGTAAGAAGTAAAGATGGAAGGAACATTTAAAAAATGAATATATGGACTGATTTGTTGGTTAAGAAAATAATTTTAGAAGAGGGAAAGTGTGAGAATTTGTATCAGATTATCGGATGTGCCAGTGAGGGTCTGGACTGTGTCTCGTTACTAAGGTAAACAGATGAGTTATTACAGGGATCTCTGGAAATACATGCCATATGTAAGGAAAGTATTCTACGGAATTCACAAATAGAGATATTTATGTTATATTTAAAATTACACTTAACTCTTTTATGAGACCTTCCACAAGTCTTTTCAGGCTGGGTTTTATTCTTGTCTTGTATGTTTGTATGTTGCTATATGCGTATCTATATTCTATTCATTGTTTCATTTTCTAGTTTTCTGTTCATGTGTCTCTCTCTCCCACTACATCTTTAAGAGGAGAGCTTGTGTATTATATTTCTTTGGATTCTAGGTACATGAAATGGTGTTTATGAAATGCATACAAAGCACTAGAAATGTATTGGTGGCATTCCTTGACTTCAGACATCAAGAAGGGGACAAATACTCATGTGTCATCCAGGCAGCATCATAATGAGATTTTCTTTGTCAGTTTCTTAATATGTAATGTGAAATATAAAATTTTAATTTCCAAGATGATGAGTCTTTTTTTCCCCCCTTTTAGGGTTGAGTTGGAAGTACAGCTTTATCAAAGAGATTAATTCAGTCTCATGAGAAGAATCACCTTACAGTTTCTCTAGTCTTTATCCCTTTATGCCTGAAAAATAAACAACAAAAAAAAAATTGTATGCAGAGAAACTGAAAACCATCTAAGTGTTTCAGAGAAAATTTAACCCAGGGAATTGGTTACATGGATTATTAAAGACTGAAGGAACACGATTTATGAGAAAGTAAGTAGAGATTAGAAACAACAGGAAGCACTACCACTCCTAAGACTGGGAAATACATAAAAGAAGAGATATTATGACAGCCCTGAGATTGGTGCTCTATTGCAAGGGCTAAACCTCATCAGGAACTGAGTGAGATATAGAAGAAAGGACTATTTTGTAGCAAAGAGAATAATGGAAAGAAAGAGCTAATGCCAGTGAGGCCACTGGAAACAAAGAGAGCTTAGAAATAATCTCACTTTGTTCCTACACTTGACCTATATTCTTCCAATTTCTACTATTTGCCCAAAGGCAAACACTTGGACGATTTTGTTCCTACAACACTAAGCAAAACAAGAAGAGGAACTGATAGGAATGCATCCAAGAGGAAATAGACCAATTACTGGCATACATTCTTAGATAACACATACTCAAAGATAAATCTCTCAAAAATATCTTACTAAATAATAAAAGATGATGACAAAACATTTACAATTGTATTATTACTCTGGAACAACTTTGCTGAAACTGTAAATGCTTGGACTCATTTAGAAATATTGTCCATTTATTCATAAATTCGTATCAGTACAGAAAAAATCTATGACTAAATCTTTATTCCCTCATTTGCTTCACCCATTAGGAAAAAAATCCATTATTATCTGATTTAGAAAGAATGGTATTAAGATGGTAGAGCTCACTGACTTTTGAAAGCATGGGAAGAAATTGAGCAGTATTTCTCGCCTCAGATCAGTGTCTTATGCCATTTTTAGTTTGAAATTACCCTTTTGATTCTGCTACAGGAAAATGGTATTAGGCAATTTAAGTAATAGCAATCAAAATTAATGATTATGTTTTCATTAAATTCAAATGCCCTGGAAGTATTGTCATTGAAATCATTTTCCACCTTCCAAAAGGAACACTTTTTATTTTCAATGCTTTTTCTTAGTTAGTTTCTTACGTAATGACATAGAAGAAATCAAAATAACTCCAGTATATTCAACCACTAATTTCCTAATTGGAGATTGAGTTTCGGTTCATTTTTCTTCCATAAGAGGATACATCTGTTTAATAAAAGAGAAGAGGGGAATATCTTCATCACAGATACTTCTGATTAATGTTGTTAATAATAGCGAATATTTTCCATGTAAATTCAGTAGGACTTTTGGAAAGTCAGATGCTATTTTTCTGTTACTGAACAAATAATAAATCAGTCTGGAAAGGGAAGTGACGGAAACCATATCCACTACTAAATTAAAATGTACCTTAGCATTCAGCACTTTCTTGCGCTTACCTAATAAAAGTTTTACAGGCAAAGACAAAGTGAGCCAGGGAGCGGGGAGCTACAGGTAGGTAGTCCAGACAGTAGAAATAACCCTGTGCAAGAGCCCAGAGGTATAAAAAAACATGTCATCTCATGAGCCAGCAAATGATTCTATGTAGGAAAAATGTTGATTACCAAGGGAAATGTGACAGAATATAGAGCCAGAGCATTAATAAGGAAAATCCATGTCATGAAAGGATTGGAATTTGACACATTTTCTTAAGAGTGATGGAATTTTATTGACTTTTTGGGAGGGCGAGACATGATCACATTTTCATTTTCTAACAGTCTTTTCTTAGTATTGAAAATACATTGATAGGGACATCGCATTAAACTGAAAGGAAAGAGAGAACAATTCAAATGTCGCAGTTATCCTTGAAAGTGATAGTGGTTCCTGAGCTGCTTAGAGGTGAGAGGGATTAGAGAGAATTGGGGTGATTTAAAATCTGTAAAGTAAAAAGCAATGAAAAGTCATTGATTAGATGAGACATATGAATGAGAAGGACACTAAAACAAAACCATGGTTAAAGCCTAGACTCTTTCTGTTCTGTGTTTATTCTTTTGCAGCTTTGCATAGTTGGAGGGAAAATACCCAACCACATGGAATGGATCTCTGCTAACTATGTGTATGGTTTTTGGTACTTTTTGGCTCTCAAATTATATTCTGGTAATTCACTTACTCTCTCACTATCGAGACTCACTAGTTCACGCCTTTTCCTCTGTGGTTGGTCACTCCATAATTCCCTCCACACTCATCCTCGCTTTGTACTTCACTAGGATAAGTGGAAGCAATTCCATAGACTCCCATCATCATATCTGCACATCTACCTGCACAGATATCTGCAGACACTTTCTTTGTTCCTAGTCATGCATAATTTTCTCTCAAACACACTCACTTATTTGGACATTAGGTCCCGTATCTTGGACTCATAATATATTTACCTTATTCTTCTTCTCTCAACAACTTAATGTCAGAGCAGTAACTCTAAGATGATGCAGTCAAATTTCATGGCTTTAAATACCATCTATATATTGATAACCCCCAATATTGTTTTTTCTCTTGTAGAGTCTTATATCCTGATATTCCACCACTCTTGACATTTCCACTTGGATAATTAATGTATCTCAGATTTACCATGGCCATGGCAGATTTGCTCTTCCTCCCCCTAAAACATGCCTACCAATAATCTTTCTTCAACTGATTGACAACAAGTCAGTCTTTCCACTTGTTTAGAGAAAACATTTTGAAGGCATTCTTGATTTTCTTTCTTTTATATTCTTTGTTGGATGTATTACAAGTCTTATTTGTTTAACATTCTAAATGCACCCAAAATACTGTTATTTACCACCCTGTATTACTACCAGTCTGGCTCCAGCCACTATCATTTCACCCTTGGATTAGTACAAATAGCCTTCTAATAGATTCCTCTGCTTCCATGCTTGGACTCCTACAGTTTATTCTTTATTCTTCAGCAGAGTAAGTGGATCATGTCACTTTTCTGGCCACCTTCTTATAATTGCTCTCCATCAAAATATCATACAGCAAATGCAATGTCAGAGTCCTTGAAATGGTCTACAGGGTCCTTCTGTAGCTCCCTTATTACCTCTAGGGGATTAATTCTCCGTTACCTTTAACTTCGTCATCTACTTCTCATTAATTGCTTATTTATCTCCAGCTACACCAGTTTCCCCCTTACAATTAAAATATGCTAAGAGTAGTCCCATCTTAGTTTTGTTTTTTGGTTTTTGTTTGTTTGTTTCTTCCTGGATATATCCTCTGAGGGGATCACTCAATCCCTAGTTATTCACTTGGCTAATTTTAGCTCTTCCTCCAAATCTTGGCTTAAATGCTATCTTCCCACTTAGCTCTATCCCTGACTACCCTATTTAATGTTATAAGTTTTCCTCCAACCTCGACCACTTTAAATCTCCTTTAGCCTATTATTGTCTGTTTTTTTGTAAAATACTATTTACTTACAATATTTACTGGTAATTTTTATCTTACATCTGTATTAAAAGCTTAATAGGGCAAAGATCTATGCTGCTTTTTCATTGATGTCTTCTAAGTAACAAAAACAAAATCTGGAGCATGGTTGGTGATAAATAGATCTTTATTAAATTAAAGAATGCATGCATGAAGTTTATTACTTTTGTCCTAATTTTCCTAAGAGCATTTCTATTTGAGGTGAAAACTTCTTTTCTTCTTTTTCTTTCTTTCTTTTTTTTTTTTCCTGCAGCATCTCTCCTTGAGGTCTTAGAGACCATTAGACAGTTAACTGTCTGAATAAGACAGAGTCCAGGGTATAAAGAAAAATACCTTAAAAATATCAATAAAACAAATGTTATCCAGCAGGTATTTGTTTATTTGTTTCTGATTTAGTCCTTAGAACCATCTAGAGGTTGTGTTAATACCCACATTTTATATAGGAAGAATAGATATTCAGAAAAATTAACATACCCAAGGTCACACAACCAGAAAGTCACACAACTCCTGTTTAAGCAGTAATTTCAACTTTATTCCCTCTGTTTCACACAGAGAACCATTATCATGTTCTACTTTTTGTTTCTTCTCTCTATTCTAAATGCCCTGTCTCTTCATATATTTTCTACTTTCTTCTCACTCTAATCACAGTTTTAGGCTATAAAATTTGTCAATAATTATAGCCTCCCCCCCCGCAATCAAAGTGTGTATCCATTCAAGTCTCAGTTTCAATTTTGGTGTATAAATATGATAATATACATCACAGGATTATTTCTTGTGAAGCAACACCTGTTCATAGCAGTAACATAATAGTAGTGATAGTGGTATTTGCCATGGCATGACTAGCATATTTAACTTTCTACATGGTGACCAGGAGAAAATATGAATACATTTGTTCCCAGATTGCTTGCTTGTATTCCACTTTTGTATTTCTCATCTGTTCTTAATGTCTCTTCCTTTTACCTTTATAAAAAACCTATATTTATTAGGGGTATAATAAACTTCCTGAGATGTCCTGTGAGACACTAGGAAGCACAGATATAAAGACAGGCATAATCAAGGCACTGAGAGTACACACTGGAGAGGTATCTGCATATATCAGACCGTGGCACACTCTTCTCTAAATGCTGTGATGGAGGTATATTCAAACAGGGGGAAATTAGGTCTTATTAGCATCTCATTATTTTTTCTAAGTGTATGTTTCTGTGTGTGCTTATCTGAAACAATTACTTTGAACTGAGTCTTTGTCATTAAAAAAAAAAAAAGACCCCACTTCTGTTTTTAAGTGTGGTTATGTAACAAAGAGATACAGGAATTACTTGTCACACATTCTCTGAGATTTCAAAGTTTTTATTTAAATAACATTGAAGATATTGTCATAGTAATTTAGTTTCAACCTTAGAGAAAAATGTTCTACAGAGACTGAGCACATTGTAAAGCTTTTTGCAGGCTTAAACCAGAACTATTTTAAGGACAATTTAACATTAAGCTAGAAGATGCTTTAAATAGTAGTAGCTTGCCTTTTGAATTTAATGGCTGTACAACTTCAATCACCAATACTTTCTCAAATTCTTTTACAAACTGAAGACTAGAGAAAAAGTGTTAGACATTCTCACCAGATAAAGCCTAGATGAAACTTTTGTCCGGGATATTGTTGCACTTGTTTGGTTGAGTCAAATTCAATATTACTGCGAATGTCGGGAGGAATTTGGCATCAGTGCTGCAAATATTTTGTTTGAAAATGTATATTTAAACAGCTGAGTTAACACGGAGGCATCTGTGCATTATTCCTACTAACAAGGACCCAAAGTATGTCTTCCAGACATTGCTGCTAGCAAAGACCAGTGTGGCAAGTCCTGGGAAGAGTGAAAAGTATGAATTCATCCCTCAAAGCCCATGCTTCTTATCAATCTTTGAGAAGAGATAAGGGAAAATGCAGAGAATTACACAGGGACAGACATGTAGAATAAACATTTTTCATGTGGTTATCATCAAGCATCTTTTGAACTCTTTTCTTCAGCCTGGGAAATGTATCCCACTTTTATTCGCATCTATCAATGTAGAAGCCAAAACTTGCCTTTCTAGTCATAGGACCAAAGATGCACAGAATTCAGTTTTTACTGAGGAAGATTTGAAGATATTTAGCTTTTTGAGGACAGCAGGGTCAGGAATTTTTCTGCCCCCACCTTGATAAATGTATAAAAGCCATGATGCCTTTGATAAACTACGCATCGCAGAATGGTTGTAGCGGTAGTTTCTTCCCTAAAGCAATCCCCATCCCGTTCTATGTACTTTTCCTGGTTGGGTGACTCTTCCTGCCAAACTCTCTGGCACTACTGCAGAGTCCATGAGGTGTGAAACATCATTTAATAAGTGTATTGTCTGGTTTAATTCTTATGGTCGTAACCAAAAACTCTGCAAGTGCTTTCTTAGTATGGCTCAACTTTTCCATGACTCTTGACAATTTTTTCAATTTCCTTGCCCTTCTGCTTTTGTTACAGCTTTCTAGGGAAACACATAAACATACACACAGACATCCACACACACACAAAGCTTTCATTCAGATTTCACTTTCCTCTCTGCCTTCATGCAGACTCCTGAGAGCTGCTGAAAAAAATCACACAGCTGGGCTTGCTGATATCATGATGAATTCATGTTAATCAACCTCAATTAGGCCCTTCTCATCAAAATTTAAACATTCTCACAGTTTCAAAATATTAAATATATATATTTATATATTTTATATATTATATATAATATATATATATATTCCCATTATACTTTATCTAGATTAGCTACACATATTTTATCTCTTTCTTTCATATGATCTTACTCGGCCTTTGTCACTTGTAACAATTTCAGGGTCTTTTCGTTGAAGTGAAGATAAAGCCAGGAAAGTGGGAGACTTGGGTTGGATGACAAGAGGGTCCATGGTAGGACCACTTCAAGAAACAGTGTTTGTCTTACCTGTATGTACACTGCATAAGCCTGTGTTTACAGACCCTCTGATTAAGACAAAATTTGGATATCCTCTTATTGTGTTGATGTGAGAAAATAAAATCATATGAAGGACTGAAAAATATTTTTCCATGTTAAAAAGTGAATTTTAAAAAATATTACTCTATGAAAATATTTGTTATTTTTGTTTTTGTTTTCATTGAAGTATAGTTGGTTCACAATGTTGTGTTAGTTTCTGATGTATAGCATAGTGATTCAGTTGTACATAAATATACATATATATATATATATATATATTCTTTTTATATTCTTTTTCATTATAGGCTATTACAAGGTACTGAATATAGTTCTCTGTAGTATGCAGTAGGACCTTGCTGTTTATCTATTTTATATATAGTAGTTAGTATCTGCAAATCCCAAACTCTCAATTAATCCCTACACTACCCCTTACACCCCTAGTAACACAAGTTTGCTTCTATATCTGTGAGTCTATTTCTGTTTTGTAAATAAGTTCATTTGTCTGATTTTTTTTTTTAGATTCCACGTGTAAGTGATATCATATGATAATTTTCTTTCTTTCTCTGGCTGACTTCACTTAATATGACAATCTCCAGGTCCACCTATGTCACTGCAAATGACATTATTTTATTCTTTTCTACGGCTGAGTAGTGTCCTTGTCTGGTTTATTTAACTTCACATACTGATTTTGAGATTCATTCATGTTGTTATTCATGTTAATAATGTGTTTGCTTTTTTGTTGTATAGTATTCCATTGTATGGATATACCGCATGCTGTTTACTTATTCACCTGCTGAATAAAAAACTTTGGATTTTTCTTCAGTCTTTGAAAATTACAAATAGAGCTGCTAGTAAGACCATTCATCTGCAAGTCTTTATGTTTGTATTTCCCTCAGGTACATGCTTAAGTGTATTATTCTGATTTCTAAGTTAGCTATACCATGTCACATTCCTATCTTTAATTTCTCTCAGTAATGTTTTGAGATGTTCGTTGTGGAGGTCTTTGTATATCTTTGGTTCAGTTTATTTCTAAGTATTTTATTTTATTGTAATTTATGTTATTTGGCATTACTATAAATTAATTTTAAAAATTGATTTTATGGAGGTGATGGCTAGAAATTAATAGCTGTCTTGAGGTGAAAGCCATGACTTTAGAATGGCAGAATAATTATAGACTAGGATCTGGGTCACAGAAGCTTAAAAAGCAGCCTTAAGGGCTCAGGATTGCCAATCCAACTTTTCATGGTAAAGAAATGTTTTTATTCACTGTTTAACAGATGAAAAATAATACTTCATTGGAGTAGTATTTTGAATATCTGTACTACCTATTAGATTGAATACTGACCCAGTGGATTTACCCAATTAAATATGTCTGCTTATACAATTTACCGATTTATTGATTTAGATTTTAGTGTTCTCATTATGAATTTAAATTATTTTTTTAAATAATATATCTGTCTTCTAATATTTGCTGCCTTCTTATAACATAGTTGTTTGCTTTATGCTTTTTTTCTTTACTTTTTCTTTTTTTTTTTTTCGCCATAAAAATGTTTACTATTATCTAGTCAAAGCTGTACTTTCCCTTTGAGGTCATTTTAATATTAGAATATCATTCTCTCTCTGAGCAAGAGGGTTAGTATGGGATTTTACATATAATTTGTAAAATTACTTGCTTGTCACTAATTTTTATTTTTAAATGATAAGAATTAGGACAAAAGTGATTTCTTGTGTATCCCTCAATTACTTATTGTGGATATAGATGCTTTTCCTGCTTTCATATTTCAACCTTCCTTCTAGTTTCATAAGTGGTTGATCTACTACTTTTACTGTACATTTATTTGTCTTTGCCAATAAAGTTGTTTCCTTTTGTAATCTTCACATTTCTAATTGTTATCTTTTCTCTTCTGCTTAGAGAAGTTCCTTTAACATTTCTTGTAAAGCTGGTTTAGTGGTGCTGAACTCATTCAGCTTTTGCTTATCTGTAAAATCTTTACCTATACTTCAAATCTGAGTGATAGCCTTGCTGGATAGAGTATTCTTGGTTGTACATTTTTTTCCTTTCATCGCTTTGAATATATCATGCCACTCCCTTCTGGATTACAAAGTTTCTGCTGAAAAATCAGCTGACAATCTTATGGGAGTTCCCTTGCATGAAACTAGCTTTCTCTTGCTGATTTTATAATTCTCTTTTTATATTTAAATTTTACCATTTTAATTAAATTGTGTCTTTTGGACCACTTTGAGTTCATCTTGTTTGGGACTCTCTTTACTTCCTGGACCTGGATATCTGCTTCCTTTCCCTAGTTAGGGAGGTTTTCAGCTATTATTCCTTCAAATAAGTTCTCTGCCCCTTTGTCTCTCTCTTCTCCTGAGACCCCTTTAATGTTTGATGTCCTAGAGATCTCTTAACCTATCCTAATTTTAAAAAATTATCTTTTCTGTTCAGCTTGGGTAATTCCCACTACTCTGTCTTCCAGTTTGGTAATCTGTTCTGTTCCTCTGTATCATCTAACCTACTGTTGATTCTAGTGGATTTTTTTAACTTTTTTTTTCTTTATTCTTTAGTTCTATTTGGATCCTCTATGTATTTTCTAACTCTTTGTTATCCCTTTGTCTGTGTTCATCCATTCTTCTCCTGAGTTTGTTGAGCATCTTTATGACTGTTACCTTGAACTTTTGTTTATCTACACTTCACTTAGTTCTCTTTCTGATTTGTTGTTGTTGTTGTTGTTGTTGTTGTTGTTGTTGTTGCTGTTGTTGTTGTTCCATTTGGAATATATTCCTCTGTCTCCTCACGTTGCCTAATTCTCTGTGTTTATTTCTATCTATTCGGTTATCTTTCCCAATCTTAGAAAAATGGATTTATGTAGGAGCAGCAGCACACTCCTCTCTGGTCACCAAAGCTACATGCTCTATGGGTGCCCCCTGTGTGGGGTACATGTGCCCTTCTGTTGTTTTTCGGACAACTGCCGTGGGTGCACTTGTCAGTGGAGCTAGCCCTGAGCCTAGCTGACTGCCAGGCCCTACCTCATGTGGTGGCTGCTGGTCCACAGGTGGTGCTGGGGGCAGGGTCCCAGCATGGCTGGCTGTGGATACTGAGGGGTTGAGGGGCTGGTGCTGGCCCACTGGTGGGCAGGATCAGGTCCCAGGGATTTTTTTTTTTTTTTTAGATTCCACATACAATGGAGAATGGTATGGTATGGTGTTCTTATGGTATTTGTCTTTCTGTAACATTTCTTTTGGCATCATATCTTAAAGCCCTTTAATTGACCCTCAAATGCTACTATTATTTTTAAGAAAAGCATTTGTTTTCAGTTTCTACTTTGTTCCTAGCCTTTAATAAAAGGTAAAATTGAAATAAAAGGTCAAGTGCAGCAAATGAAAAACAAAAAATATGTATAACCAATTTGAATATTTGAGAATTGTCTGCATTTCTGATATTACTGCTTCTAGGTACAGGGTGAACATAGTTTCTTTCTTTTATTCTGTAATATTTGCAGGGTTTTAGTATTGGCCATGGGGGCTAGTCCAGAAGTAGAACTAAATGAAGCCTTGACCAAATTAGAATGTTATTGGCTTCAGTAATAGAGCAGTGCAAATTCAGGGAATTTCATTAACTCTTATTAAGATTGTAGTTATGTTTCTTCCAGGCCTCAGGGTACATGTTTATTTTGATTTTAGACTAATTTTCTTTTTAAGCGTTTAACATGTATCTAGTTGGAGCTTTACTCTTACAGTCAATTAGTGGAGTGAACCATTATGTGGAGTTTTTTCTAGAGAGCTGACATAACATGGAGAAGAACTCTATACCAGGATACATGTTGGGGAACTAGAGATTATTCAGTTATGTCTTTCTGACAGCAATGGAGCCCAACAAAGTATAATGATGGATATGAGGGAACTGAGGACAGATGACCTGAATGTGGACACTAGTGGTCTGTATTGCACATGCTGTTTATTTATCTATCACCTATCTGTCTATCTATCTATCTATCTATCTATCTATCTATCTAGTCTCCAGGTTCTGGCAAGAAAGTTTGCCAAAAAGAAGAGTGACCACATTAGGGAATTGGGGCTTTGTCCTTCATAGCTGTTATCTCCAAAGCAAAGATCCTGCTAGCTTCTTAAACTCTCCCATGATACTATCTTAGTCTAGGCTCAGTCAGGGAAACAGAATAAGAAGCTTTAACAAAGAAATTAGGATTTACAAGGGAGACATGAGACAGGTGGGGAAACAAAGATGAGTAAAGTCACCAAAAAGGCCCAGATTGCTACAGCAGAAAGTCAAGCAAGTAGAGGCTGAGGCCCTTCACCTGAACTGCTAGACCCAGTGTTCTCAAAGGAATCTGCTGCGGTCCACAAGAATGTCCCTCCTGTCGCTGTCACCAGCATCACAGCAGGTGATAGATAAGCAATTTCAAGTTCTGTATCGTATTTGTTCACACATCTGACCACATAATTTATTCTCATTCCCCTTGGCCAACATGAGTTTGGCTTATTCGTATTCTTTTTGTTTTAAATATACTTTATTTTTTAGAGCAGTTTCAGGTTTACAGCAAAATTGAGCAGAAAATACAGAGATCCCACATAGCCCTCCCACCCGCTCATATATACTCCCCTACCCTCAACATCCCTCATCACTATGGCATATTTGGTACCATCGATGAACCAACATGGACACATTATTATCAACCAAAGTCCATAGTTTACACTCATTGATATTCTTACCAGGTATCAGACAGGGAAGGGGATTCTGGTAAACATGGTTGCAGACTTCTTCCCTTCAATGAAAGGAACAGCAATGGGAATAAAGCCAATTTGACAAAAATTCAGAACAGATTCTATGCGATAGAAATTTTCATCAACCATTTAATAGAGGAGGAAATTAAAGTTTATAGAATTTAGGTAACTTGCCTGAAAATGAAGGTCAAGAATTAAAAAAAAAAATTAAACCCAGGGCAGTTTAACTACAGAAGAGAGTGTTATTTTATTGTTTTTGATGGTTGTTTGTGTTACCTTCAGAGCATCAGTGATTTTGAACACTAGCTTAATATTGGAATTATAAAGGACTTCTGAAAATTATGTGTCTGTGTGAAGCTCCAGAGATTCTTATTTTGCTGCCCGGTGTTGGAATTAATGGAATCTGATTTCTATCAAAACATCCTAGGTGGCTCTGATGCACAAGCTAGCATGAGAGACACTAAACTAAATCAGACTCATATTCACTCAGGATTTTCAAATTGTGGATCATGACACACTGGTGGGAACACGTATTTTCTTTATGAGCCTTAAACAGTTAAAGGAATTCAAATCCACTCTTGTTCTTACAAAAAAAAATGTAGATGATTCTATGATGTATAATTATTAGTATTATTATTAACATTATTTTATTTTCTATATCTTAATGACTACTATGTAAAATATGTATATATCAATTATTACTTGTGATTCATACACTATAATCAGTGCACTGCTAAAGAAATTATTCTATTCTGAATATTGGCATCTTTCACAGTTACAAAACTGTTACCACATATCTGTATAACTAAACCTTTAGATTGCTCAAATGTTTCTGGGAAAATTCCTTATTGTATGGGCAGTATCATTTTTGTGCTTGATAGATAATTGTCTTTTAAATACTATTTTCTTATGATTTATAATAATAAATGATTTTCTGTATGGGTAATTGTTTAGAATCATTACTGACAAAAAGTAAGTACTCAATAAATAAAATTTTTAAAAAGTGGAAAAGGAAAGAAAAGACAAAAGTATATATACTAAAAAAATTGCATAAATCTTGAGCTGGTTTTTACAATAGTGCAACTTTAATATACATATAAATTTTATTTAAATTATGTCATAGAGATTTATTTTTACCTATATATTTATCTGTACTATTTTTCATCAACTTTATGCCATTGGTTGTAAGAGATACCATTTTTCTGTGTCACTGAGAAAAAAAAAAACTGCTAAGAAAACTATGTTATCACAAAGAGTGCTTATTTTATACCTGTTGACAAATACCTAATTTTTATTTAGGTGTAGATTTTTCTCCTTATAAAAGAGGAAAATATGACCCAAAAAAGTAGTTGAAATGGTGGATTTTGCAAGTGCCCACTCTCCTCCATTTCTGCATACACGGAAGACAGATGTTCTATCCCCGTGCAGTAGGTTGCTGGCACGTCTACAGGCATGGCAGTTAAATGGAAACAGCAGTGAAATGTGAATTTCTGCACTGAAGTGGTGATTGTAGAAGAAGCTTCATGCAGCAACAGAGCCACAGGTTTGAAGCAACTTGGCCATTGATTCACCACACAGAAGACAGTTGCTCTAAAAAGTGAGCTAGATTTGCAAAATAATTTGCATACGTGAGAAATAAACTTTCACTGCATTACATCCCTAGGTTTCTGTTACTGCATCCTAATGTAGCCTATTCTGATGGATGCAAATATTAACACAAAAGTAGGGAAATGACCTAGAAAACTTAAAATATATGGCTGGGCAGTGAGTGATGAAGAAACCATCAGGGACTAGAATGATGGCATTTCATGTTGCAGTAGTAAAACATTCACTAAAATTACTACGTGCACTACCACGGGAAGTCAATCACACTTTAATGAAATGGTAGTGCACTTTGGTTGTCGTCCATGGTATTTGTATCATCAGAAGTAAATAAACATGTTAAAAAATAGTTTGGTTGGCATGCGGGTGTGAGGAAAAAAGAAAAAGAGTCGAAAGTTTCATGGACTTGTAGAATTGGAAAAGACAGCTGCTGCTTCAATCTAATGAATAAATAAGTTTGACAGATACATGGGAAGGAAATATGCAAGGAGGCCTTTCAACTGAGCACAACTCCCTACTATACCGATAAGATAAATAGTGTTGAGTCCAGTAATTCAGGGCAAAAAAATGACTAAAACTGCAGTAACTGCAACATTGTCTCTTTTAAATCAAAGAGCAAAAGATATGGGGGAAAGAAAGCAAGGAATTCAGTAGATTTGAGGGTCTTGTATAGTTGCCAAAGAAATCATAAATCTGGACTAAATGGGTAACTATGAGATACCTAAAAAATAATAATGCCATAAATCATTTTTGAACAGACAGTAGACTAAGAAAATTAGTCCTCAAAAATAACATATTTGCCAATGTCAGCTTCACACTGTGGATAGTAGAAGGTGGATAATAGAAAAGAAAAAATCTCCTTCTTAGAAGATAAAACCAGCAGCCCCAGGAGAAAAGAAGAAATGTATTCACAGGGATGAAAATCAGTGCCTAAGCAGGAAACAAGAACATTCTTTCCCCAGAATAGTAACCTTTGGTGTATGTAAGATTTCAAAATACTATGGACCAGTGGCCATATGCCTTCATATGACCTCTTGCTGAATAGACAACTGAACGTTGGCATACGGGATGTGAAGGATGGATAAATTTTCTTTTTAGTTTAATTTTTTGTTCACAGTTCCTCAAATCAAGAATGACCTTGTCTGAAAAATGTGTAAAAATTATTGTGTATTACAGCTCTTAGTCTTTGAGCTCAGTCTTGATACTGAATGGGATTTGGGGTTTGTCTTCCTTGGGGTGGGTGCTATTCATCTGTTTGGCATGAATCAGATATTTGAGGATCAGGGAGTAAACTATGATAGGCACTCTTTGGACTTACCAATATCAGGTTTACTTCTGTTTTCCTAAATCCAGACATTGCATCCTAAACCATCTGCACTTGAGTTGGCCCATGTGGGTATTTCTAGCCAGTGCTAATGTGGTGAAAACCCATGTGTGGGAGATTTTCCATTCTCCCTCTTCTCTACTTCTTTAGTGATGATGGCAGTAGCCTCAGGAAGATAGTGGAATCACAAGATAAAAACACCTTGAATTGCTCTTTGTAGAAGAATCTTTATAAGTGTATGATGGACAAATAACCATTTGACTCAGTAGCTTATAACAATTTGGAGACTGTTTCTCTAGTGTAATCTGGCCAATCCTGACCAAGAGAGTTAAAGCATTTCTAAAATTTCTTCACATTTAGGGTGGATTCTTTCTGAATTATTTTTAGCTCAGAATAATCAGTGCCTTTGGTTTCCTACACAATATTGTTCATTGTGACATCCAGTTAATGGTGATACTGCACAGCTATTATTTACATGGTAAACTTGATCCTCATACTTCGTTATCATATAAAAATATCAACAGATGGCTTTTAGAGCGAGCTCACTGCTTGCACTAACAATGACTACTGCATCAGTAGTGCTGCCTGGCTGAGAATAACTGCAGGCACCATCAATTGTAAAAACATGTCTTAATTTCAAAAATGTTAACATTTATCTTTAAATTGATGAAATACAGCATATCTCTCAAAATTTGTTTGTACACTGGTACTTTCTTAGGAAGTTGTGCAGACTGTTCTCTGAAAAACAAGTAAGTTAAAGTAAGAAAGAAAATAAAATGGAACTCAGCAAATTAATTCGTCGAGAGAATTTAAGGGAAGTCCCAGAAGATGGGGTAGAGTAGGTCTAAAGAATAGACCAGACTGGAGAATTAAGCCTCTGGTAGATAAAGACAGGTAGTAAATAAAAGATAAAAAGAAAAATAATAAAAAACAAAGGTCACACACACATAATGAATTATGAACTCAGCAAACTATCTGATGTTATACATCTTTTGAATAAAATGTAGCTCCCTTCTTCTGATAACCTGCACCATAAATTCCAGCTACCGGTAGGAGCCTTGAAATCTGATACCTGCCTTCTGGGCACACCGAGAACTTTGCGCCCTGCTTGGTCTCTGCTTCCCCTTACAATCGCTGAAAAGTGATCCCAGAAGAAAGCTGGTGTGAAGGTGAAAATGTGTGCTTGCTTTCTCTAAAGGATCACAGTCCCCTCCTATATTCTGCCCAGTTTTATAACTATTCAGGCAGGAGAGTCTATCCAGTCCCGATTACTCTCTCATGGCTGGAGTGGAAGAGTCTAGAAAACACACATTTTAATTGTAGTGAGTGGCAATGGTACAATATCAGGCTTGGGTGTAAGTTAAAAATAGCTTACCTGTCAGTCATCATTAGCTCAGGTACTCTTCCAACTCTGCAGGGTCTGAGGTGACCTCTGTTACCAGGCCACATGCTGTTCCTCAGCCCTATAGTAATAGGGCTCTCTGAAGCCCAGACAAGGCTCAACTCCAGCCCTGAGACACAGCTTCAAAAGGGAGAAAGCCTTTGATATTTCCTTGATGTTTCTTGCCCCATAATGTATAGGCCAGCCGGCTCCTATTCCTGCTCCCTGACTTCTGGCTATGCAGATTCATTACTGGCTTCAGTTTCTCTATGATGTTTTTAGCATTTGATTATATTATAGCCCTTTCTCTCTCTCTCTCTCTCTCTCTTTCTCTCTCTGACATCCTGTTAACCTTGACCTCACCCAAGGTACTTTAGTCTCATGATTAATCCCAAATATTCATCATTATCAAATTATACTATCAATAATAATATGATAGTATTAGTAATGATAGACAGTAATTTATCTCAGAATGTGGAAAGCATATCCATGTTGAGAAGAGAGTGTGTCTGTGTTTGCAATTTTGTTGTTATGTCTAAACCTTATATGCGTAAGGAAAGTGAACATTTCCCCGAGAATCTGAAGTCGGCTATGAAGTGGCCCTCAAGATGGCTGCCCCTCAGTCACCTCTGATATATACCAGCAAATGGGAAAGGAATTGGAATGGGGTTTTTGCTCATCAGATACCAGCAGTGCTTCAAGAAAACTTTATGCTCCCCAGAAGAGCCATGTTTCTTTTGTAGCTTCTTGAACCCCCTGGCATATCCCTGGGTCATACACCAGTATGAAAATAAGGGTATTACACAGAAGGTGCCTTTCTCTGTAGCTTCTATCACATAGTCTGTGTGTACTACATACAGCTGACACATTTTCTTGGTACTGATGCTGGCATGTTTTGTTTTGTGTCTCTTTCTCTATCATTAACTCCTCAACCCTCTACACACACACAGTTACACACATGCACACAGACACACGTGTACCTGCACACACACACAATACTAGTTCCTTACATAGAAAAAATCAGTTAGGTAAATAGAGTCAATGTCCAATCTTATAACTATAACTATATAACTATAGGCTGATTGTTGACAACACATTTCTTTTTTTTTCTCTTCTGTAGAGATTCACATGACTAATAATTTTCAGCTTAGATTCTCCAACAATAAAAATGCATATTGATATTAAAGTGACAAGGAATGCTTTTTGTACTTTGTTACGTATATGTATAAATTTTAATATAAACTATTTTACATTAAAAGTTAATTCAGTTAGTCTCCATGCTCCAGATTTTTTAAATTGCAATATTATCAGTAATAAACCCCTACTCACAATGTAACTCATAATTATTATAACACAACCATGAGAATTGCTGTATTCTGTATGGTAAGCAGATTTTTTGAAAGGCTTTTATTCTTCTTTTAAGCACGTGGTTGGAATAAACTATATCTTCATTTTCTTTGTTTGTTTATTAGTTTATAAAGCAGAGAAAACATTCTAGGAGTAAAGATAGATGTAGCACAATCTGAGTCCCCATAAACTGGAATGAGTAGTAAAGTCTTAAAAAAAAGCATCTTTATTAGTAATTTAATGTTACTATTTTTAGAGTTTTACTTTCTCTAATAACAATGATTTGAGGGCTATAGTCACTTAGTGTATTAACATTTATATATGGGAATCCATTATAAAGGGAAAGTGGAAAACATGTACTATTCAGAAAGATTTTATTTTTAAAACTAAATTAAGTTTCTCTTTAGTCTCGTCTCAAACTGGTTGTTTTATTATAAGTTTAGGGGAGGCTCTTGTGGCCATGCTCGCTATGTTGCAGGTATTCCTTGATGTTGAATAATAAAATCCCTGTGGGGAGGCTACACCTTTGCCTGGTGCCAACACATTCTTGGCAGCAAGAACTTCTGCATGATGAATGTTGCAATTAAAACTATTGCGTTGTGCATAAGATAACCTTCTTCAATCTTGTTTCAAATTTATCTAAGAGCTATGAAAAAACATAAAAATCTGAAGTAGAATTTTCAAATAAGGAAAGTGTATATATTTTACATACCTTCTAACTTAGTAATATTATTAATAGCAATACATTTTAAAATGAAAGAAAAAGAAAATTTTCTTTTGCCAAAAAGAGAATGCTATATTCCAAAAGTAGAGGAAATAAGAGATTCAGTAAGATGACTTCACTTCATTGTTGTCAAGAATATCTCGTTTTCAAATGTATGTTTAAAAGAAGGGCATTTTTCTCTATTCCTTTCTAATAGTGGTTAACTCTTTTTTTTTGGAAACAGAAAAAAAATTGGTACTTAGACCTATGCTTATTTTTAACTTAATTTATATTGTTTGATATTTAATTCCTGTATGGAAATATTTTAAGGTTGACTTATATGTGTATAAGTGTGATTGTATCCGTTTTTGTAATTGTCATCCATCTTTTCTCTCCGTTTTTGAGTCAGTTTTACTCTCCCTATCTTCTCCCTTATCAACTCGAATCAGCTCCACCACCCCCAGTATTCCCATGCATCACTTTAGGACAAATTCTTTTATCTTTTACTGGTATCCATATGATAACATTGTACAAATGTAGCTAGAATGCACAAGACTAGATTCACCCATCATGGGGCACACATACCCAATGAGAAGTTTTGTTTGTTTGATTTAATTTTGTCTTATAATTATGCAAAATGTTTATGTTTCCAAAGTCATATTTACAATATAATTTACATTCATAGATGGCTTTGGTTCTAATGCTATCCTCTCTACAGATAATGGAATCTTTCTGTCCTCACTCTTCTGCAACTCTCTTATTCAACACTATTTTCTGGAAATACATAATATGTCCATTACAATGTTGATATGATTTCTCTTTCTGTCCTTTTTTAAAAACTATGCATAAGACTGTAATCAACATCCTTGTGCATTCTGTAGGAACATCAAATCTTACATGTTGATATTTGGCTTCTGCTAAATAAATTTATTGATTCAATATTTCTGGATTTAAGTATTATTTAGTCTGTAAATATTTCTGAATGAATCTCTAAAAGATAAGGGCTTCTTTTGTAAATAAAATCTCAATGCTATCATCATTTAAAAATATTAATAATAATTTTTTCATACAAAATATCTAGCCAGCATTCACTTTCTCATATATCTTTGAATCAGAATAATAAAAGGTAATTGTACTTTTTAAAAATTTGTTTCTTACATCTATTTTAATTTATAGTTTCTTCCTGCATCATTTCATTTTCCTGAATTTCTCTTGTTATTCAAGAATTTCTGTTATTTTTGCAGAATGTTGCTGATTGTTTTCCAATGGTGCTTTAATTGTGTGCCTCAGTTCACTCTGTTCACTGGCAATCACTATTTCCTGGAAATCAGTAATGAGAACTAGAGGTTTGATTAAATCAGAGTAAATATAGAGAGAACTTCATATACGGTGTTGTATACTCATATCAGGAACTACATAATGTCGCTTGTCTAACTTTTTGTAATTCTAGTAACAGTTGGGATTGTGTTATTGAAGAATGCAATACTTCATATTCTAATTATTTTTCCAAATAAATGCTTGTATGGCAATGATCGAAAATATGTTTTCAAACATTATGAAATCATACATGAACTATTTCTTACATATTTCAACATATTTAAGTCAGTGTTCTGAAGATGGTCTGTAAAGAGGAAGGTATTCAAGTGGCTCTTGAGTTCTTCTGATGTGACCCTAGCTGTTTTCGCCGGTGCCCGTGATTCTTGGAATCATTTTAAACATTTTCTGTTCCCGACATGAAGCTGCTCTTGCTCTAAGAAACCCTGTGTCTTACAGTGGTCCTGCTTTTTAGAGAGCAAAACCTGTATACCTCAAGTGTTCAGGGCAGTGGATGGGCTAATTGATTCTCAGTGTTTTTAGCTAACAAAGCTAGAAAAGTGGTTTTTTATTAAAGTGACATATAAATTCAAAAATGTTCCCAATTGACCTTCAGAATTATATGATTCATCTCATCCTTCTATGCAATCTCTACTCTCCCACACTAAAATTTTTAAGATCTTCTTACACAAACTTGGTTACTTATTTGTTTTTATCTTACCCTACATGCTTAACACTTAAAGCTGACAACACCATAAGCAATATAATTAGTAAAAAAATTAACAATTATGTTAATATAAACATTGTTTTGATTTTTTTTTTTTAATCCTTGGGGAATATCCCACCAGGATGTGTAACAAATTATTCTGGTTTAATGTCACTTAAAAGACTTCCACTATGTGTGGTTACATCACAGGTTCATACCTCTACACACATTTTCATTTGCTTCAATTTCAATTTTTAAAAATTGCTTATCTTGGATTTAATTTTGTCTTATAATATGCAAATTGTTTATGTTTCCAAAGTCATATTTGCAATATAATTTACATTCATAGGTGGCTTTGTTCTAATGCTATCCTCTCTTATCTATCCCCTTCCTTACCTATAAGCAAATGTTTTTAAAGTGTTATAGTTACCCTTCCATAATTCTTAATGAGAAAAGGCAGATATTTGCATTTATGGGAACTCCTTTAGCTAGCTTTTTCATTTTTCTGAACCTCTAAAAAAGTATACATAGATATATGTATTTCATTTCCTCTTTACCTTTTTTAACTTAACAATCAATCCTGTTATCCATTCTTTATAAACTATAGATAAGCCTCTCATTCCTTTTTGCAGTTACATGGTATTCTATTGTAAAGATTTTCTTTACAATTTTAGTTTCTTAAGTCAGTTGCCTAGTTTCACCAACCTCCTGCTATGAGAAATAGGGCTGCGACAAATACCTTTATGTACATCTTTTCATGTTGTGCACCCCAGGAATATAACCTATAAATAGAACTAGTGGACAAAAGGGTAAATTTATGTATAGTACTTGGTTAGTTGGAAAGGAGTTTATTTTATTTATTTCATACTTTTATTTTAAATATGTATGCATTTTTTTGCCAACACTATTAATTCTTTGAACACACAACTAAAATAAATTTTATAAGGTTTAGTAAAGTAATATTGTTTTAAATATATCAACCATATGAAATTTAATGCACTCTCTTTGTGCTATTTATGTTTTTAATTTTGTTATTTTTTCATCAAAGAAATAGCTGATTAAAATGTCATTTTTAACAGATTCATTGAGAGTAGAGTGCAGCTTTGCATTATGACTACTATTTTTATCAAGCTACAGTTTTCAGAGTTATCATTATTTAAGTTGATGGTGAAAAGGAACTCTTAACTTAGCCCTGACTTATTGTTAGTATTATTATTCTTATTACCATTATTATTATTATTCCCTTAAGTGGGAAAAATTTAAATAAAAGTTAACCTGCTATCTATAAGGGAAATTAAATTAAATCTATAAAAAAATTACTGCATGGAAAAGGAGACATAAACATAAACATTTTGAATAGACTCAAGACTGTTGGGCTAGCATTTAACCTTAGTTTAGAATGGTGTCATTAATACCCTTTGTTGCCATTTAACTCCTGTTTTCTTTCTTTGAAAATATTCTTGGTTTCCTGTGTAGCACTTAATAATTATCTGAACCTCAGAAATAGCAATTTATAAGCATGCCTTTCTTTGCTTTAATTACAAGCATTTGCTTGTATACAAAACTAATAACATTGCCTTTAGAAATGCTGATATAGCACTCCTATGATAAACTATTTCCCAAGCCCAGATTCAGGGGTGAAAACATATGCTACCTCTTGATGGGAAAAGAATCAAAGTTAATTACAAAGAGGCGTGAACATGGGTACAGGAGACTTTACTATATTTACAAAGAATCTACCAACAGTCCTATGATCTTATCAACTGTCACATTAAAAGCAACTATAAGAAAATATGCAATTAAAAACATATATAAATAATTCTTTGAACATTTAACTTTAATAACTGTAGTTATATTTATTACATGTACAACCTGTAAATAGAACCAATATGTATCACTGAAGTTCATAACATCCTAACTAATGCATGTAAGATGTGGAAGGTAAGTGACAAGGACACCCTGTTCATTTGTTTCTTTGCAATTGCTACTGACAAAAGGCCGTAAGATTTATGGGATAAATCCATAGTACGGCACCTACTTGTACTTTCCTTGAAATAATTATGTAAGAACCTGATTTCATGTACTGCATCAATTCCTATTTAAAATAGGTAGACTGTATTTTTGTTTATTTATTCCCTACACTGAATATTGGGTAATAAAGGGCCTATTTTGTCACAACATATAATTTTACAATGCCTACAAAATAAAGTGATATTTATTGAGCGCTCACTACTCCATTCATAAATTATCCCAATGCATCCATAAAATTTCTAATTTAAACAAAGAATGATTTGAATAGATGGAGCACAAGGGATTTTTAGGGCAATGAAATTATTCTGTATGATACTGTAGTGGTTGTTGCGTGTCATTATGCATTTGTCAGAGCCCACAGAACATACAACATCAAGAGTGAACCCTAATTTAAACTACAAACTTTGGTTGACTAAAAAAGAAGAATGATTTGAGAGAAAGATTCTTACGGACCCATTTGATAAATGAAATCAAATTTTTCACTGTAGGAGAAAGAGAATAAAAATAGGAAATGGCAGAAAGTCAGAAAGAAAATATGAACCTAAGTTAGAAGTAGCAATATGTATGGTAGGTAGAATAATGACTCCCCAGAGATGTCCCTGTTCAAATCCTGGAACCTCTAAATATGTTACCTCACACGGCAGTAGTCTCTGTAGATGTGATTAAGTTAAGGAACTGGAGATGGGAAGATTATCCTGGATTATCTGGGTGGACCCAACTTAATCATACGGCAGGAAACTCACAGTCAGAGAGAGCCTCCAGAAGGAACGCAGCCCTGCCAACACTTTGATTTTAGCCCAGTAAGTTCTGGCCTTCAGAACTCAGATAATAAATGTGTGTTGTTTTAATCCCCTAAATTTGTGGTAATTTGTTACAACAGCAACAGGAAACTGATACAGTGTAGGATCTTTGTTTTTTTTTATTATTATTATTCTTTTTGTTAACTCATTGTAATAAAATACACAAAAAGAAATAGGTACATATTATCACACTGAACCAGAAAGAAGGCCAAAAAACTGAACATTCTCAAAAACCGAGAATCTCAACCTAATAATACATTTAGCTGCCTTTTTGCTTTTTATTTATAGAAATAGTATGATATTGTATGTAACCTTTTTTTTTTTTTTTTTGGTCTTTTACTCAACACTATGTCTGTAGCTCTTATCCACATTTATTTGTGTAGTTGTATATTATTAAGTACTCAATTCTATATATTATATCATTATATCATTTCTTTACCAATTCTACCAGTAATAGTCTTTTGAATATTTTCTTTTTTTCCCAACTATAAACAGCACAGTTATGAACCTTCTAGTACATGTCTCTTGGGAACATGTGCACATATGTGTGTTGATTACATATCTAATGGAATTTACTGGAAGTGAAAGCTTGTTGAGGTAAAAGATGTCTATATGTTCAGGTTTAGACAGTTTTAACAGCAACAGATTGAGAATGGGAGATAACCCCAAATTCTTTGACAAGCCTCCCAGTTAGAGGTGGGGGGTCTACTGTATTCATTCCCTTGACTCTAGGCAGGCTGTGTATCTTCCTTGAACAAGTGTCCATGGCAGGATGATGTACCTGTTCCTGGGGAAAGGCTGCTTCTACATCTACTTTAAACATGCTTGCTTATAGTCCCATCCCTTTTGGGAACCAGCCACAAGTGCTGTGAGAGACTCAAGACATATGGAGAAGCCACGTGTAGGCACTCTTTTCCACAGCCCAAGTAGAGCTCCCAGCATCAGCTACTGTCATCCCAACTCAAGTGCCAGACATGCGAGTAAGAAAGCATCCTGGAAAGTAAGTTTTCCAGTCCTAGCCACCCCACTTAACACTATGTAGTTTAAAGGAAAAAAATCCAGCCAGATCCTTTCCAAATTTCCAGCTCACAAAATAAAGTGGTGTTTTAAGCCACTGAGTTACAAAGTAGTTTATTACACATCAGCATAGAAGTTGCAGGAAATTTGGTGTCTGCAGGTGGAGTACCATGTACCAAAGCATGACCCTGGCTTTCCGACTAGGCAGGGAGCAGAGGCTGGGAATGATTTGAGGCTGTAAGTCAAAGCCGAGACTTCAAGACTGGAAGGATAGTGAGAAAGTGTTGTAGAAAACTGGAGGAAAGACATAACTGTTATAAAATGGTGGTTAATTTGGCAACAATATTACCTACAGGAATGTAGAAAATATAAAAGGCATCTAATTTAGTAGCTGACTTAACTGGGGGTTAGTTTCAAGAGCAATGCAGGGAATGACATGTGGCTTTGACCCACTGCCTATGATAAAATACAGGAAGAGTAGAGATGGATTAAAGAAGGAACTAGTATGATTTTGAGTTGCGTTTAAGGGAAATATAAAGGTGCAGGAAATTCTGGATTTGAAAATGAAATTGCTTCTCACTTCTAGGCGCTCCCAGAAAATGAGTCTTAAAATAAGAAATAACTTCCAAGTAAGAATAAATTCATTATGAAACTATAATATTCTCTGTTAAGTCCTAAGAAAACTCTTAGGCAGATAACCTGTCTTTTTAGTTCATAGATCTTTAGATTTAAAACAACTGCACCTGAGAAACTTTATTTATTTCTGTGCCTGATTTAAATGGTGAGATCTTAGACCTTTATCTTGTTCTTGTGCTTAATCTTGTTCCTGTAATAGGTTAGACTTTCTGTAGTCTTGGAAGGGAGGTAGTTTGTATGTGTCAGGAATATAAATAATTTGTGCCTGCAGTATGGATTGTAGTGGTCTTCATATAACTACAGATCCTTTGATATTCTTTCCATCTAGAAAGAGAGGTTGTCTCTCTTTCCCTTTGTCTTTAATCCATCCAGGATCTGTGAGTGCTTTGACCAAAAGAATATGGCAGGATCGATGCTGTGTCAGTTTCCAGAGCCAGGCCTATGTCTTGTCTCTTGAAATTGTTGCCTCTGGGAATGCAGCTTCCATGACATGAGAAGCCCATGTGTATGTGCTCCAGTAACAGCCACAGCTCTCAGTTTTCTATAATTTTAGTTAATCTGATTGTTAAATGTTCTACCAGTTTTAATGCCTTTAAAAATATTATTATGAAACTAGGAACTGTCAATTCTACATGAATTTGGTTATAATGAGGTGTAGACCCTGCTAACTGGCCTTCTTCCAATATCCGTTTCACATTCTTTCTTTACAAATCAACTCCAATAATTTTAGAGCAGAATGGTGTTGAACTTAATCCTCAGTTCCTTTTAGTTATAGGGATGTCACAAAGCTGTGGCCCATGGTATGTAGACATCAGTGGCTGGGAAGGATTTAAAAAGTTAGTGTCTCATGGAAAGACATCTTGTGTTCATGAATTTCAAGACAATATTGTTAGGATAGCAATACTACCCCAAAACTCAGTGTAATCCCTACCAGTGTCCCCGAAGTTTTTTTTTTCCAGAAACAAACAAAAAAACCTGATACTAAAAGATATATGGAACTGCAAAAGACGTAGAATAGACAAATCTTTAAAAGAAAAAGAAAATTGGAGGGTTAATTTCAAAACTTACTACAAAGCTACAATAATCAAAACAGAAGTATAGGCTTAATTATGGGCATATAGATCAATATAATAAAATTGAGAGTCTGTTATTAAACCCATAGAAGAGTGATTGATTTTCAACAGGATGCCAGGATCATTCATTGGGGAAATGATAATCTCTTCAACAAGTGGTGCTTGAACAGCTGGATATCTACATGCAAAAGAGTAATGTTGGGCTTTTATTTTACAACACACTCAGAAATGAACTAAAAATGAACCAACAGCCTGAATGTGACCGTTACATCTAGGTAACTCTCAGAAGAAAATATTCGTATAAATCCTCATGACCTTATATTTGGTAATGGACTTTTAGATATGGCATCAAAAGCACAAGCAACAAAAGAAAAAATAATAATAAACTGGACTTCATAAAAATTAAAATTTTTTTGTGAATCAAAGGATAATGTCAAGGTAGTGATTAAAAGCAGGCAAAGGACTTATCAACATTTCTCCAAAGAAAATATGCAAATAGCTAACAAACACATTAAAAGATACCCAACATCATGAGTCAGTAGTGTAACAGAAATCGAGTCCAGAATGAGATACCACTTCACGCTCATTCGAATGGCTATAAAAAAGTAAAGAAACTAACAGATATTGGCCAGGATGGTGGTGGGTATGTAAAATATTGCAGTTTCTGTGGAAAACAGTTAGCAAGGCCTCAGAAAGTTAAACATAAAGTTTTCACATAAGCCAGAAATTCTACTAAGTATATACCCCCAAAGTTGAAAACAGGTGTCCAAATACTTGTACAAGAATTTTCACAGCTGCGCTAGTCTCAATAGCCAAAAGGTAACCTAAGTTTACATCAACTGATGAATACAAAAGCAACGGTGGTGTCTTTATACAGTTGAATTCTATTTGGCCATAAAAAGGAATAAAGTACTGCTACATGCTACCATGTGGATCAATCTCAAAAACTTTATGCTAAATACAGAAGAATCTAGACACAGAATGTCACAAAGTGTGTGATTTCCTATATATGAAATATACAGATTAGGTAAACTCGTGAAGACAGAAAGCAGATTAGTGTTTACCAAGGGGTGGGAAGATATTGCTTAATGAATATGGGGTTTCCTTTCATGGGGATGAAAATATTAGGGAGTTAGAGATGATCGTTGTGCAGTATTTTATGTACTAAATGCCACTGAATTGTACACTTCCAAGTGATTAAATTGTGTGTGTTTTACCTAAATTTAAAAAGTTATAAACTACACACAAAATATAATACTGTGTCTTAAGATACGTATTTTGAGTTTCTTCCTGATTCCTAACAGAAATGCAGGTGAAAGCAGTCATTTTGAGACCTTAAAAATTAAAGGCAAAAATTAAAGAAAGTTGAGCAGAAAGAGATTGTCTTTGCCTCAGATGAGTTAATATGAGAGAGAGAAAGAAAACACAACAAAGAAAACATACTATTTAATGGCATTAAGGAAGTGTTCTGTTACAACCAAATCAACCTTATCCAATAATTTAGCTGTAAAGACATTGTAAACCTATATAGACAAAAATCATGGAAAACATTTTAAAGTTATTGTGGAAAATAATTTTATTAACCCAAATTTAGTTCACTATGTATATTAAAATGAGCATAAAAACTCAGAAATTTGAACATGGATTTCGAGGACAACTGTTAAAATATGCATTGGTAATATGCTTCTCATTTTAAATAGCCAAGATGTTCATTAAACAGCTATTTTTGTGGATTTGCTGCATGGATTATATTTGAGACAGAGTCCTCCAGGAGATGAAGGCAGACTGTGATTTCAAAGATGGTCAGAAATAGACTTATTTTGGAAGGTTAAGTAAAATTTGAAGTAATGAGTCAAGCTACTTAATTCCCTAAAAATGTCTTCCTCCATTCCATTAATATTTTAGGTATATAAATTTTGGTGATTTAAAAAATTTGTCTATTTTTTTGTCATCTCTCTGTTTCTAAATTCTGCCATGTCAGGTATGTATTTTTTGATCATTCTATCTCCACATCTAGTTAGGGTCACCAGATTTAGCAGATTAAAAAAATACCCATTTAAATGTTATTTTCAGGTACACAACAAATACATTCTTCCTATAAGCATGTCTCAAATATTGCAAGGGTTGTACATATTCTGGAAGCATATTTGTTAACTGAAACTCAAATTTAACTAGGTGTTTGTTTTTTTTATCTTATCTGACAACCCTAACTAGTGGTACCTAAGACAAAATGGGCACTCAGCATATTTTTTGTTTAAAAAACGTATGAATGAATACACCTTTCCACCCCAGTCAAAACTCAGTGGCTCATATTCTCATTGATACTGAAATGTTAATTCCCAGTTCTGTTTCTATGGACAGTCCTTTTTCCTTCCCCCACGTTGCCTACACTGTCTCTCTAACTAAAGTTAGCCCCCCATTACCTTTTTCATCACTTGATTCAAAACTGTTCTTTTCAGATACATTTTATCTAAATATTGTAACATATTGTGGTTTATTCAGTTTTGGATAATGCCTATACTCTGTATTACCTAATGACATTACGTCTTAATTTTCCCACATTTTAGACATACACTTCAGTGTTATATAAGAAATACCTTTTTAGTGGACTAGGTAAAATGGGAGGTATATGCTGTGTACACTGGATTGCCTTGGAATGCTTTAATACTTAGACTTGTTTCAGCTCATATAATATGAGAGGACTAGGTTGGAATTCCAGTACCTTTTATGATTACCACTACAAACCCACAAAATGCAAAACCCCTAGTGCCACACAATCCAACTGATTTACAGCCAAATTAGAACAAAGGACTGAAAGATCTCAGCCAACCACCAAACCATGTCAGAAAAAGATAAGCACTTTCAAGTTGATTATATGCTTGTCATGTCAATTAACCCAGTATCCCATTAATAAGCTACTCATGAGGATTCAGTTGCATCATGAGTAGCACAACTACCATTTTTCCTGCCAAAAATATCTTTGTAAGAGATTGTTTGAACTAGAATTTTCATTCCCCTGGAGGAAGTTTCCTTTTGAAACTTTCCTCTGAAAAAAAAAAGCTCAGTATGATACAGATTGTTGTATAAATTCTCAGAGCCAGGTTTGTTTTGTTTTGATTTTTACGTTTTACAGAAGAAGCATCTGACAAATTATTTTTGTGGGGATACTTTAATATAAAGGTTTAGGGAAATTGGTGGTGGAATTGGGGTATTTGTGTTAATTTTGGTCAAAAATAAAATATGAGAGGAAACTTTGCTGTTGTTCAAGACTTTAACTTTGAACAACCTTGGCCAAATACACACAAAGTCAACTACAGAATCCTGCATATATATTTCATCTTGACATACGCAGGTTCAGGTTGTTTTACAGAGTTCTGTCACTACTGAAAGGCACCAGAGCCCTAAACTTAAACCTCTTGAAAATCTTAAAGTTGATTCGAGAGTTATAATAGTTTCATCTCAGTCACAGAACCTGACCTGTCAAGTCTTTAACTTTTACAAACTCTGCTTCTTCAGCAAGTATGTCTTAATATGTTTGACTGACTGCTAGAGTGTGTCTTTGAAAACAGCTTTCTTTTCTCTTCTGGCTTAAAACACACACACACACACACACACACACACACACACTGGAAAATGCCTCTGAGCGAACATGGATTTCAGACTACTCAATGTTCACTGTAGAGTTTTTCTGTTTCTTTTCTAAGTCTCAGCTGACTGCAGTGTCACAAGATCATCAGTGTCACATGTATCCTAATCCCAAGGCTCTGGTATGGTTGCTCCAAATATGATGATATAATGAGGGACCTATAATATTATTCACTCTGATACAACTCTTAGAAAAATATGAACCACATCAGTTACTTACATTCCTTTTCTGTTACTTAGTAAAGCCTGAATTTATAAGATCAAAATAGATGATAGAGTTTGGAAGGTAGTAGTGAATTATCAGAAACTTTTCCTTAATATGTGTCATGCATAAAGTATAAGACAATAGTCCCAGATGGTTTTACTCATGAACCTCCAATTCTCGCCCCCGTCTCTTTACAAATGAAGACACTCTCAGGCTGATTGAAAGGCAGATCACATCAGCAATGTTTCGAATCTGACTGACTGACAAAAGAATGAGTCCACTTAAAAAGAAAGAGAGTTTTATATAGATGCCAAACTTATGCCATTGCAGCTTTTTAAAAAACTTAATTTAATTATTATTTTTTCTTTTTTTGGGGAGGGAAGTAATTAGATTTATTTGTTTTTAATGGAGGTACTAGGAATTGAACCCAGGACCTGGTACATGCTAAGCACACACTATCACTGAATTATAACCTACTCCCCTGCCACTGCAGTTTAGTCTGTGGATTTTAATTCTCAGTACATTTATTGCTATCCTTCATTTCGTTAATTTGTGAAGTTTCCTTGTCCTCTTACTATGCCCAGATGACAACAGTATGCAAAATCTATCATGAAGTACATGCAAAATGTCTTAGTCAGCTTGTGTGTGCAGCCATGTGGATGTAGTTCTGTGCGCCTGTGTCTCCCTGATTTCTTCCTTCTACACATGAATACACAATGTCTTTCTGTTTTGCTCTGTACTTAGGGTGTCAGTGCTCATCACTCTTATGGTCTGATTACAGTGAGATCGCAAATTAGGCTTTAAAAAGCAACACATTCAATCTGAAAATTATACTGACATTAACTCTTTAGTGATGAGTCCCTGTATGATTTTGGTCGACTGATCTAGAAGAAAAAAATGCCAACCCACTTGAGAAGAATTCATATTGGCTACATGCTAGGGGATGACACAATAAAACTACTTTCTCTTTTTCATTTCTGTGTAATACATAGGCTCCTGGTGCTTTGTAAGATACAAAGGTGCACATGCCAGAAAAAAACTAATTCTGAAATACTTAGCTCTCCATATGGTAAAGCCAAGTGTAAATGATTTCACCATTTGTAACTCCCTACCCACTGTTGTTATATAGGGAATTGAAAATGCCCTTCTTACTACAAGGACATTGTAATTAAAAATTTAAAAACACCAACAACTGTAATGTAGTCTTTAAGGGAGGGCATAGCTCAGTGGTAGAGCAAGTGCCTAGCATGCACGAGGTCGTGGGTTCAATCCCCAGTACTTTCATTAAATAAATAAATACATATATACATACATACATTCATACCCTAATTACCTCACCCCCAGAAAACAAAACAAAACAATATACTCTTTGGTGTCATCTTGTTTTTTAATGAGACTTCCCTATTTTGTACATAATTACAGAGGGAGAGTGAGTATGCAGAAAGAACGTGAAGACTTTTTTTTCCTTTCATGTTTTACCTTGAGACTTTTAGCCTCCATCAAATTGAACTCCTGATTGTTAAGTACTGAAGGATATGTTTCTCTTTGTAACTTTTTTCTTTCATGAATACTCAAATTCTTTCATCTCCTACTCAATATTCAGACAAACCCAAAACAGAACACCCTCTGCTTTAGTGCCTTAGAATGTAATCATACAGAAAATGTGGTTAAAATGTTTTTAATCAGCGGTTAATTGCCTGAACTAGATTCTGCAAATACTAAAGCTAAATCTTCATCTTAACATAGGCATGTATGTTAGTCAGGAATCTTTCAGTTGCAAGTGACATTAACTCATTTCAAATTAACTTCGGCGTAAATGGGGGTTAATGGGCTTGCATAATTCTGAAGAGCAAAGGTGCCTGTTGGAAATATTTCGGCCAATGGCCTTGATGTCTCCAGGACATTTTTTTCGTCTTCTCCTCACTTTAGTTTCTCTGTGCATGAAAATTCATTTCTCTTCAATTGCTGACTAGAGTTTTCTCCTTGTAAGCACAGAGAAAATAGGAGGTGGTGAAAGCTCTTGGTAACATAAGAGAAAATGGAGAGGGAGGGGGAGAGAGAGAAAGAGAGACTGTAATTAACTTTGGTTATGTGCCAACTCTTTGAATTAATCATGGTAGCCACCGGAATAAAATACTATCATTAGGCCAGCCTTGGTCACAGGAAGTCCCAAAAAACAATTACAGTATAATGAGTGGGATAATAAAGTGAGTGACAAGTTTTTAGGAAAAAAAAATCTCAGTACTATGTAGTAATCATGAGAAAGTTTGTACAGATGAATTAATGGTTTATTCTGTGGATTAGGGAAAGAATTCTATACAGGAAGCTTTTGACCTGGCCTAAAACATAGAAGGATTTTTGTGAGGGAAACAGAAAATTTGGAGCATTCCAATAGAAGAGCCTCTGAAAAGGCCTAGAGGTGAAAAATCATGGTATGCATGTATTTTAAGTATTATTACTTAAAACACTCTAAGGTGTTTTTGAGTTGATTTTTACATTTTTTAATATGATGATGTGTGTAGAAATTGAAAAGTTTTACTTAGAAACACTGGACATCAATGGGCCGTTCCATGTGGTAATATTACTTAGCTTAAACTTAGTATTTCAAGATACCTCACAGATAAAGTCATCCAAGTTTTAGCATGTCTTTACTTAGCCCAGTCACATGTAAATGCATGTGTATTGTTTTGCTTGGCACATGGTCTTTTCATCAGATCGAGTATATAGAAAATTGTATTAAAATGTCAAACTGAGAGGGCTTTTTTTGCAATGTAAACAAAGTAGTCTTAAGATGTTATTAAATATTATGATATGTATGATATTTTCAGGAAAATGGAAGAGGCATATAAAAGATGCAAGATGAAATCTATCTTGACAAAGAAAATTTACTATAAATGTCATTATTACATCAAGCCTCTAAAAGTGATTCGAAGAGAAACCCAAAAGCTTAGAGATGGTTTGCGTGTAAGCATGATGTGACATTCAACTGAACAGTAGTAATTATCACAAACAAGCCAGGCGAAAGGAGGCAAGGACACTTTCACCATCAGCAAATAAGAAGCAAAGCAAGTAATATTCCCAGAGGAAATTCTATTATATCTTTAAGCATTCAGCAATACAAAATACCATTAGCTCTTTTTTTTTCCAACATAAAACTGATAATTCTGTTTATTCTGGCTGTCATATTTTCCATTAAATTCCTGAGAATTTTTTTATTATCAAACCTTTCACAAAGACTTCATAAAGATAAACTACCAGTTTAATAAGAGAGAAGTTAATCAATAGATGTCCTCTGTCCTTTACCAGAGTAGTATATAATATAACAACCCCCAAATCCCAAGAGGCTGCTGGCTATGAGAATGAAGTTGCTGTTACATATTTCACCTACGGCCTCTTCTGTTGTGGTGGTGGTTATTTTCTGTGAATGTTTATTCTTTAAAATAGACACCCATGAGTGATATGACTGAGTCAACATGCTACTGACAAATTGCTTTCCAAAAGAGATGTGAAGAACTGCATATGTAGGAGCCCCTATTTCACCTCTCTTGCCATCTTTGGATTGTTAGTGCCAGAAAACAGACTAACCAGAAGAGTGTTCCTTTGTTTTGTTTTGAGGAAAGACAGTGACATGGCCAGATTTATTTTATAGTTAGATTGCTAATGGCAGTGGAGAACAGGGCGAATGAGCCACAGGAGGAGGCAGGCATGGCCACACAGAGCTCTCCGTTCCGTGGATGTTCACAGGAGTCGGGTTTCTCCTACAGATACTGGAGGCAGCCACCTCCAGCTTGCAGGGCTGGGAGAAGTCTTTCTGTAAAAGGCTTGGATGAGCCTTCATCACTCTGTGATGTGACAGGCACATGTTACAGAAAGCAAGATACAAAAGCAAATAAGATTGGTGATTATTGTCAAGTAGCTAAATGTAGTGGAGGACACCAGGATTCAGCCATTTTTCTTGAATAAACGATCCTTCCTTGTTGCAAGCTGATAGTTAATTTCCAAAATCCTGAAAAAGTTGAATATGACAGCTTTTTCCAGTGCTCTTTTTGATGTTCTGGAGGATCAGAGGTCTTTATTCTGTCCACCATTCTTGATATTGAAACCCAGTTGTTTCTTACGTATTTCAATGAAGAAGCCTAACTCCATAAAATGGTTGGTGTCAAAAAAAAAATGTGATTCTGTGTACCTGGATTCCATCTTTCTTTAAAGATCTACAGATAATGAAAACAATGATCTGCACATGAGATAGAAAGAGGAACTTCTAAAAGTTTAGACTTAGCATACATACATTTTCAAAGAAAGTGTTACACACACACACACACACACACACACACACACACACACAAATCTCTGAGTATATGACCTAACTTTTCTCCAAGAAAGTAGGTAACTAATATCATATCATTGTAATCTATATAATATAATATAACTTATAGTATAGAATAGTAGCACATAATATTTTATTTGTTGGGAAAGGCAGTCGTGCTCAGCGTCTGTCTCCCAGTTCTGGGCTTGTCCTGCTTGGGTACCTGTGTCAGTAACCTTCAGGCATGCCCCCAATTTTCTGTATTTCAGGGTGGAAGTCCTTCTTCTGCAGCACGACATGTGGTGTGTCCAGCCACGTCAGCATCTGTGGGGTGGATATGCTGGCCTTGGGAGACTGTCACGTTGCAAGAGGCTGGATCTTGGACATTCTCTTTCCTCTCTTGCTGTAAGTAAACACTGTACTACTTACACCTGGTGTGTGTTTTGTCTCTTCTCAGTGACCTCAAATCACAACCTGCTCTCTTCCCTGGGTGGTACTTGTCTGCCTTGGTCACATAGCTCACAGTGCATGGGACCTCATGTACTTCTTAGCAGGGAATTAGCCTAGAGTTCTTAGTACGTGAAAAGATCAACAGATGTTACCTATTTTTATTTTTATTATTTTAGACAGAAACATACCTAAGGAGCTGCTAAAAAATGTTTAGGAATAAATATGATATGTTAAGATGTTGGTATGGGCTTTTGAAGCATTACTAAATTAAAATCCCAAATTTAGTAATTCCTAACTGTGTGATCTTTGTAAAGTTGTTTATTTTTAGTTTCTTTATGTGTACTTGGGGGTATTATTGGTGGTGACCTCATTAGTTTAGTATGAGAATAAATGCAATGATACCAGTGAAGTGCCTAATTTTATACTTAGCACATATTAATCACTAAATTAGTGTTAGCTCTTATTATATCTGCTCTTTGATCTAACTTCTTGAGCCTTCTGTGTTCTCCCAGTGCTTTCTGCTCCTAATTATGAATTCTTTTGCTCTGCTAAGAGACTAATCCATATCCTATGGAATGAGAGCTATTGAGTTTTTTTTTTTTTATTTATTTAATTTTTGGAGAGAGAATTCATATCCAATTTGGAGTTAGCTGAAATATCACATAAATGTTCCTTTAAACAAGTGATGCAAGCATACATAATATTTCAGATTGTATGCAGGGTAGTAAAACCTTAAATAATGTTGTATTTATAATGGAAAATTAGAATTTGATGGCATGTATTTTGAAGATCATCGTGGAAGAATAATAAAAATACTGAAATAAGAAGGCAAAACAGCAGGGCAGAATGGTATAAGATAAAGTAGAACAAAGAAGGAAAAGAAATTAACAGAATTAGGAAAACACAATCAGGAAAGTCCCGAGATGGGACTTTGGTGAAACCTACCCCTATTTGAATAATGTGTAGTCTTGTCTAATTTTTACAAGTGGAGGAGCTGCATGGGCCAAGGAAATGGGACTCAAATATAGTGTGATGCTTAAAGAAGAGCATTTATTGATAAATTATTGATGCAGGCGATGTGAAAAATGTTCAGAAGGTACATGACCTCATTCACAAATTTCAGGCTTATTGAGATCTACATAAATAATGCAGCGTGCATGCATTTTAGGTTAAAGGACATTTTAAACAAACATAGAAAAAATTACTATTCTTACTATCAAAGAAATATCTTACATAGGAGTTTTACAACTCTCTTTTCATGAACAATCTCAGTAAGGCTTTGAAGCCTTCAAAATGTTCTAATTTAATTTCCCCAATTGGGCTGAGAGAGTCAAATACAAGGATGAATGACTCACCCTAGTTTCTACCTATTTGTGATAAAAACTTCATAATCATATCTAATTTAACCTTTATGACAGCTGAAGTTAAATTTTAAATACTAATTAGAGGTGAATAACGAATAACATCAACTTTTAAACCTCACAGGAAACCTTACATATTCAAGGTCTTTTAGTTTTCCCTAAAGTCGTCTTTGCTTTAAATTCAGAGTACTTAATTTTAACTCATTTCAACCTTTGGCACTTGGTCCATATTCTAGCTATTTAATCAATTTAGAGTCTGTTTTTTGATTCCTGAAATATAATTAGGGAAAAAATAAAATAACTTTTGCTAAAGCAACCCTAATTTTGACAACTAATGATCACATAGACTAAAGAAGATGTATCTATGGCAAATTATGTGAAGTCATGTTGTGCCGATATTCAAAGGTGGCATGATTAGTCTCTTTTCTCATTAACTTCTTATAAGGTGTAGTGAGGCTGTTAGACTCAGTTCCCATTAGATCAGGCAGACTGTCAATAAACTAGTTTTTCTAGTTGTGGATGGTGCTGAATTTTCATTGTTGAGGGAAGCAAACACTTCTCGAGACTTAATGTATTGACAGCTGAAGACTCTTCTGAGAAGTCTCTAAATAAGACAAGAAATTTAAAACACACTCACTGGTAAATTTAATATAGAGCATATTAAATATCAAAGATTTACAAAAATGAATATAAGCGACTATAACAATAGAGAAAAACAATCGTTAATCAGCTCTCCTTCAGAGGAGGGATAAAAGGGAACTTTTAATGCCCAGAGATATATAAAGCATATTTTTAAAAAATTAATATTGTTACTGCTAGTACTTAAGATGCTGAGAAAAAGTCCATCAAAATAATTTTAAAGTTAAAAGAATTTTACCCTCTTGGGCTTTGGTTTAGTACCCATAAGATAAATTAATATTTTTAATCTAGCCATTTTTCTTCTCTCTCTCTCTCTTTGTAAATAATTTAGACTGAAATCCAGACTTTCAATATAATTCGAATTTAACCTTAATTTTATGGATTTATTGTCTAAGAAGAATGGAATAAACCTTTATTCCATTACGGTTTTTTCTTATGGCTATAAAAACAGTCGAGTTGCCAATCCTCCCAACAGATCTTAATACAATTGCTTGTTGTTGTCTGTATGAGTCACACAACCTCACCTAGGCATCCAGGCCCAGATATATGTGCATAAGGGCAGTTTCCTCTTTGAATGGCTTGCTGCTTCTTTACCTCATCCTATGAATTAAGAATATTGCATTTAATAAATCACTAGACATGGAATGATTCTAAATAATGTGAAGTAGTTGATCAATATTGATATATATTAATTCATTGAAAGTTAATAACTCTGGCATATTCATTATATTTATGTTTTGAAAAAAAATGGAGTTGAAGTGGAATCTTATTTAATAGGAATGCTTTGGACTTCACAGGAGTGAACAGCTGTGCATGCATAGAAACAGATTGTTGTTCATTCTCTACAAGTTAAAAAGTGCCCAGAGGTGCAAGCTGAGTAGTTCTGTTAGCTCTTAACTCTAACTTCACAAAATGGAGACCTTGCGTTTGAGTATCTTGCATGTTTACTTCATCCGTTCTCACTGGAATAAGCCTCAGATCTTTTCTGATAGATGCCAAAACTTTATTTAACAAATTTTAGCTGTTTAAATTTATTAAACTATTCAAAGTGTGGCTCTAAGAAATTTGGTTGAAAAATCTTGGTTACATTTGTTTAGCTCTATTCTTTTCAGTAAATTATCTTCACATCATTTTATTCTTTAACTTTTTTCACTACAATTTCTTCTTGTTATTTATTTAAATGGCACAGAAATATTAGAGCAGTGTATTTGTCTGTCAGCACTGTCATAGCAAAAGATTAGGTGGCTTAAACAATATAAATTCATGGTCTCGAGATTTTGGAGACTGGAGGGGCAAGATAAGGTGTGGGGAGGTTTGGTTTCTTCTGGGGTCTCTGTCCTTGGCTTGCAGATGGCTGCCTTCTGACTCTGTCCTTTCATGGCCTTTCTCCAGTGCCTGTGCACCCCTGGGAGGGCAGACAGAGCTGCTTTTGTTAGGTAGTTAAAGTCAGGGCACCAGGCAGTTAGGTGGAGGAGAGGGAAGATGGTCTGGAAGATGGCGTTATGCCTGCCTTCAGTGTAAACGAGCTTTACTTCTTCTAAATGAGTGCCAGCAAGAAACCGGTTAAGACCCAGTGACTGCGCAGTAGCAGAAAGGATCTAACCGTGTATTATAATTAACATTGTGGTTTAGGCACACCTCCCCTGCCATGGGTTTCTCTCTGTCACCATGAGTAAGGACGTGCTTAAAGAGATTAAACATGACTAAGCGCTCCAGGGACAAGAACCATCAATCAATCAAAATGACTGATAAGAGGAAGGGGAGACAACACCACGATTCCTCCTTGAATCAGCCTCCCACTCTTGGGGCGTGCTGTTTTTTCCTAAACAGATCTTTTAAAATCATTTTGCTACACAGCACTCTCTGTCTCCCATCTGTAAATCTTACTTTTCAGGTAGGACAAGAATTGGGGTCTTTTCCATTTCCCTTTTGGGTAACACTCTGAGGAAGACACTTCTAAGCTTCTAAATCAGCTTCCCAAAGACACCTCATCCTTTACCCACTGTCCTGGAGCATTGAGGTTTTCAGAACCTTCCTGAATATTCCTCAACTGGGCAATCCCAGCCCAGGGCAAATCGTCAGGGAGCCTTGACAAGGAGAATGCTCCTTTCCATGAGGATCCTCTTATCCTTATTATGTTTAAAAGGCCAGAGGGAAAACAAGGATTCTGAGCTTTTAAGAGTAAGTCTAGCAAAGAAAAACTTTCTGATGCTCCTCTGACACACACACACACAAAAAACTACTGAAGTTCTAAACTTCTCCTGTGGAACATTTCTCAAAAATGTATTTATCTAAAAGGTGACTGTACTCGGTCTCAAACTCGAAAAACAATAATAGTAACAAAATTACATTAAAATATTATTCAGTGTTGCAGAAAAGATATTAAGGCTTTCTATTATTTACAGTAAACAAGCAAATACATTAAAAACAAAACAAGAAAACCTCAGTCTTCCTTTTCTGAAACCTCTGACCAGAGGGGACACTGTGCCTCCTTCCAAATGACCAAGACCCTTTGCAGAGACTGCTCTGCAGAGACTGCTCTGCAGAGCCATCCTCAGATTAGAAACACTGACTCTGGAGGGAATCATATGGAAGATGGGGGAGAGGGCAGGGGGCAGGGGAGAAGAGAGGTCTAGACTCAGGCAAGGGATCCTGGCCTCCTCTCCTGGGACCCTTGCTGCATTTTGCCATCCTTGGGTGGACAGGCTAAGCTGAAGGTGATCGCGAGAGCTGTCCAGTAGCCTCCTCTTTTTATAAGAACTCCAGTCCTGTTGGATTAGGACCCAACCCTTAAAACTTTAACTTTAATTATCTCTTTAAAGATATGGTCTCATTGAGCACTGGGGCTTCAACAATGGATTTTGGAAGGACGTGATTCATTCCACAACAGGCAATTATTAGCTAAGTTTTGCCCATGCCTGAAAAGAATGTCTCCATCAGTCACATCAACAGAAACTCATGCTTGCTGTATATATAGGTCTTCCAATCTGTTTCCAGAACAACATTCTTAGATTGTAAGTCCTATTGTCTTAATCCGTGAAGTAAGACTGAATGCACAGACATGTTACTGGAATTCTGTTGATAACTGACTTCCATAGAAGTAAATATGTCTATTCCTCCTAAACCCCCATAGTAGGTTTGAATAAACGTATTGTTTGACATATCCCTTTTAACTTTGCAATATAGTTGATTTTGTTGCTGGATAATATTTCTATCCTGACTGGGTTTTATGCATGAGACTATGTTTGATTTATATTTGATACCTGTTTTTATCAGATACAAAATATCAGCATTCAGTGAATAAATGATCAGTTTAGTGATCAAATATGTTTGCTAAATATAAATATAGAGCTTCAGGAGAATTATCTTAACATGTAGATTCTGCTAATTCATTCCCCTTATATTAGAATCATCGACAGTTTAGGTGATAATTGATTTCAAACAAAGACCTCTGTTCTCTAGTTTCATAATTTTACTTCCAGCCTTTCAAATATGACAGTATTTTATTATAACTTCTTTTATTGTAATTTGTATATATATATACACATGATTTGAGGAATTTGACTAGTCAACATATCCATGAATTCCTAATGAGTTTCTTAGCCCTCAACCAATTTCCTCTTGAATGACAGACACTTGGCTTGTCTGCTCTCATGTCAAGTCTCTACAGCTGGCTTTCTCATCAGTTACATGCCCTCCACTGACATACTGGAGCAGTAGAAAACAGCCTGACCCTAAAGATACGCTATGCTACTCATTTTGATGATCAGACCTGCACAACCATGGGAGGTATAGGGGTTCAGAGCAGGTCTCCCCAAGATGTGTTGCTTTGGCATATGGAGTATTTTGAGCTGAAGGCAATGGAGGCCCTGGAGGCTCAAGAGAAACAGCTGCCAACTCCCTTAACTACCTAGAAGAATTTAAATTGAGCATTTTTCCCAGAAAAAGAGTTGTTACCACAGATAAATTTTACCTAGGTGGCTCCATCTATATGGTAAGGCATATATGTAATTATCAAACGTTTGCTCTTCTTCCAATCATCCTGTGAATGACTCTTTTGTCCTTGGAAGCCCCAGTCCCCTACCCAATTCTTTAGTTCAGGATGGCATATATACCTCATTTTACCTTTGTATTTTTGAATCTCTCATGTATATGGGGTTTCTGGTGTCCCATGTATGTGGGCTTCTTGTACATATAAAATTAATTTTGATTTTCTTCTGTTACTCTGTCTTGACATAATTCCTTTTTTTATGGTTAGCATTTTTTAGCAATAAAGTACTTGTATTTTTAATTTTTTGTTGTTGTTGAAGTATAGTTGATTTACAATATTGTGTTAGTTTCAGGTGTACAGAAAGGTGATTTGATGTTTTATATACACATATTTTTCTTTTTTTAGATTCCACATATAAGTGATACCATGTAATATTTGTCTTTGTCTGACTGACCTCCCTTGGTATGATAATCTCTAGGTCCATTCATGTTGCTGCAGATGGCAATACTTCAGTATTTTTTATGGCTGAGTAATATTCCATTGCATACATATACCACATTTTCTTTATCTGTTCATCTGTTGATGGATACTTAGATTGCTTCCATTTCCTGGCTATTGTAAATAGTGCTGCTATGAACATTTGGAGTGCCTGTATCTTTTCCAATTAGAGTTTTCATCTTTTCTGGATATATGCCCAGGAGTGAGATTGCTGGATCATATGGTAGCTCTTATTTTTAGTTTTTTAAGGAACTTCCATCCTCTTTTCCATAGTGGCTGTCAATTTACATTCCCCCCAACAGTGTAACAGGGTTCTCTTTCCCCACACCCTCTCCAGCATTTTTTATTTGTGGATTTTTTGATGATGGCCATTCTGATCAGTATGAAGTGATACCTCACTGGTTTTGATTTGCATTTCTCTAATAATTAGCAACGTTGAGCATCTTTTCATATGCCTATTGGCATCTGGATGTCTTCTTTGAAGAAATGTCTATTTAGGCTTTCTACCCATTTCTTTGCTTGAGGTTATTATTATTATTATTATTATTATTATTATTATTATTATTGATATTGAGTTGTATGAGCTATTTGTATATTTTGGAAATTAAGTTCTTGTCAGTTGCATTATTTGCAAATATATTCTGCCAATCTATAGGTTGTCTTTTTGTTTTGTTTATGGTTTCCTTTGCTGTGCATAAACTTATAAGCTTGATTAGGTCCCATTTGTTTATTTTGGCTTTTATTTCTATTGCCTTGGAAACTGATTTAAGAAAGTATTGCTACAATTTATGTCAGAGAATGTTTTGCATATATTCTCTTCTAGGAGTTTTATGGTGTCATATCTTACATTTAAGTCTTTACACTATTTTGAGTTTCTTTTTGTATTTTGTGTGAGGAAGTGTTCTTCACTGATTTACATGCAGCTGTCCAGCTTTCTTAACACTACTTGGTGAAGAGACTGTCTTTTCTTCATTGTATATTCTTGCCTCTTTTGTCAAAGATTAATTTACAGTAGATGTATGGGTTTATTTCTGGGCTATCTATTCTGTTCCATTGATCTGTATGTCTGTTTTTGTGCCAATGTCATGCTGTTTTGATTACTGTAGCTTTACAGTATTGTCTGACGTCTGGAAGGGTTATGCCTCCAGCTTTGTTCTTTTTCCTTGGGATTGCTTTGGAAATTCTCAGTCTTTTGTGGTTCCATATAAATTTTAGGATTATTTGTTCTAGTTCTGTGAAAAATGTTCTGGGTAATTTGATAAGTATCTCATCAAATCTAGATTGCTTTGGGTATTGTGGCCATTTTAACAATATTAATTATTTCAATCCAAGAGCATGAGATAGCTTTCCATTTCCTTGAATTATCTTTAATTTCCTTTATCAATGTTTTGTAGCTCTCTGTGTATAAGTCTTTCACCTCCTAGGTTAGGTTTATTCCTAGGTATTTTCTTTTTGGTGGATTTTAAATGTGATTTTTTTTTTACTTTATCTTTCTGATATTTCATTGTTAGTGTAAAGAAATGCAACACAGTTCTGTGTATTAATCTTGTATCCTGCTGCTTTGCTAAATTCACTTATCAGTTTGAGTAGGTTTTGTGTAGAGTCCTTAGGGTTTTTTATATAGAATGTCATGTTAACTGCATATAGTGTCATGTCAGTTTAATTTTTACACTAACCAGAAGAACCTAGAAGGGTAGTGGAAAGTTTTATTTCCTCTCTGACAAAGGTAAATGAACAGCTATATTAAATGAATGATAATTTTATAAGGACATTATTAATGTATAAACTGTAAAAACTTTTGCACTTCCCCTAGTCTTAGAGCATTCCAAAACATGCTAAATAGTAAGTACTTTTTAAGTAGTTTCTCTTTAATGTGACATGAAAGATAACAATTGCAAAAACCTTCAAATGACTTACTTCCTTATGAACTATCCCTTGACTTATTTTCTGAGAGACCTAGAAAGAGCATTACATCCTGTTCAAATGCTGTGATAATTTGCTTATCAGGTTATTTGACAATAAATTCTTGAGAGTGGTTAGGATGTGTTAAGCACACTGATCATGGTTAATGCCAGAAAAATGTGTTCTATAGCCCCTGGCAAATGACTCAAAATTTAGATTTTCTAACTTTTAATATGGAATTTCATTTATATCACTTTAATACTGTGAATGTTAATCTCATTAATTTAAAAATTCCATATGATAGCACTTAAAATATTCCTTATATACTTTAACATCAATTTGCCTAATTATTACAAAAATTTTGAAATTTGGACTAGCAATAAATTTCTGCCAAAACTTATAGAAGATGTGGGTTTCTTAATGAAAAATTGAATGCAATGAATGAAATGAAAAATTTATTATTACTTTAATTGTATAATCTCAAGTTTGTGATGTGCATTCCTGTTGTTTAAAATATAGGGGAACTCTTTAATAAAAACTGTAAAAACTTAAAATATCTTCACTCCAGAGCAATAAAAGATAAAATGGAAAAAATTATAAGAGGGAAAACGTAACTATATATGTGATTTTTTTAAAGTATATATTGTAGTATAATGTATTACATAACATATATAACATGTTTTATATAAATTTTACCAATATGTGTAAATCATGAAATTTTATAGCTAACTTGTATTCACTTAACTATTAACAAAAGAGTTAAAGGGCCAAAGGGTTTTAGTTAAATTTGTTTCTTATATGATGTGGGACAATACCTGGCTTGAGGGAAACTAAAATGAAAAAAGCATAAACCCTATTCTCTAGGAATCATAGACAGTGGAAGTGAGAACTATAGTTAATCTTTATATCATGTTTTTGGCTTTTGTTAAGGACTTAAGTAAGAAAAGACCAAATAAAACCTATTATTATTTTCTCAAAATCTCTTCTGAGAATTATACCTATGTTTTAGTTCTATATGCAGTATGAAAACTTGTTTGAAACTACCATCAAAAAAATTGTTCTTTTTATAAGTATATGATTTTTTTCCTTTCATTCTCTAATTAGACCCATATCCTGTTTCCGTTTATTCTGTGACTTCCAGGGATTTAACAAGTAATTATAATATTCAGTCTGTAAATGAATCAACCTATTTCTCCATATGAGTATATCATCATATTTCTTTAACTCCCCTAGCCCAGTATTTTAGTTTGTTGGATTTTTTTTTTTTTTGCCTGAAATACTTTCATGAAATTAAATAAAGATATGTTACATATGATAGCTCAGTCGTTCACACAAGCATCTACTTCAGCTTCATAAATGGAAAAATCTGTCTAGAATCAAAAGAAACAAAAATTAGAGATTATCAGAGAGCAGAGAAACAGCAGTCATATATCCATATTTATTGAGCACTTACAATGTGGCAGCTACACAGTGAAATATGCCATTACTTCTCATCTCTAGGAGTTACTGGCCAATTAAGAGAGAAAGAAAAATGATGTAAAAATGATTTGTTGGCACAGGGTATCTAGTTAAGTATAGGCCCCAAAATCCTCCCCCAAGGAGTTGCTATTTCAGCTGCATTATGAATGTCAGGAAGAAGTAGCTTGATGAGGATGATCAGAAATTAAGATTGGGATTTCCATAGTAAAGAAACATGGGAAAGAAATGGTAAACTAGAAGTACTTCAGAATGTTTGGATCATGAATAATGTTTGAAGGAAGGGCAGTATCTGAAGAGATAACAATGCTTAAATAATGAATTATCTGCCTGCATAGAACGTAAAGCTTAGTGTTACACTGGAAAGAAGCAAAGATGACATTCAAGAATAAAAAGCCATATCCCGCATGGCGTGCTTGATACCCACTCATTGACATGAGTTCTTTTCACCAGAAGTTTCTTGTTCAAAGAGCTTTTCATTAATTCACTTGATGTTCACACGGCAATAATAAGCGTTGCTGAGAATCAAAGCCAGGATGTCTGAACCTCTTATACTTTATGATATTAGTGCTATATTAAAAACAACTTTAATATCTCAGTCACTTCCAACAACAAACCTTTATTTCTGGCTCTGTAGGTCAGTTGCAGTGTTTCCCACAGGTCATCTTGGCACACAGGATGTTTCGTGGTGGATGACAGGGCTGGGGGTGTCCAAGGCAACTCCTCCAGCACATGTAAGTCATCTGCTAGAGCACGAGGTTTATCACTTCTATCACATGCTTTTAGCTAAAGCAAGCAATGTGTCCATTATTAACAGGGAAGGAGATCATACTTTTTCCGCAGAGCAAGACAATAGCAGTGTAAATATTTGCTGAAAAAATAACAGAATGGATCACACTGACTTTCAACTACTTAAAAAACTACCAATTTCAAGAAAAAGATGCGGTGCAGCAAGAAGATAATATATTGTGTGCAAGATGTTCACATGCAATATTAAAGTAAAAAAACAGTTCAATAGTATGTTTGGAAAATGATGCATCAACCAAAATTCCCAGGGGCTGGAATGAATACCTGGATTCCAATTCCTATTATCTCCTGGAAGAAGAAGCTCAAATATAAAACACGAAGAGAAAATTATTAAATTAAAATGGAGGTAGGGGTGTTCAGAAACCAGTGCACGATAATTACGGGGGAAGAGAGAGCCAAGAGGAGATGGAAGTGAACATGGGCAGAGAGAAGGAAGCCAGCATGTGGATAAGCCAGAAAGACATCTCTCTGAAATTCGGCCATCTTGATCTGCTTTGAAACTGGTGATGAACTTCATTTGGAGGCAAGCCCTCTCTAGTGAGTAAACCACGTAAAAGCAGAGCCTGCTCAGAGTCTTTTGAATCTTTAGTGGACGCTGCTGGATGATTGTGGAATCACAGGGGACTATGTATATTGGTCAGTTTTAAGGTAATAATGGCAAATCTGTGCCTTGTGTTGTCTCACTGTCCATCTCCAGTTTGCTAATTCAGATACACTCATGTTCTGCTGAAGGTTTAAGTCTTAAAGTCTTCTGTATAACCATTTAAATTTTCTAGACTTATTTTATAAATGAATAATATTCATAACCAAATAAATCTGTATGCCTTTGATAGTAGTAACATTTGTAAATAATCGGTATTATTTTCTAACTTACTTCCTAAGAAATACAGAAAGAATATTTGTCACTGGTTAAAGCAGAAGTTCTAAATAAAGTATTACAACACACCGGTGCATACTGATTGGTGGAACAGGGCAGAACTGTAACTATCAGGCCAACAATTGTATAGACAAAATTATCTTACCCATCCTGAAAGTTTTTGAACTCTGTGGCTCTAACCTTGGGAGTGTATCTTCTGAATTACTACTTAAGAGACATATGAAGAGTCCTTATTTGAAATCTTGTTCTATGATTTACTAGGTATGTGTCCTTCAGTAAGGAATTTTTAGTCCTGTAAGTCAGGGTTCTCCAGAGAAATGGAACAGGATGTGATATGTATTTAGCTATATCCCTATCTGTATGTGTATCTATATATCATCTTTCTTTATCTTGAGAGAGAGGGGGGGAGGGAGAGAGAGAGAGAGAGATTCTAAGGAATTGGCTCACAGGATTATGGAGGCTTGGTAAATCCTGAATCTGCAGGATAGGCTGTCAGGTTGTAGACTCAGGGAAGAATTGCAGTCAGAGTCTAATGGCAGTCTGCCAGCCTTCAACTGACTGGATGAGGCCCCTGCACATTATGGAGGGTAATCTACTTTAGTCAAAGTCCACTAATTTAAATGTACATCTCAAAACAACAACAACAACAACAACAACAACAACAACAACAACAACAACAACAACAAACCTTTGTAGAAACATCCAGAATAATATTTGACCAAATACCTGGGCAAAGTGGCCTAGCCACGTTGACATATAAAAGTAACCATCACAGCCTGTTTCTCTATGTGATTGCCAAAATGTCAGTATTTGCTTCATAAGACTATTTGGAAAATTAATTGTGACAATTTATGGCAATTTAAGCTTAGCAAAATGCTTAGCAGATAGTAAGTATTTGAATATAATATTGATGATGAAGATAAACGTTAATTCTCCCAGAGCAGATTCTTTTGAAAGCAGTTGATCTACAAAGGTGACAAAAGTATTTTAAAATGTATTTTCTCCCAACATGTCCCACTGCATATCTTTATGCCAGCCCTTACCTCTATAGATTATAAAGTACATCTAAAGTTTTCCCAGAATTTTCTCTAGTAACTTCCTGTGGTGCTATACAGCCTTATGAACTTCTATAAAACTAGATTTATATTTATATATTTATAATATTTTATTTCTTAAACAAGGTGCTTTTTTTTAACCTTTTTTATTGATTTATAATCATTTTACAATGTTGTGTCAAATTCCAGTGTAGAGCACAAGGTGCTTTATCAATAGATGTTCTTAATATATTTTATATCCTTTTATATAGCCAATGTATCTCATAATAATAATAGAAATAATTATTTTAATAATAATAACATAAGGGACAAGTCTACAATTTGACACTAAATGTCAAACATTATGCAGTATTATAAGAAAAATAATAAACTAAATATATTACAAAGAAAGATATAAAACTTTCAATATTGTATATTATTCTGTAGAGTCAAACCAACCCCTAACCAAAATAGAAGACAAAGAGAACTCAACAAGGTGTTAGTATATTAGACTATTTTAGGATTCTAACCTTTGTTGAGAGGAACCGATGTTGTAGGCAGAAGGATAATCTGAATGATTATATTCCTAAAGTTAACAGACATAGGAGAAAGCTAGTTTTGAAGTTTGGAAAATTGATTGCAGAAAAAAGATAAGCATAGAGGGATAAACTGAAACCAGAACTGAAGACTAAGACCTTGAAAGGAAAATCCATGCAGAGCCTTTTCTGAACACGGTTATTGATTTAATATGTAAAAGTTAATGCCTTGTACAAATTTTACTTGTCTAGTGATGCCTGTGAGTATTCCATAGCAATACTCCAAATTCAGTTATGCAGAACACAGGTTTACCAAATATACTTTCAAAACTATTTAATGAACAAAATATGTTTGAGAACACTAGCATTATAGCCTATGTCTTGAAAAGTCCAAAATTATATTAGCATATTAATAATTCTAAGAAAACTTGCCTAGAGAAAATTAACTTTGATTAATCATTACTTACCAAACTTCTACTGCTGAACTTTTCCCCCTCAAGTAACATCTATGAGCATTCCTAAAAATTAGACTATTTTGAAAAACTTTGAGAGGAATAGTGCATGTGGTAGATAAGAATATATGCTTCAGAGTCAGATAAAAAAAAAAACAGGATTCTAATCACAACCATGTCAATTTCCACTTTTATGACTTTGGATAAATCTTTTAATATTTCTAAGTCAAAAATGTCCCATTATCAAATAAGGATAAAGACAAATGCCTTCTAGTGTTTACAAAGGACTAAATAATGCAATGCTATTTAACAACACTCTAGGAGACCCTACGCATTATACGTATTGATGATGATGATGATTCACATTAGTATTCTTAAAGAAAACACGGTTTTGCTTCATAATATGTTTTGGGTAATTTTCATCATTTAGTGTCATGGAACTTTTTAAAACAATTCATATTTAACAATAATATATCTTTAATTTTATTATTATTAGAATTCATTTTAGCACTACAATCATCATTATCATCATCATTACTGGTTAATTTAGATTCCCTTTTATTTTTTTTTTTAGGAAACAATGAAATTTTTGCAAATATTTAAGTGTAGTAGTAACCTACTGATAAACTTTTTTTCTGGTAATATTTTGAATTTTTTCTTTGTATGTATAAATAATATCTCATTTTCATGTCTAATTTATAATTTGGCCCACTTGTCCTTTTCATTTTATTTAACTGTTTTGATTCTTTAGTTTCAGAGGCAAGAAACTTAACGTAACAGTGGCTAAAGGAAAAGAACGATGAGTTTCTCTCTCATAGACGACACTGGGCCACGAGCGCTTCGAGGTTGTAACAGCGACCGCACCATCACAGGAGACTGATTTTGTGATGTATGTAATCACACTTTCATTCTCTGCCTTTTGGGCAAGAATAACCTCTTAAGCCTTAGACACAACATCCACTTTATAAACAGCAGGAGGGTTTTTCATCTGCCTGTTAAAGGTGTTTAATGGAAGTTGCACACAGGTTACCTCATCCTGTTGTCCAGAACCTAGTCACATACCCAAAAATCTGTTACAGAAGCCAGGAAGTGCAAACCCTATTGCAAGTGGCACTGTCATATACCCAGCTAAAAATAATTATTTTATTATTAAAAAGAAGGGAGAAAGACAATACTGGCAACAGCTAGCAGTGTTGGCCAAAGCTAGCTGTAAGGTTTAGTCATTAATTCCTTTATTTGCTACACTAAAGCTGATTAAGTTCTTAATTCATTATTGTTCTATTTATCCATTTTCCTTGAGAGATGTTGTATCTTCTAAATATTCATGTTGGCTTTTAAAAATTATTTCTTTTTAAAATATTTATAACAAATAATTCAGGGCTATGCAGTACTCTAGGGTAGAGCTAGTTTTTAAGTCTATACCATTTTTATTTTATTTTTATTTAAAATAATTAAGTCACTTTGATTTTTCCATAAATCCAAATTTACTTTGGGCAGTGGGCTAGTTCTAGTTAGTGGGTTAGTAAACATATTTTTAGTTGTTGGGAGCAACACAAAGTAAGGAAAGGAGCATGGACTTGGTGTAAGCTGCCCACAGCATTTCCCATATACCCCTATTGCTCAGTACACAATTTAGTCATTGAATACTTGAAACGTATTTATGATATGTTACTAAAAAAAAATGAGGTTCTGATCAGTTTTATCTGAAAGTAATTTCTTAGGATGTGTTTACACTAACAGAAAATCTGGTAGAGAATAGGACAGGAATAGAAGTAGAAAAGATACAGGACAATATAAGCAGTGTCCCTCAGAGGGTAATTTAGCCCCAGTCCCGGAGGGAGAGCTTGGGAGATGACACCCAGAGTTGAGGAGAGCATTTAAACCACCTCCACAGTGCAGACATTAAGGCCTGTAGGGTGGGCGTGGGAGTGTGGTCATAAATCCCCAGGAAATTCTGGTTCTCTGTGAATGGCTAATGGTGTTCTGGCAGCCTCAGGCGGAACTCCAACAAAGAAGCAGGCTGGCTACTGGGCATGAAAGCACGGGCACCAATGTGCACCAGTGTGCGCTAAAACGGTACAGGAAATGGAGATACAGCCAGAGCACTGACACTGGATACTATCTGCTTTTAGGTGATTTCTAAAAATGGTCACAATGGCTATTTCAGGATGACATTAATAATTTTTATTAATCCAAATTTAATTTTATTTCCAAATCTCAAGAATAAGTATGAATTGCTTTTTTTTTTCTAAGTAAGAATTATTTCCTAAGAAAAATATAATAGTGTATTCTAGATGCTCTCTATCCCTGACTCATCATGAGCCTACTTTACCATTAAATTTGGGCTTTGAATTATCGTTAAGTGATCCAATTTAATGTCTGCCACTTAACATTATACTCACAGGAACAGAATAAAACACAAAGTGGTCTTTATAGCGTTTCTCTTTTAACACGATGTAAAGGTGTTTCTTCCACAGTGATTTGCTAAAGCTGAATCTCTAGAAACATCTATTCAAGAATCTCTAGAAACATTTGTTCTTTAAAATTCTCAATAGTCAGCATATCCTCTGAAGGGGTATTGTTTGGATTCTATGCTAAGCACTAGACGAAAACTGGTGCTAACATTAGACACATACATATAGCAAAAGTACCCACCATCCAACTGCATAAGAAAATACGTACGTGGTACTTGACGATCTGTATGTGTGTCATATTTGTGGATACAGATGTATTTTTCATTAGTTGTAAACAACAATGAAAATACTGTCTCTTAAAAAGCCCTACTATTCCATCCTTTGTTCTATTATAGTGCAACACAAATGTGTAAGTGAGAGAAAAAGTGGATAATAATAGTTGCCAGCCATATGTCTCACAAGTACTCAGTGAGAATTAAAATGGTTAAATCAGCAAACTTTTCTCAAATAACATTCACACATTTTATAGTTGGATCTTTAACCATTAAAAAAAAGTCTTTGATGCAAACAGAAAAATCCTTCCCTTTGAAATACTACCAAATTAAAGCTTTTCATTTATTTAAAGTCATCTAGAAATTTCTTCGTTTTTAAAGGGTGAAATGCACCAGTTAATTATTTAAATTCAGTTTATCTTCTTCTAAGTCAAAATGGAGGTACGAGTAAACTAGATTTTACCTAACTAAATATTCTTTGACAATCAATAGATGAATTTTGTGAGTTCAAAAATATGATCAGGCCTATATGAGAAGAATGTGACAAAATATAGAAAATGTTTATCTTGCGTTCATGTGAGAAAACTCACATTGTCAAAGTGAAGAACAGATGGAGTGGTAAAGAGCCTGAGTAAGGAAATGTTAGTAATAAATTGATATTTTATTATATATAAAAATTATATATAAAAGTTTAGTTTGTCTACATAAAAATGGCATTTCACAGGCAGATATTAGAAATATCATGTGAGAAATATTTATGATTTGTTAACCGAATTTGAAGTTACTTGGGATAATATTGAGACTTGGAAGGATGAGCTGCAGACACATGGGAATTTATATTAGGGCATATAAGAATATTTAGAATGACTAAATGTTTGTTTTATTGGTAGCTATGCTTTGCTCTGAGTCCTTCATTAACTTTATCTTTAGGTGACCAGATAGTTGATTTTCCTATATCAAGTTTTTTTTCCTGAATTTCTAGTGATTTTCTAGTGACAATAATTTTCAAAAGGCAATTTTATGTGTTGTATGTGAGTGTTGAAGTATAAAAATGACTTATGCATTGTCCCAGAAGGAACCTGTATCTTTAAAAAATCATGTTTAATTAACTTCCCTTTGAGAATTATGAACTATAAAGTAGAAGAACAATAGGTAATAGTAAAACTCCTGAAAATTGGCCTCCATCAGCAAGTTACCTGTAAATTTTTGAAATTGAATCAACTTATTCATATGAATCAAATGATATAATCCTCCCTGGCGTGTACCCTTGTTAACTGATACGGATCCATGATCATGTCCCTGGATACACAGAGGAACCAGGGATTTTAAAAATAGAAATTGCTATTAGAACACTTTGGTGTTAATGAGTTTATGATGAGTCTGCTTTACCTTTGTTTCTTTTCTGTATAGTTTCTTCTCACAATTATATTAGTAATCTCTAATTTATAACAGTGCTTCTATATTTGCTACAAAGTTATTAATTGGAAAATAAAGTTTATAAGGACAAAAGGTGAAACTGGAAGATGCTAAAATTATGTAGAATCTCATAATAGCCTGTGAAACTAAGCATAAATGATTATAGAACAAGTGGTCTTGGCATGTGTTAAAAATTTCTTCTTGATCCTTTTCTTTTCAATTATCTGATTAAATAACAAATAGTACATATTATATTGGTTAGTCTTATACTAAAATTATATTAATGAATTTTCTGTGAAAACAGTTGAGGCATTATGTTCTGATGTATTATTTTCTTTAGTCTCTTTAGATTCAAATGATTATACATTTAAACACATTGGTCATTTATATATCAAAAATTTAGAATATTTTTGTTAATTTTTAATTATGCTTAGCACAGGCAGACACATATGCACAAATATGTTTTTAAATCTGGAAATTATGAAATAGCAAAGAGATAAAATCTGTTAAATATTCCACAAAAATATAAAAATGACTCTTCTGAATCTGTGGTAAAACAAAGGGTAATTGGGCTTTAATAATGAAGAGTCTGGAGCATTTCCTAATATTTTGCACAAATCAAAGGGGCCTAGAAAACTTTTTAATGCTATGAAAAAAGTTGCTACAAATACAACAAATAGTTTATATTTCTAGATTGAAAACAGCTTGAATATTTTAACCAAAATGAGTTACTTATTCATATCATGTAAATGTTTGATGGAAATTGTGCTCAAAACTGCATTGTTAAAAATGGAAAGTGTTAAATGTTTATATTTCTTATCATTTTTTAAAAAATGCTTTTTTCTTTTTTTATTGAAGTATAGTCAGTTTCTAGTGTTGTGTTAATTTCTGAGTACAGCATAATAGTTCAGTCATACATATACTTGTTTTCATACTCTTTTTCATTATAGGTTTCTACAAAATATTGAATATAGTTCCCTGTGTTATACATTATAAACTTGTTGTTTATCCATTTTATATATAGTAGTTAGTATCTGCAAATATCAAATCCCAATTTATCCCTTCCTACCTCCTTCCCCTTCCAGTAACCATAAGTTTGTTTTCTATGCCTGTTGAATCTGTTTCTGTTTTGTAAATAAGTTCATTTGTCTTTTTTTTTAATTCCACATATAAGTGATATCATATGGTATTTTTCTTTCTCTTTCTGGCTTACTTCATTTAGAATGACAGTCTCCAGGTCCATCTATGTTGCTGTAAATGAAATTATTTTAATGTTTTTTTATGGCTGAGTAGTAGCGCAATGTATAAATATACTACAACTTCTTTATCCAGTCATCTGTTGATGAACATTTAGGTTGTTTCCATATCTTGGCTGTTGTAAATAGTGCTACTGTGAACATTGGGGTGCATGTGTCTTTTCAAATTAAAGTTTATTCTGGATATATATCCAGGAGTGGGGTTGTTGGATCATATGCTAAGTCTGTTTTTAGTCTTTTGTAATATGTCCATCCTGTTTTCCATAACAACTGCACCAAACTACATTCCCAACAACAGTGAAGGAGGGTTTACTTTTCTCCACAGCCTCTCCAGCATTTGTGATTTGTGGACTTTTGAATGATGGCCATTCTGACTGGTGTGGGGTGATACCTCATTGTAGTTTTGATTTGCATTTCCCTGATAATTAGCGATATTGAGCATTTTTTCATGTGCCTGTTGACCATTTGTATGTCTTCATTGGAGAATTGCTTGTTTAGGTCTTCTGCCCATTTTTGGATTTTTTTTTTTATTATTAAGTTGTATGAGCTGTTTATATATTCTGAAAAACTCTTATTTGTACTCTTTTAAAGCTCATGCTTGAAAAAGAAAAAAATTAATAGTAAATAAGAGAAAAATACACGACTAGTTTTCACACAATAAAACAGTTGTGTAACTTTAGTCTCTGTTACACTTGCCTAGGTCTCTCTACCTTAGTTTTAAATTTAAAATGTTTACTGACATCAAATAACCTCATGGTACTTAGGGGAAGAGTATCATACCAGAGGATTCATATGCTATTGACCATCGGGATTATAGATTGGCCAAACATGGGTATAGTGCTTACCTGCAATTTGATCAACTGTGGCTGAGATAGGGGATTCCTGTGTTACCTATATGCAAGCTAAATTCAAGGAATTCCTTATCAGGACATAGTGGAAGAAAAAGACATTCTGATATCTGGCCTGAAAACTAAAATATTGAATTCAAGTCCATATAGGAATGTCTAGAGGTTACTGAGGAGGATCCAATATTGGCCTTTTTCTTTGAAAGACTGCATCTTGTATTAAAAGTAAACTTATTGTATGGAGAAAGAGAATTGAGTTTGGTTTAAAGACAATAAGGCAGGCGAGAGATGTGTAATTTAACTCTAGCCTTGGTCAAGTTGTCTAAACACTCTAATCTTACTTCCCCATCTTATAAATAGGAGTAATAGTAGTAAATATTTTTTAAGGTTGTTGTGAAAATTAAAGTAATTCATACAAAAACTTAGCCTATAGTAAATGCTTTATGTTATTTTTATTGCCTAATAAAGTGGGTTTTTAAAATAATAATTTCTCATTCAGTTATACCTAATTACCTAACACCATAAATTAGAATTTAATAATAAAAATAATGAAAAGAGACAGACTACAAATCAAAATGTACACAAAAATATTTTCAGGTAATAAAATGGTATATATTTTTAAATTTAGATCTGTAAAAAAAAAAAAAACCCTAATGTTCTGCTTGACAGCTGAAAATATATTGAAGGTAATTACATATTTAATGAACTTTGTAATTTTTAAAAATAATGTCAAGTCAGGACATTACAGTGATATTATATATTTCTCTGTACACACATATGGTATACATAATGCAGTATATTCAGCTCTGGGCATTACAATATATGTTAAAAGCAGTATGCAAACTAGGGTACTTAAGAGGAAAGTAACCAGAATTATCAAGAAATCTATCAAATAATCATCATCTTAAAGAATTAAGTCTGTTTAAACTCATGCAAGTTAACATAAATATTTTACATTCTAGAACCAATGAGTAAAATTGCAGTGACTTAGACTCAAAGTGAAACAAAACTTTCTCAGAACTTGAGTTACCAGTGATGACTGTAACGCCCCACATTGAACTCCTAGTCACTCAGTTTTCAATAGATAGGTAAACCATCTGTTAGCTGATTCCATGTTTATGAAAGAATTGGATAACAGTAAAACAAGGTTAAACTTGTTCCTCAAATGTAGGGCAATAGTTTCTTGAAGCACCTGTACTAAAAAGGAACAGCCAGTTAGTAGGCAAATGAATGCCTCACTTACTGAACTTTCTGCCCTCACTGTTAGAGTTAGAATTCATGTTACCACTCTCATGCATATGAATTCCCTCTTGCCAGTCTTTAACAGACAGCATGGAAATACTTCTGCAAGTTTTAGTCTAGTTTGCCAATGTCATTCCCAATAGACTCGCTTATTCTGAATGTAATAGCTAGCATTTTAATCAATGAGGAGTGTCTTTCACTCTATTCATTGATATGGCAAATGTGTCTGCTTGTAACTCTTATCCAGTGAAACATCAGCAGTTAAAAATGAGGAAAAAATATTAATTAAATGGCCTTGCAGCTCCATATGGACACCCTCACTATCTGATACGTGCGAGAACAAGATTAGATAGCTAGCCTTGTTCTTTCTGTTTCCACACTACCAACGATTCTTAGGCAGTAGAGGAGACTACAACGCAATTAATCAAACATGTGGTAGAAAGTTTAATGTTGGTGATTGGGGAAAACTTTGTGGGCAACTGCAGAATTAAGATTGACTTGATAAAGGTCAATACTAGAAGAAGAACAATAGAATTTGATGAGATGCAGGAGGAAAATAATGGTCAATAGGGCAAGCTGACATGCCTAATGAGATAATGTACCTGGATGGGGAGAGACAGACTATTTGGATAAACTGCTATTTTTCAGTACCTATGATGGAGGTTTAAAATGTAATTTGGTCATTGAAACAGTTGAGAACATTAGGTCATTGTTCAGAGATCAGAAATCTTACTCAGAATCTGACCCTCTTCCTTATTTGTATGTTTGCTTTGGGAAATATTAAAGACTATTAGTAATAATTTTCTTATCCATCAAACACTTAGAATTGTATCTGCTTTACTTTTCTCTCAGGTTTTGGTGACAGTTAAAGATAATTAAGCATTTTGATAATAGGTAAAAGAAATTGGTAATTAATATGTGAACATATATGTATTGTGAAATCCATGGTAAATTTAATTTGAACCATGAATCATTTTCCCCAGAGAATGTAAGAAGCCCATGCACATATTATTTAACACATGACTTTAACAAGAGTGTGGATTATCTGACACCTATTTTGAAAATTCTGTGGGTCCATAAAGACCAACTTAAGCAGTCCCATAAAATCTGTAGTCTGTATATCAGGAAATCCTTTTTTCTTTTATCCCCCTTCCGAACCATTGTTCTGTGTGCGTGGAGAACAATTTCTTGATTAGAAAAATCTATTTTAGTATCTTACTGGCTGAAAATATCCAAAGTTTTCATGTTGAGGAAAGCTATCTACTTGTTGGCTCTTCTCTCAAGGTAGATACCTGTGATTCAAAGACCAAACTTCTCATTGAAAAAGAAATGAGTAAGTCAGAAGCTATTCAGGGGAAAAAGATTTTTGGTCATTCTTAACACACAGTGTATTGTACACAAAAAAGTGACTTGAGATTGGGGGGACACAGAAGTTCATCTTAAAGAAATATAGTCATCCACCAATGCAGTTAAAACTGTCACACCCATTTTTGCAAAAATACAAAAAGTTTGGAGAATATGTTTACACAGTTTTGAGTAGCTGTGGGGCGTGGGGACACTTCAATGGCATCAGACTTCCTAGCTGAAAACTGAGAAACTCGTGCTTGTCTGAAAGGACTTCCAAACAAATTATAACACATGGGATATGGAAAAACACAGCAATTTTAAGATAGACATCCATTATGATCTTACATCTATCTTCCAGTGTTTTCTAAAGTTTCTTGGCCATCTGTTTTTAGGGAGGAAACTGAAGCTTAGAAAATTTGAGTTATTCATTCAAGGTCACCCATTTTTCCTGAGCAAAGAGGTAATTAGAGTCAAAATGTTTTTATCAGATCTTCCAAAACAAAATCACACAGGATGTCTGTAGATGTATAGCCAATACCAACTAGAGATTTACAGTGAACTGCTGTGAAACAATAATAGCATTTTAGTAGATTCAAGACAAATCTTTGACAAACATCAACATTCCCTCCCTCTCCCATTAGTAATGGCCATCAGAGTCCAGAACTGCTCTAACAGACCTAGCGTTCTGAGAGAGGAGAAAAAAATTATTTTTCCCTGATGTCAATGAAAAATAATACAATAAGATAACCAATTAATAGAAAACTAAATTTTTTTCCTTTTGAACGTATTTGTTTTAAACAAAAAAGACATGTAGCTTTCATCATTACAATTTTTTTCTATTAATAAAATATCCCTTTAAGTATATGACCAAAACAAAATAGTAACTGGCCAGTCTTGGAAACACACTTAGGTATTTCAGAGAGTTTCCTTTAACTTCTGTTATGTTGAAAACTTTCAGAAACTATTTTTAGAGATCAAATGGAAACCACTTTGAAAAGCTCAGCTTGATTAAGAACAGACAACACACATTTAGGGAATAAAAGGAATCACTCACTACTTTTGTAAAATTCTTCAGGGACTTCACCCCAGGTAGATAAATGCGGGAAGGGAGTTAAAGAGGATTTTAAACTTAGATGTTTGGAAAGCCTTTGACAAAATTCTTTACAGCACTATAAGATCAGTGGAAAGTATCAATGAAACTAATAGTAAATTGGCCAACTGTTCTGAACAATGATTTATGGAAAGGAAACTAAGGTACTAGAAATAGGGTTTTGTGGTACAAGCCAATTTTAAATATTCTGCTTCTTCATAGATCAGAAACAAATCTCCAACTTTCTAAAAAACAATTTTAAGTAGAATTTTGTTTAAGATATTCTATTAAGCATTTTCTTTGTAATAAATGAAATAAGATTGAAGTTTATTGTAACACTTAGCAGATGACAAATAGAATGTGACCAATGATAAATATGTGTGTTCAGATTCGGGATTCTTTGTTTTTAAATGGTAGTGGATTTTAGGAAAACATCTTAAGAATATATTGAAACACACATAGACAATATTAAATGGGTACTAAGAAACGGTTACTTGAACCACCATGCTTAGTATTATCACAAGAATTTTATTGTATATTTTATCTTAATTTCTGTATGGATATATGAATACAGTAGTCTGTCTTTTAAGACACAAAGTTGTTTAATTTAACAATAATTAGAAGTCATGGGGATTCTGTCTGTCTGGTTTAATAGTTTTATTCCAACAAATATAACAGTGCTTGGCACAGTAAGTCCTCAATAAATCTTTGCAAATATATGAATGTGTGCCCAGACAAAAGTGAGTGGAGTGGTTCTAAAACTGGAACTGATCATTGAAATATCAACGCTTTGTGCTAGATTCTCTCCGAGAAGATTGGCTTCACCCTTTAACTTCTCCTTATTTCATAATACATAACTATTTTTAAAAAGAAGATTTAGTTTGGCAAGATAAAGGACACATACTCAAAATTAAACAATAATCCTAATAATAAAACTTTCATAGTTCTAAGCCCTGTTTTACAGGAAAGGAGGAGAGTGCTCACTAGCTAGGAACCCCAGTTCCTTGATACATCCAAATGACAGGCTTCCTTTCTTTTTTTTTTTTTTTTTTTTTTTAATACTTGAGTAAATCCAAAATCCCTTCCAAGATTTATTTTTTAATCAGCAATGGAAGGAACACCTCAGGATTCTCCGCTAGGGAAGATGAAACATGGTGTCACTCAGCAGGGTACAGGAAGGTAAAGCTTCATGTCATAAATAAGAAAACATAAAATGGCTATTTGAAGGGATGCCAATAAAACATGTTTGAAAAGGGTCACAGCCATGTGTCCGGTCTGTCACTGAGAATCTATAAAAGGATTGTAGTCTTTGTCCAAGACAGTACATACTAAAGCTCTAGAAAGGAGGTCCAGTATTTGGCCAGCAAGTAAACCATTTAGCATTTCTTTTATTTTGTGAGATTTTTTTCTAATGTTCCATATTTAGTAGTGAGAATATGATTGTTAAACTTATGATAAAATGATGAGAGTTTACATTCGATATATTTGGCTCTGAAAATATACCAGACATTGTACACAGCACTTCACATGCCTCACCTCATTGCTCTCCCCCAAATTCTGTACACATTCAACAGACAAGGAAACTGAGCTAGTAAGGTTTTGGAAGTGGGACTTATTTTCAACTCCTTTCTAACTGTAAGCTCATATTTTTAGCCTCTGTGCTAAAGTGCCTTGACATTTCTTCTTCAGAAATGAGGGGAAATTAGCACAAATAACATAACCAGCTATATCTGAACTGGTGTAAACTATATATTTTTATTAACTCTTGAAAGATCTTAATAAAGGATAATATTGTCTCCATATAGTTAATAGCTTTTAAATACCTTCAAGCTGCCAGGGACACCATGGAGGGATTCAGCTGAATCAGGGAATCAAGATGAACTTGTCATGTCCCTACAAACTTAAAACTACTTTAACAATAGGGCATGATAATGACATCGTATGTTATAATCTTTTAAAAAATGAACCTCATAATCCAATGTTAATTATATTTGTTTCAGACTGAGAGTATACATTGCTGCTTTCCATTCTCTTTCTATTTGTCATTCATTGTTCTTTTTGATACTATTACTACCTCTGCTAAATATCTCTTTTTTTCCATTTCTTTTTCTTTCCCATAAAGTTTAACACAAGTAGAAGCACATTAATTTAGACATATCCTATTCACTTTAAAATCACTTCTCTCACTGTCCAAGATAATGATAGAAATGTAGTACCCTCACCTAGAAGGGGCTTATTTTCTCTATCTACCCCCAGGACTTAAAGGTACTAGGGAGGAAGAGAGAAGGTATCAGAACCAGCTTCAGAAAAAAAAACGTAACTGGAAAATGCATCTGCTAAGATTTTCCTTTATCATAAGGTTTATCTACTCAGGCATTCTGTCCACCCCAATTAAAATCAGGTAGTCAACTAGAATATTTATTCATTTATCAGTTATTTCATTCATTTTCTAAAATTTAAATTGTGTTATTTAAGAGGTTACTTATTCTCTACACTATACTATGTGCTAGATATACAATGATAGACAAAAAGACTTTCATTTCTTAGTATTTCTGTATGCTTTCAGTTACTAGCAGGACTCAAGCAGGGAAGATGAACTGATGTTTGCTGATGTTCATGGTAGCATCTCTCAAAAAGTCATGGTGTGTAGTTAAAAAAACATAGTGAATGCGCAATGATTTGGCCTTGTCTTATGGCCATATCATTACTAACCATATGGCCTGTAGAGAAATTTCTAGCTTTTCCAACCTTCAATTTTCCTGCCTGCAAAACAGATGTAATGGTTACACTATTGAGATGTTGTTAGAAATCAAAAAAAAAATGCATATCAAAAGTTTTACACTAATAATACACAAAAGACTGTCAATACATGTATTCATTCACTCGCTCATTCACTTATTTAACAAATATCCATTAAAGGCCTACATAAGTTCAAGGTACTATGCTGGCTCTGGAGATTAAACAAAAGAGTTAAATGTCAAGTGGTATCTGCCCTCTTGGACTCACAGTCTCATTTAGGAAACAAAGGTTCAATATATAATTACATGATAAATCATTTAATTTAGATTGTGATAAATGCTAGTGGTTACCTAATGTGGTTTGTAACTTAGGAGATTAGGAGACTATGGGTTAAAGGTATGAATCAGAGAAGGTTTCCTTGAGCAAATAGTAGTTAATCAGCAATTAGAAGGACACGAAATACAGAGTTATGGGCGATAAACTGAGTGAGGAGAGACTCGATGGAGGATCCACTTGGCTTTTTGGTGTATTAGTTTTCAATTGCTGCTGTGACAAATTACCACAAACTTAGTGGCTTAAAACAACACAAATGTATGGTATATCTGTTGATAGAAACCTGACTCATCTCTCACTGGGCTAAAATCAAGGTGTCAGCATTCCTTTCTGGGGGCTCTAGGATAGAATCCCTTTCCTCGTCTTTTCCACCTTCCAGAGGCTGCCTGTTTTCCTTGACTTTTATCCCTTTTTCCCCTTCTTCAAACCCAGCAATATCAGACCTAGTCTTTCTTATATTCTCACTGCTCTGATTCTCCCTTCTGATTACCCTTCCCACTTCTAAGGACACTTGTGATCATATTGGGTTTACTTGTATAATACAGAATAATTTTAAGATCCATCTGATTAGCACTCTTAATTTCATCTGCCACTTTAATTTTCCTTTCCCTTGAAAGATAACCTATTCACAGATTCTGTAGATTTGGATGTGGACACCATTAAGGGGACATTATTCTTACACTTCAAAAAATATTTCTGACTATAGTCTGAGTAGATTGGCAAGAAACCAGCATGAGCATGTACTAATTATGAGGCTTTTACACTGGTACACAAAAGATGATGGTAGACTGGTTTGAAAGAAAATTAGACTTAAGTTAGACTTAAGATACGTTTAAGAAAAAGAATCAGAAAATTTTGGTAATTTATTTTTTGGAGGTGAATGTTGACAGACAAAGAAGTGTTGAGTCAGAATCCCAGACCTCTGGCTTTAGCGGATGGATGGGGGAAAGTTTTATCACTGAAATACTGACCGCTGGAAATGAACCACACTTTGAAGAAGAGATAATAAATTCAAACATGCATAGATTGAGTTTGACATATCAGTTAGACCAAATGAGAATGTCATTTGGCAATGGGATATGCAGGTCTGAAATCAGGGTTATCACTCAGAAATTGTCAACCTAATGATACCAAATGAAAGCACAGAAGTCAGTATGGTCCCTTACAAAGGAGGTAACAAGTTGGGAGTAGAGAAAGCATAGACCCCTAAATAGCTATCAGACACTTAAAGCATGAGCAGAGGAATGTGAGGTGTGAAAAACTAATAGCAGGCTACAGAATTATAGGATGGAACCAGGAAATGGAGATTTTTTTTTAAGAGAGAAGACAAGTGTAAGGTAAAAACTCAGATAATTCCCTAGAAAAGATACTCCTTCCGGTAAATTCTGCTAAACACTTCCTGTGAGCCAAAAATTGTGCCAAATACTACTTACAAAAAGATGAAAAGGGCATTAAAGCTTTATTTTATTAACTCACAGGCTAGTGGGAGGAATTTATTGAAATGGTTAGTTTCAACATAGAGTGACAAGTAAGGTCAAGCTGTGCACTAAAATGTCATGAGAGTGCAGAACAGGAGATATATTGCCCAGCCTAAAATGGGTTGCCAACATTACTTTTGAAATTCAATATAATGTAGTTCAGATTTTAAAAAAAAGTTTCTAGACAAAAGGATCAGCATGACTAAATGTATAAAGGAACTGTAACTGATTAAAATTGCCAGAAACTAGATTTCCATGTAGACAGAAGTAGAGAATAAGTTTCCACACTTAGGTCATGATATGGAGGACTTTATTCTCAAGCTAAGGAGCTTAAAGTTCATCCTACATGATGGAGAATGATTGACAGATTTGAACAGTTGATGTGAAATGGATTAATCTAGCTGCAATGTGCAGATGGCTTTCAGAAGGCCCTTCATAGTAAGAATACACAGGAGGTTCTTGGCATGATCATGACATAGTAATAGGGGAGCCTCAAAGAAAAAAGCAGAATTTAGAAACTTTTACAAGGTGAAAATCAGTAGAATGTGATTAATTGCATTTGGAAAGAGGGCAAGGAACAGTTTAATATGAGCCTCAATTTTCTGAGTTGGGCAACAAGGTAGAAGATAGATTAAATGGAGAGAAAATAAAAGAAGAAATCAAGGTTATTATGGAGTGAAAAATGAGACCAGTTATAGAAATGTTGACTTTGGCATCCCTATGGAAAGACAAGTTTAAGTGATGTTCAGTAGACACGTGGACAACAGAGTTTCAAGGGAGAGAACGGTTTGTGACAGGAATCAATGAGATCACACAGAGAAAATATGTAGCAGGGTAATCATAATGGGTTGAGTATGGAAACCCTGATGAACACCAGTGTTCAAATAACTGTTGGAGAAAGATGTGGGCAAAGGAGGAAAGGAGCAAATGATCCGTGAAAAGGAGGGGAGTCAGTAAGAAATGGTGTGAAAAAGGTGGACTAATAGAGTTTCAGAAGAGAGAGAGATTAGCAGTTTTTGCAGTGATGTAAGGGGAAAAGACACATAAGGGGTACAAATTCTGAAGCATACTATTTCAGTCGTCCCTCTGAGAACCTGAATAGAAAAACGATTCGTGTTAAATTGACTGTTAAAATAAAAAACAAAAACAAAAAACAAACAAAAAAAGCACACACACACTCACACACACACACACACACACAAACTCCTGGAACCTGATGTTTTTGAACTAGTAAGTGTTTCAATTACAATAAACAAGCATGCAAGTTTTCCAGAGAAGAGCAGCGAGTATACAGGTTTTGCCAACATTGTATAAGAAAAAAGGACAGGGCCCCAGAGAACTGATCAAGTGTTTGCAGGGAGCAGGGAAGTAGATGAGGCAGAGGCAGTGGAAGTCTTTTACCTAGATCTCAGCAAGGCATTTGATAAATTATATGAGATGCAACTAAGGGAAAATCGAGGATTTTGAATCAAGGCTATAATAACAAGCTAGGAACGAAGATGAGTGGGTACAGAGATTTACAGTAAGAGCTGCTAAGTTATGTTTGAGGGAGAGAAGCAGCAGGATTCCTTTGAGCTCAGTGCTATTATGCTTTTCATTTAATAGCCATAAAACAATTGTCAGAGAAGAACCACAATCAATGTTGGCACTGATCTGACCCCTTGTTGGCAGCATCAGCGCTGTGATTGATTGTCTAAATTAATTCCAATTAGACTGTGTTTCTGTGTACTAGTTCATCTTACATTATCATAGTGTGCGTCTTATTTTAGATACCATTATAGATCTATAAAGTAACTTAGACAATAGCTGTTCTCATTTGATATAGAATAAGAATAATGATGTGCTTACAAAGATTATAAGAGATGCATTTGATGAGGGGGGTGCCATGTCCTGGGAGTTTGTTTCTGGAGAAAGTAAAGGGTTTCAACTTGAAAGACTGTTGCTCAGAAAAGAATAAGATAGAAACAGTGGGGATGGTCTAAATATCCTTATCCAATGAGTCTAAACTGCAAAGGACAATGTGAGTAAAAAGCCAAAAGGTTAGAAACCAGAAAACGACAGGAAGTAAATTAGAGAATTTCCATGAGTGTCAGTAAATTTCTAAACACAGATATTTGTGTTCTAAGATTGCTGTCCTTTCTAGGACTATACTTTCATTTCCTGGGTTTGCATCTTAAAATATTTTAAAAATTATTATGGTATTTTAACTTTAAAAATACACTTTTTTCAAATGGTGTGAGTCAAACAGTATAAGTTATCCCTCAAAGCTTCTGCCCTCATCTTCTATAAATCTATAAATGGCATTACATAACCCAGCTGATAAATACATCTTAGATATGCCCTCGTTTTGTATTTTCTGTAACCCAATCCAGTAACTCCACTCATGCATTTTTATTCATTCATTAGAAAGCGTACTTTATAGTAGGGGCTATCCTAAATCTTGAGAATTCAGCAATGAAAACATAAATCTCTGTAGTCATACATTTATATTCCAGTGGAAAAAAGGAAACATACAAACAGACACATAAATACCTAAAATATGGCTGGTGCTAATAAGAATGATGAAAAAAAGGTTTTAAAAAGTGATAAAAGGTTATTGTTGATTGAGTGGGATGTGATTTTGACAGTGGTTCTTACCACTGTCAACAGGTAAGGCCCATTTGCTGAGGCAGTACTTGAACAGGACCTATTTGTGGTGAGAGAGTAAGTCACAGGGATACCTGAGGGAAGATCTTTCCAGACAGACATGAGGGTGCAGAGGCTTGAGGCAAGAGTGTGCCTCACCGGCCAGAGGAAAATGAAGGAGGCCACTGGGGCTGGAGGGACACCAGGGTGGGAAGTGGGGGCAGAGAGATGCTGGTGGTGGGGTGGGCACAGGGCTCATTCGTTGAAGGTGTGGGAAGAGGTAATGACTGGATTTCACTGTGAGTGAGAAAGGAAGCCATTGAATGATTTTGAGCAGAAAAGTGATATGATTTGAATTACGGTTTTAAAGAGCATTCTCAGGCTCCTCTCTGACAAACTCTAGATGGGGAAGAAAGGAAGTAGGGAGCCCAGTTTTGGCCTCCTCTGTAATAGTTTTTAATATCTTTTCATCAATTTTACATTCAATTCCACTCCTATTCTCACTTCTTATCAAAATCTCCACACCTACCACCTTGGCTAAAGTAACCATTATCGTCTCCCCTGAAATAAAAACCAAATACCTTTCCAGTTAGATATAAAGGGATATGGTTCCTCTGTTGTCTTTATGCATGTATGTTTGTGCATACGCATGTAGGGAGGTAGCTGGGAAACACAAATTTTCCTTAACCCCAGCCACCTATGCTGGGATTCCCTGCAGGATGATGTGAGGATATGGTGTCACCTGTGTATGTCCATAGGGTTTGCACCACAGGAGAGGAGTCCCAAAATTACAAAACCAGAAGCTGACACATCCATCCCTCCACCTGTCCAGAGAGAGGAAGAGATACTTTGCACTTGTAAACAAAGCTACTCTGGACAGAGAGTGAAACATCGCTCCATGAAAAGTACACATATGACTCGTGAGAGGGAAAACTTAACATCATTTTGGAGACCTCTGTCTTTAGGGCTGTTGTTCTGTCATACTTTAACCCAGATATCAGCGCTCTTTGCTCAGAAAGCCCTGGCCATACAGACTTGTGATAATATTCATAGAGCTGTGTTTCCTGCCTACGTCTCTGACCGCCTGCCTTTACCATGTTCCAGCCACAGCTGCTGTCCAGCCCCTCGTATCTGAGGGCCTTTGCCGTTGCTGCCCACTGCTGGGACGCTCTTTCCCCCACCTTCAGGTGGCTTTCTCCCCAGTCTCTCTCAGTTCTCAGCCCAAAGTCAGCCCTTCAGAGAAGCCATCACTGCTTGCCCCATCTTAAGTTCTTTCACAGACTCCACAAACTTTCCAAGCCTGCTGTATTTTATCACTACCTGAAGTTGTACACTTTTAAAATCATTTCTTTTTGGGGGGAGGGGGTACTTAAGTTTGTTTATTTACTTATTTATTTGCTTATTTATCTGTTTCTCAATGGCAGTACTGGGGATTGAACCAGGACCTTGTGTAAGCTAAGCACACACTCTACCCTCCCGCCACTGTACATTTTTGTTTACTTTATTGTTTGCCAACTCTAACCACGTTAAGTTCCACCGTAAAACAATTTTAGTGTCCTAGTCATATTTATGTCCCCATCATTTAGAAATATTAACTGTTACAATGACCAGCTTCAGTGTCTGAGTTCCTATCGTATATTGGACAATATACCAGAGTCTGCATATCTGATTTTTTAAACAAATTGTCACCACCACCCTATCAGGGTATCAGTAGTGATACACCTCTGTAAAAATCAAGAAAATGAATGCTTGAATAACTTTCTTGAGTGAATTGATCAGAATATGAAAAGTAGGATATTAGTGACTGTGTTAGGCAGTGCTGCCTTCTATTAACATGTGATTATACCTGTAAAAAGTACTCAGGTATATCTCTGTGCATTTATCTGTGTCTGTATTATAATCTCTGTGTCTCTATCTGTCTTTTCCTATAGAGAGATATAAAGTGTAACATGTATGAGATTATCATACAGATGCTATCTTGAAACTTCATTTTACTGAATTTTGAGCATTTCTCATACCATTGTTATAAACTATATTAAATGAAATAACTACAGAACATTTAATTGTCACTGTGGAACTTAATTTAACAGATACTTTTTCTTTGATATTTGAGTTACTTTGCAAAACTATTCATCCACACCTTTGTTTTGTCCAGTGGCATGAGGACCTGAAGTAAATTAACTTAGCTATCAATTTATGCTTCCAAACAACTTTTGAATTTTGATTTTTTTTCATTTTGATTTACCTTAGGGCAAAAGCATCAATCAGCAAACATGACCATGCAAATCTGTTTGATGCCTGTATTTCCCATTTTAATTAATAGTCTAGTATTATAATTTTATACAGCCTTGAGTGTATTTTTTGAATATCTGCCTGTCTTGAGTCAGAGCAGAGGAAAATGCCATTTTACCATGATAGAGAACACAGCATATGGGGTAAAAAAGATGCGTTTAACAGGGGACATAATGGCATTGGACTGGGACATATTAATTTTGAGATGCCCTAGGATAGGAAGTGAATTCATGGCAGATGAGGTTTGATATATAATTCTGGAGTTTCGAAGAAAATATGGACCAAAATATACACGTATTAATCATATTGATATTAATTAAAGACATGATAAGCAATAATAATCAATAAAAATAAAGTATTTCTCATGATTACCCATGGAAAATACACAGAATAAAAAAATACAAAATTTTTTAACATTTTTTATTGATTTAAAGTCATTTTACAATGTTGTGTCAAATTCCAGTGTAGCGCACAATTTTTCAGTTATACATGTAGATATATATATTCATTGTCACATTGTCTTCTCTGTGAGCTACCATAAGGTCTTGTGTATATTTCCCTGTGCTATACAGTATAATCTTGTTTATCTGTTCTACAATTTTGAAATCCCGTTGCCAAGGGGGTGGAGGGTGGGAAGGGAAAGACGTTTTAATTACAGAATATTGAGAACACTAACATGGGTGGCATGAATCTGGAAAAAGATAATCTCAAAAGAGAGTAAGAGCAACTGTCTGAAAAATAGGGAAGGGCAATGAGAGAGTGACTTCACAAAACAAGGGAATAGAGTTTCAATATTGATGGAGTATCTGATAGTGTAGGATATAAACAGTCAAATTAGGCAAGGACTGAAAAGTGCCTAATGACCTCAGCTGCAGGGATATTCTTACTGACCTTGACCACAGCCGTTTCAGTGGATTGAGTGAAACAGATGGTAGACCACAATGGGTTGAGGAGTAAAGGTGAAAAAATAAACAAAGTAATGAGGGCTTTTTTTTCTTCAAAGAATTGTCTATGAAGAGAGAGACTAATAAACAGAGGAAGAGCTTGGGAGTTTCAGGAGAAATGGGATCCAAAGTTGAGTCAATGAAATAACTTTAAATTAAAAAGGGACGCTCCTATTAATAGGAGGAAGGAAGAACAAATGAATGGGGTACTGAAAATTAAAGGTAATGGTATAACTGTCTGAGGCAGATAACTATATATAGTAAAGCCTGTGGGCTGGATTCTATTATTCTATATATTCGGACTATGATTATATTAACTTTGTTTTTAGCTTCATCCAAATGAAACCCCAAGACATTTATGCATGAACAGCTAATAAAAAAGATCCACACTATCCTATCCTTGTGCAGTTCATTTTCTAAACTTCTTCTGTATTGTGTAATATAAGGAACATAATCACCTGGAGTCAAACAAAATTGGGTTTCTTCTGTGAGTTCAGGGTTTACAGTTTGTGTCTTCCATTCTGATATTGTTTCATTGAAAAATAAAATCATATCAGTGACATCAATGGCTGCCAAACTTTTTTTTGTAAATGGCCAGATAATAAATATTTTAGGATTTACTGGGCATATGGTCATTTGCAATTGCTCAACTCTGCCATCTTAGCATGAAAACAATCATAGAAAGTACAAATTAACGGCCAATGTGGAGATCCAACAAAACTCTGCTTACAAAAACAGGTGGCAGACTGGATTGGTCCCCAGGTAGCATTTCGTTAACCCCTGACCTACATCATGATAATTAAAATGAGATCAAATATATACACCTTAAAGAATGGTGCTTATCACATAATAGAACCTCAGGAAATATTAAATATTTTTATTATGTTTTACTATATTTGGGCTTTTTGATTCTTTAAGAAAGGGAAACAAGAGAAGGAAATTAATATTTTAAAACCAATTATTTTCAGCATTACATTTCTACTTCTGTTGCAAATGTGTTTCTGATATGCTGCAAGATATTGCTCTGTGTTCAATTTCTTTCACATTACAATAATTAAATGTTATTTTTAACAACTAATATCCATCTACAGCAGTTTTAATTATGCATGAGAAAGATTTGACCTATCATAAACTTTCTGCATTTGTTCTTATTTTGGGGCATTAGTATTTTATTCATTATACCAACCCCAGGAAACTCTTCAGTGACTACACAAGGCAGCAAAAATCTTCTGTTCATATTGAGTTACCTTCCTTAGTCTTATTTATGGATAAAATGTATGCTCATTTCCTTTATTATTTTTGTTAGCTTCATTTTTAACTGGTATCAGATATTGTAAAATATAAATGTGATTGATTTTCTTGATCTCATTATTTGCAGTTTTTTACTTGAATGAATGATTGATTATTGTCTTTGGACTGTAACAAAGTGTGATTTTCCACGAAGTTTTAATGATTTAATTTTATAACTTAAAATTGGTAATTTCTAAAAGCAAATAATAATGGAATTATATTAAGTCAAAGATTAAAGAGAATTGAGCCATTTATAAATTTAGATGAGAATATTACAATTAATTTTGACCATACATAAAGATGAATGATGTTTATACTATGTGAAAATTTCAAGCCTTAATTATAAAATTGATTAAAAATTTTTTTTTTCTAAACCAGTGTTTTGTACTTTGCTTGTAAATGTAGAGCCAGGTAAAAATTAGCCACAGATGGTTTTCTGTTTGGTTTAAATTTTTTATGCAAATTTCTAAGAATCTGCTAATACTTGGTTCATCTTAAAGATTTAAAATGTGGGATTTTATTTTTATTATTTTAGGTATACATCAATGCTTTTTATATATTATATATTAATATACCTATATCATATACATTACCATATAATGTAAACATGTATACACATCTTTATAAAATATATTTTAACTTTAAATTAATATTATAATTACATACAGATATATATTTTATTTTTAATTAATATAATTTTTATCTAATTGCATTTTTGCTATTTAAGTTTTTAATATCATTTGTTTAAAAAAGTTTCTAAATTTGAAAAGTACTCTGGATTATATTATAAAAATGTCATTTTCAGGAATCATAAAGGTCTAGGTTTCCTCTAACAATTTCATATTTAAATACATTTAATCTTAGAGATATTTATTTTCCCACCATCATAAACATTTTGATTAAAGTTGGAAAGCTATCAGACTCACAGTGTGCCATCATAGTAAAAACTTTTTTTCCAGTCTCTTAAGAAGTATAATAAGTATCTAATTTATGATTTCTCAGACCCTAATAATTATTCTGTTTCTCAGCCTGTCTTATTTACATGGAAGAGTGATCAAATGAAGCAACAATGACAAGCAAATTATGCCAGATATGTACCTCCAAATATCTATTTTACAGAAAAAAATGTTGAAAATAATTAGTTTCTGTATGTGTGTATAAGAAGAAAAAGATTCTTTAGCAAGATCAGTTAAACAGTAATAAGTCAGACTCTGTGTTTCATTTAACAAATGATTTGTAAATATATATATATTTATTATGAAGGACTTCACTATTAAAAATAAAATTTTCAAAGGTATTTAAATGCATTATGTAGACTCATATTAATGTCAGATGCTACTGTAATGAAATCAGAAAATGTAAAACCAAACAACTTTAAAAAGTCACGAAATTTAATTTATTGCTTAAAAGTAATCCAGTTATAATAAGGCGTCTTGATCCATTGCATTGGCTCATGTTATTTTACTAAGAATATTAAGTGTGTAATATCGTGATCATGTCAGTAACACCATATCTGTTTGGTTATTAGCTAAGACGTGGCATCTTCTATAAACAGTCATGTAATATGAGTTTACCTAAGGAAGGATTCGTGTGTCTAGGCCCAGTTCTCCAATTAATTTGGAGAATTTAGACACATGATTTAACAGATGAAGTTTCCAGTTTTCTAACTGTAAACGGAGGAATTGGCAATATATTAGTTATTTTTGAAGCTCAGTTCTGGAGTTACTTGGGGAATTCTCACAGCCCAGTCAGCTGCCACAGGAAGTGACGTTGCTCAGGGAGGCAGTGCTCACTTGGACACCCTACACTGTCTCCAATTAAAGCACAACCTGTTACTCACTTTATTTTTTTGGCATTTATCCTGCTTGGTATTTTCTGAGCCTCCTGGACCTATGCTGAGGTATCTAACATAATTTGTGGGAATTCTCAGTTATTATTGTTTCAAATATTTTTTCTGTTCCTTTCTCTCTTCTCTTTCTAGTATTTGCATTACACATACGTTATACCTTTTGTAGTGGCCCACTGTCCTGGAATATTCTCTTCTACTTTTTAGAGTCCTTTTTTCTGTCTGCTTTTTAATTTTTGAGGATTCTATTGATGTATCCTCTAGCTCGGAAATTCTTCCCTTAGCTGTTTCCAACTTCCATTAATCCATCAAAGGCATTCTTCATTTCTGTTATAGTGTTTTTGATCTCTTGCATTCCTTTGTTTATTTTCCTGGGAGTTTCATCTCTCTGCTCACATTGCCCATCTGTTCTGACATGCTGTCTACTTTATCCAGTAGAGTGCTTAGCATATTAATCATAGTGTTTTAAATCCTGATCTGATAATTCCAATTTCCCTGCCATGACTGGTTTTGCTGATTTTTCTGTGTCTTTAAATTGTATTTTTTGCCTTTTAGAGGTGTACCTTGGAGATATCACAGATTCTATTCCAGACCATCACAGTAAAGCAAATACCATGATAAAGAAAGTCACATGAATTTCTTGGTTTTCTGATGCATACAAATGTTACGTTTAACTGTACAAAAGTCTATTAAAATGTGCAAGAGCATTATGTCTAAAAAAATAGACCTTAAATTTTAAAAAGTACTTATTGCTAAAAAGTACTAACCATTATCTGAGCCTGCAGCAAGTTATAATCTTTATGCTAGTAGAGGGTCTTGCCTCCATGTTGATGGCTGCGGACTGATCAGGATGGCAGTTGCTGGAGGCAGGGGTGGCTGTGACAATTTCCTAAATAAGACAGCAGTGAAGTTTGCCACATCATTTGACTCTTCCTTTCATGAATGATTTCTATGTAGCACGCAATGCCATTTGTCAAGGTTATACCCACAGTGTAACTTTCAAAATTGGAATCAGTCTTCTCAAACTCTACTACCGCTTTACCAACTAAGTTTATACAATATTCCAAATCCTTTGTTGTCATTTTGACAGTCCTCACAGCATCTTTGCCAGTAGTAGATTCCATCCCGAGAAACCACTTTCTTTGCTCATTCATAAGCAAATCCTCATCTGCTAAAGTTTATCATGAGACTGCAGCAATTCAGTTTCACCTTCAAGCTCCACTTCTAACTCTAGTTCTCTTACTATTTCCACCACATCTGCAGTTACTTACTTCATTGAAGTCTTGAACCTCTCAAAGTCATTCATGAGATTTGGAATCAACTTCTTCCAAACTCCTGTTAATGTTGATATTTTGACTTCTTCCCATGAATCACAAATGTTCTTAATGGCATGTAAGAATGGTGAATCATTTCCAGAAGGATTTTGATTGACTTTTCCCAGATCCATCAAAGGAATCACTGTCTATGGCACCTATAGCCTTATGAAATGTGTTTCTTAAATAATGACTTGAAAGTAAAATTGACTCCTTCATCCATGGGCCACAGATGTATGTTATATTGGCAGGCATGAAAATAACATTAATCTCATTGTACATCTCTACAAGTGCCCTTGGGTGACAAGGTGCATTGTCAATGAGCAGTAATATTTTGAAAGGAATCTTTTTTACAAAGTAGCAAGTCTCAACAATTGGCTTAAAATATTCAATTAGCTATGTTGTAAACAGATGTGCTGTCATCCAGGCTTTGTTGTCTTATTGATAGAGCACAGACAGAGTCAATTTAGTGTAATTCCAAAGGGCTCTAAGATTTTCATATGGTAAATGAACAGTGGCTTGAACTTCAAGTTACCAGCTACATTAGCTGTTAACAAGAGAGTTAGTCTGTCCTTAAAAGCTTTGAAGCCAGACTTTGACTTCTCCTCCCTAGCTATGAAAGTCTGAGATGGCATCTTCTTCTAATGTAAAACTTTTTTTTTTCCTACAGTGAAAATCTATTGTTTGGTGTAGCCACCGTCATTAATTATCTGAGCTAGATCTTCTGGATAACTTGCAGTTGCTACATTAGCACTTGCTGCTTCAGCTTGCACTCTGATGTCATGGAGGTGGCTTCTTTCCTTAAACCTCACAAACCAACCTCTGCTAGCTTCAACATTTTCTTCCACAGCTTTCTCACCTCTCTCAGCCTTCACAGAATTGGAGAGAGGCCTTTGCTTGGACTAGGTTTTGGCTTAAGTGGATGTTGTGGCTGGTTTGATCTTCTGTCCAGACCACTAGAACTTTCTCCACATCAGCAATAGGGCTGCTTCTTGCCATTCAAGTGTTCATTGAGTAGTACTTTTAATTTCCTTCAAAAACTTTTTATTTGCATGCAGAACTTGGCTAGCTTTTTGGCACAAGCGGCTCAGCTTATGGTCTCTCTGGACTTTCAACACACCTTCCTCACTAGCTTAATCATTTCTAGTTTTTGATTTAAAATGAGAGACATGCAGCTCTTCCCCTCACATGAACACGTAAGGCCATTGTAGAGCTATTAATTGGCCTAATTTCAATATCGTTGTATCTCAGGGAATAGGGAGGTCAGAGGAGAGGGAAAGAGATGGGAGAATGGCTGGTCAGTAAAGCAGTCAAAACACACACGCTTATGGATTAAGTTTGCAGTGGCGAGGTTCATAGTACCTCAAATCAATTACAATAGTAATAAGAAAGATCACTGAAAAGAGGTCACAATAACAAATAATGAAATTTTGAAATACAAGTATAGCTTGTCTTACTGTGTTTTGCTTTATCGTGCTTCACAGATACTATGTTTTTTACAAAATGAAGGTTTGTGGCAATCCTGAGTCTAGCAAGTCTATTGGCTCCATTTTTCTAACAGCATTATTTTTTAATTCATGTATGTACATTTTAAAGACATAACACTATTTTGCACACTTAATAAATTATATCACAATGTAAACACAATTTTTATATGCACTGGGAAACCAAAAAATTCAAGTCCCTAGCTTTATTGTGATATTCACTTTCTTGGGGTGGTCTGACACCGAACCCACGGTATCTCTGAGGTAAGCCTTATTGCAAGAACTATCAAAATGTGACAGAGAGACACAGAGTGAACAAATATTGTTAGAAAAATGGCACCAATGGACTTGCTAGAGGCAGGGATGTCACAAACCTTCAATTTGTGAAAAACGCAGCGTCTACAAAGCACAATAAATCAAAGCCCAATAAAACGAGGTGTGCTGTACTCCGTAATTTTTATCTTGATAGCCAAACATGATGTACTGGGTAAAAAGACTGTTGTAAATGGGATTTTTGTAATGTGGTGAGGAGTGGGCAGAGGGGAAGCATTCCATAGTGCTGTGATTAGGTCTCAGTCCTTCAGTAAGCTTGTGTTTCTGGACTGTGAACTTTACACGTTTCTCAGGTTCTTTTTTCCTCCCCACTTGGGTAGACAAGATGGCTAGAGCTGGCTGGCGTTGGGTAGTTTTCTTCCCTCAGGTCAGTTAGGCTCTGACAATACCTTAGCTCTTGTTAACCGGTTTCTCCTGCAGTCAGGTCTTGCCAAGAACAGAGTGCTCTGGCTTCTTTTAAAAGTTTCTTTCCCCTCCCTCTGCTGAAAGAATGAGGGAAGTTTTCTCCAATATTTACTGTGGGAACCTAGTTCAGATCTTACAAAATTGTGGGAATGCCCTATTACTGGGTGCCTCTGGAGGTTTTGACTCTCAAAGTTGTCTATATAGAGCCCCCAGCAATAAGGCAATAACAGTCTAGGGTTTTCTGCCTTTGTCCTGGTTCCCCAGCTGTTTCTGCTTCTGAGTCTCCGCTCAGGTAAACTGTTCTCTGTTTGCCTGTCTTCCCAATCTTGTAGCCAGTGGTTTGTATCCTCCCCTCTCTTACAAATTCAGGTAGAGTTGTTGCTTTTTTGGTCTGTTCAGCTTTTTACTTATTATTAGGACAGAGTGGTGAGTTCCAAGTTCCTTACCTGGGAACAGAAACCAGAGTCTCTCTTCTGCATTTTACAAGTTGGGCCTTCACTTCTTCCAAAGAAATATCTCTACTGAAAATAATCAGTGATGAAAGTGTTCTAAAATTGTAATGATGGTTGCACATGACTGGGAGAATACCAAAAAAATTAAATTGTACACTTCACGTATGTGAATTATATCTCAATAAAGCCCTTAAAAACAAGAAAATTGTTTGAAAACCATTCTCTTCAATGAACATTTTGAACTCTTCTACCTCTAAAGTTTTTGATTCCATCTCAATCATTCTGTTATAGCAGCTTTTGAGGAGAGGATGACAAATGAACTCATGATAACAACAGGAAGATATATGATCTTTGGATCAAAGAATAAATATTCATGCAATCTGTTCTGCCGTGCCTGCCTAAGCACCTCATACCCCTCTCTACACAATTCAGTTTCTGCCTCTGCGCATCATGTCCTCAGTCAGACAGCTTACCTTGAACCAGGGCATCCATCCCCATTCTTCAGGTCCCAGTTTGTAAACCATGCTCTATGATACTGGCCTCTGTGCAGAGCTAATCACCCATGTTAGCATGTACACCAGTGTTCTCACAATTATGTGATTACACATCCAAATCAGTAACATTGTCATTTCCACTCCAACAGATGTATATTTATTTGTGTAAAAATTGTTTCTACCTTATGTATTAGCTACAATAGAAACTTAAAAATTACATTTCTTAACATTTTGAAAATTGTAGCCCATTTCCTATCAGATCTGACTAGATTAAGATTTACTTTGTGACTTGGTGGATAGCAGGCTTTTATCAGATGTATAAAAAGCGTCAACTTTGCTGTTTTCTATTCTTTCACTCATGTGTTTGTATACAACTAGAAGTATCCTTGATTCAAAATTTTGGGTTATTTTTTGTGTTTCTCGTCCGTAGTAGAAGTGGTTTTTATTTGCTTGCTTGTTTGTTTTGTTTCAGCTTAACTTGGCAATGGCCATCTCAACATACTAAGAAAAAGGAAAAGTGACAGCATGCTACACATGCTCTACTCTTCCCTTAGGTTCACTCACATCTGGTAATTCATGTTATTGACAAAATTCTGAGTATTATTAAACCTTAATTTCCTTGTTAGCAAACACACACACACACACACATACATAAATATCATAACACTTGCTCTGTCACAACACATTGTTTTTTGTACCTGGATTACAATAAGGACCCTACTTTGCATCCTAGTCTTTATTACTTTCTACCAGTATACACATTTTTTTATTTTTTAATTTTTTTTTAGTTATTCTTTTATATGCACCATCAACCTGTAGACAAAAAATGGTTTCTAGCCACACTCATGGGCTAGGGAGCTGCTCAAATCCCATAGACGGATTTAAGTCTGATTACGACGTAGCTGCCCACTTGGTAAAGCCTATGGCTATGTAGTTAGCATATGATACTGGTGCACCTAATCTGCTTGGTTCATGAGTATTCCCGTGAACACAGTGTCAGATAAGACATCTGGGAAGACTTTTGAAAGAAGTGATATTTTTGGATGGTTTTCTAAAGGAATCACAATTCATCACTTCTTATATAATAATGACCATTATTTTTTACTGTTTAGTATGCCAGATTCTGAGCTGAGCTGATTATATCATTTAATTCCTAGAACACCCCTGATAAGTAGATCCTGTTATTCCTATTTCAAAAGCTAAAAGCAACAACAGCCGCAAAACACCAAAATCCAGTGGTTTCTAACCTGTTACTCCCTGCCTTGTGCCAAGGAATCTGCTGAAAGTACATGCTGAGTTTTCTCCCCCTTAAAACTACATTACTTCGTTTTGTATTTACTGTGAGTATATTTTTAGATAATGTTTATCACACTGAATATCTGATGTGTGCGCAAAGGGAAACGCCTGTTCTGAAAGCCCTGGCAGTAGAGTAGCTGAGCTTCTCTTAGGCCACAGTCCAACTTGGTTGAGTTGTTGTTCTAATTTTACCACCGTTTTATAGCATGTAATTGATTCCATTTCTGTCTCTTTGTGATGTTTGCTAGAAATGTCAGTGTGAGTTTTCATCTCATACCAAGAAAATAGACAGGCGGTAAGACATGCACTTTATTGTTCAAACCTTTCTCTTGAGGTTCATCTCCTTTTTCTCTTTGTTCTATTTGATGTCATCTTTTAATTTCTTAGTTCATCTTGAATTAAATATATTTTCTAAAATAGCATTACAACATTGTTTGAATAACCCATGATAAGTGTACATATTTCTGTCAAGATACTAGATAAAACCCCATTAAATAGTTGCCTCTGATATATGATTGTTATATTTTCAGTATTTCCCCCATGAACATTGTAATTGCAGAATATGGGGCATGATAGCCCATATGTAACTTTTTTGTTGTTACTAAATTACATATGCAATGTATTATATTATTTAAATTTCCTAAGTCAGTGTTTGTCTCTGTCTCTTAATTTCTATATTTTTCTATGCTGTACTTCCCCAACAAATACAAATAAACTTTAATTGCCTTTTTTTTTTCTAGTTATAAAACTAGTGCAGTTTCTTTGGAGAAAATTAAGTAAATAGTGGAAAATACAAAGAACAATGTGACAATAATTATTGTATACTTAATTTATATGTATCTAACTTGCTCACCAGTGATTTTCTGTGTGTATGCATATAAATATTTGTGTAGGTATATACATAAACATATACATACACTACTATATCTGCTCTGATGTCTTTTTTAATTTCTGTGATTTATAGTACAAATACTGGCACTTTAGGAATCATCATTTAACCCTGAGATTGTGAAGAGACACCAATCCTTCCTTTTAAATAATAGTGTATCTTTCTGTCACATTTCTAGCTTGGTCAAGACCAGCACACCTACTGAGGAAGGAGGAAGAAAGGGTGAGGGCAGGGAGGAAGGTATGCATTTTTAACAAGCGATCTGCTATGTAATTTTCTCTGACAAATACAACACTGTGTCTTCTGGAATTTTGTAAGAAAGGCATTTAGCCCAGTCAGCACTGCTGTAAATTTCTAAACATCAGCTAGACAGAATTGAATTCAGTCTTTTATGTGCCTTGGGATACATCCAACACATTTCTGATTTTCCTCAGAAATCCTGCTGACTTGGAGCAGGTGCGTCTTAAAATAACAAGAACTCATCAAGGCACGATTGTTATCATTCTGACGGCTTCATCTTAACTCCTTCCTGTTGTGCACACCTGGTCACATAAGCACCATGCATTCTTCAGAGCGTGCAACAGGCAACCCCGGGGAAAGGTATTTTTTGTTTTGTTTTGTTGGAAATGAAAAGGGATTGTTGTATTAACAGCTGATGATGGACACTGACAGTAGAACGGAGCTAAAAGGAGTTTTCAGAGACAGGAGCCCACCTGTGCTTAGTTGGCTCTAACCTTCTCAGTCAAGTTTCTTTCTAGAATAGCAGGTGTGGATTTACTCAATATAGAGAGATCCCCTAAGCCCTGTTCTCATGACTAATTATATATTCTTTTCTTTTAAATTGAAACACATGAAGATCTGCTCAGTAACACCACCAAAGTTGTTTTTGGCAACTGTTTGTCATTCTGATTTTCAATTATGTAAGCTGTTTTCTGTAATTCTCTAATCATGACATGAAATTTGATTAAGCACTATAGCAACTTTTGAAAAACTGTATCTTTTTATGACAAGATACAATTTTTAACTTGAATTGCTTCCTCTATAAAGAAAATATATCTAAAATAGGCCTAAAACATAATAAAACCACCATTTTATTCTATAAAAGAGCTTAGCACAGTATATCCACATGGTTTCCATAATTAAATATGAATTAACTTATGTAGGATATTAATTCACTGAGTTTACAGATGATATCAGAGATAAGGAAATAAATTCAGAGAATTTTCTCTCTCCATGTTTTCTAGTATTAAACACTTTAACCCTATTTTTCACAATTTTCTAGTTCCCTAGAGCTAAATTAATTTGAACCTTCTGTTTTTCAAAACAATAAACAAAATTTATACAGAAATTCTTTTTAGACTGAATATTCCTTACATTCCAGTCACTTAATCTCAACTGATCAACTGATATTTGTGTGTGTGTGTGTTGACAACATACACTCAATAAATAATTAAAAACCCAATCTAACCACTTAGAGAAATAGAGTTCCTCAATTAACAACATTATAATACCAAAGTGAAATATCATTTTGATTTATATAATAAAGACTGAAATAGAAGTATGCTGGTGTCATGAATAGGAAAGGAAAGCTTCTCAGAAGTGTTGAAATCGGAGAGTTGAAGAAGTATAGAAACATATGATGGCAATGGGGAGAAACAACTCACAAGTGGAGCTCTGCGTGTCACTGCATGAGGGGATGGTAAGAATGGTTCTGTCACATGATAGGATGACCAATACATTTCTTGATGTTCAGAATATAAATTATATTCACAAAGCTACCAAAACATTGGGCAAAGTATGGTAGAAGCAAATGGGTTAACTTTTTTAGTTGCTTATAGTTGATGAATTAAAGAGCTGGTTTAATAAAGACAGAAATTGCTGTAGTTTTTCATGTTGACTTGATCAGTACTTTGGCAGTGGAAATAAACTCTCTTTAATACATTTATAGAATAATACATCCACTTTAGGATTTACCAATATTGATTAAAATTTTTAAGTCATTCTGTAATTACATCAAAATTGAATAGAACATTGCATGCTGGTCAATTCAAATGATATTTTGTCTGACTACAACACGATAGATGATAGATAAAGTTTTGGAGAGCCAATGTTCCAAACTATGTCTTGTTGTAGCCCCTACATCATCTGCTTATGTCCATGGCAGGTACTCTTTTTTTTTTTTTTAACTTCTTTCAATTCACTTTACAGTTATTTTGAGAGCTATAGATATTGCTGCAGGTATCAGAAGTTCATTCCTTTTAACTGCTGACTGGTATCCCACTTGTGTATCCATACAAATGTGTGTATACAACATTGTGTTTGTCCATTCACTTGTTGATGGACTTTGGGGTTGTTTTCAGTTTAAGGATATTACAATACAGCTACTATGAATGTTTACACACAAGTTTTAAGTGGATATGTGCTTTCACTTCTCGTGATTAAATACCTAGGAGTGAGGTAGATATGGTACCTGCAGATTTAACTTCATATTAAACTGCAAAACTCTCTTCCTAAGCAGGTGAATGTATTACTTTACATTCTCATCAGCACTGACTGATTTAGAGTTCTATCTCTCCACAAATTACTAACTTTTTTTATTGTCATTTTTTAAAAAATTTTAGCCATTCTCTTAGGTAGTTAGTAATATCAATTATAGTTTTAATGAAGTTGATTAATATTGACTAATATGTTTAAGCAGCCATTCTTATTAGTCATTTATATATCTTTTCTTCTGAAGTATTTGTGAAAAGCTTTTTCCTTTATACTTAAAGATTCATTTATTGTTTAATCTTAGTATTGAAACATAGTTTTCATTTATTGTCGATACAGGTCATTTGTCAGATACATGCTTTGCAAACATTTTCTAAAAGGTTACTGTTCACCTTAATTTTCTTAAAATAACTTCTGAGGAACAGATATTTTTATTTTTATTTTTTGTGGGGGGAAGGTAATTCGATTTACTCTTAGAGGAGGTACTGGGGTTGAACCTATGACCTTGTGCATGCTAAGTATGTGCTCTACCACTTGAGCTATCCCTTCCCCCCAGAAATTTTTAATTTAAAAAAAATCATTGATTTTTATTTTACAGTTTGTACTATTTGTTTCCTTTTTAAGAAATTTTTGACTAATGCAAGTTTGTTTTCATTAAGAATCCATACTTTATCTTTTATGTTTAGTTTGTTGATACATGGCAAGTTAATTTATACACACTTAAGGTAAGAGCCTAAAATTCATGCTTTTTACACATGGATATCCCAGTATTTCAGCACCACTTGTTAAAATGGCTATTGTTTTCTCATTAAATTACCTTGTGACTTTGGTCAGAATTTAATAGGCCACATATGTTTTTGTTTACTTATTGGAATCTTTTATTCTGTTTTACTGATACACACACACCCACACATGCATTTAATCCACTCTATTGATTAATGTAGTGTCAAATATTAACTCTTAAAATTAGGCATATAAATTCTCCAACATGTACACTGGCATACTAACCTATGACTTTACTAAACTAACTTACAATATCTAGGAGCTTATCTGTAGATTCGTTAGGAATTTGTATACAGACAGCCATGATATTTATAATAAATTCAGTTTTACCACTTCCTTTTCCATATGTGTAAAAGATATTTATTTCCCTTGTCTTACTGCAGTGGCAATACCTCAAGTACGATGTTGAAAAGAAGTGAGAGGTTGGGTATTCTTGACTAATTCAAGGAAAAGCATTCGGTGTGTTGTAACTAAGTAGGAATTTAACTGTAGGTTTTTAGTAGATGCCCTTTACCAGTTTGGGGAGGTCCCAATTTTTTCTTTCCTGTTTCCTGAGAATTTTCAGTCATGGAAGCACTTTGAATTGTGTCACATGCTTTTTCTGCATCTGAGATGATGATATGGTTTTTATGTTTATTAATATAAGATACATGGATTCGTATTTTTAATGTTAACCCTTGTTAAGTATCTTTTATTCAAGATATGTTACACGTTGTATATAATGTCAGATTTGATGAATTTATATTCAGTTAAATATGGAGTTTTAGATCTATGTTCATGAAGATGTTTTTTATTTTTGGTCTTATCTCTTCCTTAAGTGTTTGGAGGAATTCATCTGGGGAAGTTTTGTTCATAAGAAGGTGTTTCACTCAAGTATGTATTTTTAATGGACATAGAGTTATTCAAGTTATCTGAATAGCCCCAGTTAGTTTTGATTATTTGAGTTATTTAAGATATTTGTTCATTCTATCTGAATCATTGACCTCAAATAGACAGATTCTGGTTTCACTATATTTTTCTATTAATTTTCAGCTTTTATTAATTTTTATTATTTCTTTCCTTCTACTTATTTTTAGTTTTGTTCATCATTTGCTTTCTTTGCTTTCTAGCTTATTAAATTTGTTTATTCATCATTTATTTTATTCTTTTCTTCATTTCTAACATGAAACTTTAAATCTGTACATTCCCTTTGGCCTCTTCTTTAGCTAATTCATGTACATTTTGATATATTTTGTTATTTTAATTTCTAGTTTCCTTTTTGATTTCTTGTTTGACCCATGAGAGATCCCAAAGTGCATTGATAATTTCCTATATTCGTAGATATCCCTGATTTCTTTTTGTTATTGATTTCAATTTAAGCTTTCTGTGGTCAGAAAACATAATCTGTATGATGCCAATTTAAAAAAATATATTGAGAGTTTTTTTGTAGTCTAGTATATAATGTATCTTTTTGAGAGTTCCATGAACATTCTTAAATCTGCATTCTGTTATTGTTGAATGAAGTGTCATATAAATGTCAATTAAGTCCGGTTAAAGATACTGTGGTTCATCTTGTATTTTTCTACTTATTTTCTGTTAACTTATTTTATCAATTAAAGAGAGAAAATTATAAAATCTAACATTAAACTCCATACATGAATGATGACAATTCAGTGGAAATGCTTAGATATTGTTTCTCAGATGACCAGATTTATTCTAATCTACCTAACATTTTTACTAAACCTAGTGTCCCTTAGAAATCTGAATTTGTGATCCTTGTGAGAGGGTCTACTGATTTTTTCTAGCTCTGGGACAGATATAGAAATGTGATAAATGAGCCAATTTATTTGCTACATGTCCCACAGAGATTAGAACCAAACTCAACCTAAAATTTGATTTAGGTATTAAGAATGATGATGCCACACATGCACTGAGAATAACATTTAAAGATTTATTATTCATATCATGAAGTTTTCTGTAAAAAGTTGGGCAGATACCCAAACTGGTCTGAAAATGGCTTTGGAGAGTAAGGTGGGGCAAATGGTTAGTGAGTGAGTCTGTGATGAGGGTTACAGGTAATTCATGATTTGAATGTCCTTCCAGAATCAGAACAAGCATCCAGGCTATCTTTTTGCCTTTCCCAGATGTGGGCCAAGAAGGGGAGAGAGTGAATAGGGGCTTGAAAGCTGTCAGCAGTTAAACGTACAAATGGAGACAAACTCTTAATTATACTACATTATAATCTCTGCTACAAATTGGGCAATTCCACTCAACAGAGAGTAATTTCAAGCTATTAACAGCCAGTGTAGCCCTCATTTTATTACAATAAATATTTTTTGTTTCATTCCATGAAAGCCTAACTTTAGAACCCAGATTCTAGGATTTTATAACATACAGTGCTACAGTGAAAACTTTAAGAAGGAGAAACTGAACTAATTACTACTTTTAGTAATCTGTGGCTTTTATTATTTAGAGGAGATAGAGTAACCAAATATTTTAAGTCTATGTTTTGTTGGGCAACTGAAAATATAGCATGGTAAATAATTGGACCGTTACTCAGAATATTTTTGTTGTTAGAAATTTAAGACAAACAAGCTTTATGACCTTGATCAAGATTAGTTTATGTGAAGGATGTGTTCTTTATTTGAGAACTTATGACTTGAGGGATAACTATACAAAGTTAGAAAAGTTTATATTTATTAAAATTTAATGACTGTATGTGCAACTCAGAGACCTAAGGCTTTGAAAAATGAGAGGGAAATTAAAACATTTTCTTTGGTTATTTTTAGAAATACTCTAGCGAATAATTTCAAGCAAACATAACATGATTTTCAGAAAGTGGGACATTTAATGCAGCAAGTAATTATAGGCAGGTTAAACTTTCATTAGCTATGGGGGGAAAACAGTAAAAATTACTTTCTAAGCTATTTTGAAGAAATATCTCAAAAAGATGATCTAATTAGAAGCAATCAAAACTGATTCATCTGAGTAGAAAGACTGTGCTTTAAATTTTGCTATAGTTATTTATATTGAAAAATATGGAACAATGGCTATTTTCATTGTTGAGTATTTAAAAGTATTTTGAAAAAGCTAAGATAAAATTCTGCTCAAACACAAGTGAGAAAAATTGACTAAGAATAAGAGAATAGGGCTGGTTTTCCATTTTTCATCATTGCCACAGAACATTTCAATGATCTGATTAGTAAACAATATGCAAAAATATCAGAATTCTACCAAAATTATTAGAATTAATGGCATTGAATTTAGGGATTTTAAATTCTTCAGTTGATTTTTCTAGTACATAGATTTTAATGTAATAAAGAAAATAGAGAGTGATAAAATTAGGGCAAGATATAAAATAGAATGTGTGCTAACCAATAATGAAAGAATGGGCAGTTGGTGTTAATTCCCTTGCTCTCCGCAACCACTTCAACACCTCACCTACTCAGTAAAGCACTACAAATATAAAGATCGCTTGCTCACAAAGAGTCCAGCAAGGAAATTAGGATATTCCAGTACAGCAATATGACCATTCCTCACTAAAAATATATATTCTTTTCCTGTGTATATTCTTCCAGCATAGAAATAAGAAAATCACTAGGATACAAGGTAAATACATAACTTGAGCAGGGAGGGAGTATAGATATAAACTGCATCAACAAAAAGTATCAGTATTGAAAATAAGCTACCATTTTGAGTTAATCTTATGTATGAGTTCCATCTATAGGCAACTGAATTGAAGAAAAAAGTGAATAATAAAAACAGGACTTTCAGTGAATTTATAATGGAAACCTTGATTCTGGTTCCTCCAAAGAAAATGATAAGAGTAATAATGATGATTCTAAAGAGAACAAGAAGCCTTTTTCAAGAACAATATAGAAGCTAGTTATGGTCATTATAATGGTTAAGGGGTCCTGTTTAATGTCAACATTTCATTTATAATGAAGTGAATGATGAGCTAATTGCTCCATTGAGTAAAACTGCTGTTTAATTCTCCTTCAGGAGGGAGGAAAGCAGTGGATATAAAATAAAGTGGGAAACAGTCACAGCTCAGAAATGTGAAATATAAGTTTCCTCCGGAGGCCCCTCTTTCTTACCAGAGAATCTAAGGCTACTTGATCTTGAGCTCACCATGGGAGCACCTTTATAAAGTGTAATGAGTACTTACTAATAGGTCTTATGGGGATGCTCATCTGCTTAGGATTTAAGAAAACAGTGAAGGTAATCACTAAGAATTCATAAGAAGTGTGTTTTCCAATCCATTACCTGTGATTTTCTTCATAATTACAAAATCATCTCTGCAATGTAGGTCAGTTAAGTGGATTTCTGATGATCAGATAAAGCACTGGAAAATTGAATGTACAGGCCTTGAAAATTGAAGAGGAAATTTGATTTTCTTCTCCTTTTTTGTCTTTCTCCTTTAACTGAATACTTTGCTTCATTTAAAAAAAAAAAAAAGCCTGCATTTCAGGTTATTTTACTAACTTAAAATCAAAATTATTAAGTAGCCTTACTGTAAGTACACCCATTCTTCTTAATAATTAGAATAGCTTACGTTTATTTATTGATTACTTGCTGCATATCTGCATTCTGCTTAGACTGTTAAGCCTCACAACAGCCCCATGGAGTAAGTTCTGTGTTTATCCCATTATACAGCTCAGTAAACTAGAATTCAGAGAAGTTCAGCTACCTCTCAAAGCCAAATGCTTTGTAAATGACAAAGTCTGGATTTCAACCCTAGGAAATTTACCACCAAGTCTAGGTCTTTAAAGACTTGATTTCTTCTCTACTCTACTAATGCTTCAGTCCAGTTTGTTGAATAACATATGTCAAAAGTTTTTAAGATAAATGCTAAATTAAGAAATGATTTACTTTCCAGCTAGATAATAATAAGCTCTATCTAGTTAAAATATAGAGAAATCAACTGGTTAAACTTGGCAGTCAGTTTGCCAAGTCCTTGTTTATATAGAAAATATGCAGTATGCTTTCTTAATAAATCCTTATATTTTGGTTACTAAATTAATATTACATAGGAAATGACTTGACTTTTGGAACTACTTCTAATTAAAACTCCCTACAGAGCCAAAAAATCCACATAAATTCTACAGTTGCTTTTAAATCTGTTCCTTCTTCAGTTTCTCATTCACAATTATGTGTCAGGCATTTTGCTTCAATTAATCTCCGAAGGTGACAGTGCCATTAAATTGTGTTACCCCTTGTGGTGGTTTTTAAAGTGTGTCCAGAAATTCTTTGACACTCCTCCATTTAAAATGTGGACACAAGTTTCCTTCAGCTTGAACATGGGCTGGCCTCAGTGTCTCTAGGTAAATAGAAGATGGCAGAAATGATAGTGAGTGGCTTTCAAGGCCAGGGTATACAAGGACTTACTGCTGTCCTTTTTCTCATACTTAGTTGTTTACTCTCTGGAGCCCCACCACCCTGTGGTGAGGATACTCAAAAAACCATGAGGGGACCCACATAGGAAAAAACTGAAGGTCTTACCAGCACAAACTTGCCAGTCATATCAGTGAGCCATCTTGGAAGCATATCCTCTAGCCGCCATTTTGTTTGTTATCCCTGCTGATCATTTAAGTGCAACTTTATATAGAGACCCTGAGCAGAGCTTCCTAGATGAGCTGCTCCCGAATGCCTAAGCCACAGGAACTATGAGACACTACATGCTTATTGTGGTTTAAACCTCAAAGTTTTGGAGCAGAATTTTAATGTAGCTACTGATAATTAATAAACATCTACTTCAGCATTTTTCTAGAATTTATCACCAAGTATCTTAACAAATACTATTTTAGAAAATTAGCTATTTTATGACAACTGATTTTAAATATTATTGAATAGTTATGGACTATTAACCATATAATTATGCATTGTGCAACTATTTAGAAAATAAGGTTTAATAATTCTCATATTCTAAATATGTTTTGGGTTAACTTTCATACGGTAATATTATGCTTTATTTGAATGCATTTCTCATCATAAAGTATATGGCTTAAAAAAATAGCAAATCAATATTGCTTAAGAAAAAATACATACAAAACATACCTGAAGGTTGCTTAATTTGTCTTATATTTACTTTTGTTTCTCACAATGCTATGGATTTTAACAGATTAATCTTCAGAAAGTGAGAAGACTTTGGTTTCATGCAAATCAATTTAGCTCACTTACTCTAAAGTAGATTTCTGAATATTCTGAGTTAGCAAAAGAAATGTGCTATATATATTTAAATGTGGTGTATATATATATACACACACAAAAAACTAATAATACTGTGAAGAAACATGCTATGAGACGTCAAAAGATTCTAGGAAACGCAATGTACTATTATTTTTTATTATTATTATTATTTTAGATGTTTCAAAAATGAACCATTTTCATTAACTGCTATTGCATGCCATCATCCCCCCCTCAAATTAGCTTATAAAAATAATGTATTATTATCTCTCATGATTCTGTGTATTTTCTGGACTCTCCTGGGTTCTCATTTGTGATCTCCAGGACGTCTACAGTTACATAGTAACTTGGGATTGAGTCATTCAGAGGCTATAATCCAAGATTACTTCTTCATAAACAGGTGTGGTTCCTCAGGGTCTCTTCCCATGGCTTCTTTGGTTAGAAGAGCCTGGACTTTGTACACGGCAGCTCCAGGCATGAAGGATTAGCAGCAGAGGTTCCAGAAATAGTGAAGGGCTATTCCTAGCACTGACATGGTTTTATTTCCATTGTATTCTATTGGTCAGAGCAGTCAGTGGACCTGCTCAGATTTATCTCTTGTTGGGTGAGTGGCAAGGTCCTATTGCAAAAGAACATGTGGAAAGAAAAATATTATTATTGCTATCTTTAGTAGAATAGTTTGAAAAATCATATTTATAAAAACTTTGAATTATATGAAAACCATAGTTTTTTAAGTTAGATGGATAATAGATGACAGCTCAATATCATCTATTTTAGAGTAAGAAAGAAATTTGTTTAATACAAATTTTCCCACAGTTTTTGTCTGAAAATATTAAGTTGTTATAGGAAAAGCTTTTGATCTTAAGATGGGTTATTTGCATATTTTTATTATTTAAGTAACAATGAGCAATATCAAATAATACAAAGTAGATATTAATGTTCATGTTAAAATAAATAATATTAAACAATAAATTGTATAATCTGAAAGGAAAAATTAATGTGAATAATTTGATATTTTTCATAGAAATTATTGAAGATAGCCAAGTATCTTATATCGCTAATTATTCTCATGTAAAACAGTCTTGCTTACATTACATATAAAAATGAAAGTAAAATATTAATTTAAAACTACTGATGAAAAATAGCAAACTTATTTCTAAGCATCTTATTAAAGTGCATAACAATTGGTATCTGCCTAAAACCCCAAAATATATGTAAACTGTTTAATAAAATTATTAAAAATATTTTAATAAATAGATAATTTATCTGGGATTACTACTAGTTTAGTAGTCTAAAATGCTTAATTTCTGTGTTCCAGTTCTACTTCCAATTAATTAATTCACCTTATAGTTTATGCCCATTATATTTTAAAAGGAATAATTATCCTTAGCAAGTAAGTATAAAGTTCCAAGCATGTGCATATACTGTCAGATATAAATATATAATACAGATATGATCACAGAAGTGTGTCTTTTAAAAACCATGCAATTAGTATTATTTTCCTAAATCTGCACTCGGTGTTTTCCATAAGACTTGAATATAAATTCTTCTACAGGATCTGCTGTAACTTCTTAGAATCCAATTGTTTGTAGTTTGTGTACTAAGAAATCTTGGGTAGCTTTGAGTGATTCTTGTTTATAATGTCTTATTAAAGTGTGTATATGTGGGTGTATGTCTGTGTCTCTGTCTCCCCGTTTAGCTCCATTCAGTTTAATATACTAGTAGGCCAAGTATCTAATTGTCAGGTTTCTTAGAAAAGGGATTTTCAAGAGTCAAGATTGATCTTTAATAATGTTATCATTAAAATTTGTGTTTCTCTGTGGCTACTTAAAAAAATTATGATTTGCAGATGGCATTGTTGATTTTTAAATTCCAGAGGGATGTAATCAAATACTTAGTAATTTAGCAGTTTACAATAAGAAACTATCAAAAAAAAAAAAACAAAAAAGAAGTTGACATGGCATATGGCTAAAAAGTAAAATAACTCATTCTAAACGTATGGAATTGGACAATGAAACAATTGACTGAAGAAAAAGTCTAATAATGATTAATTAAAGGCTCTTGGAATCAATTCTTTGCAAACTACTTGCAAGTATCATAATGTAAAAAATATTAGATGTTTATCAAAAATTGATGAAAATATTCTAATTTAAATGGACAACCCTTATTTGAAGATTTCTAACTGTTAAATAGTTAAGTTACAGTATTATTACATTAGAATTTGAACCAAAGATTAATTAAATATTTTTAAACTTCTCCATTACCCAACCCACCCCCAATAGAACTTCTGGAAGTTGAGCCACTTCTTAATGTATTTTTCTTTACCATTTCTTCTTTTTCATGTAGTTTTTGCATTCACACATATCACTTCACTTTAATTTAGTCCCTTACTTTTAATCTTTGATTTCAAGTGCTCTTCACTTTGAGTCACAGCAGCGTCAAACAACAACAGTGAAGAGGTTTTGCCCAGGCAGCAGTGAAGAGCATCACGGTAATGAAAGGGATGATTGTGGCTCCCTGCCTTTGCTATAATTGAAAATTGAGTTTGGAGCCTTTTCCATTTAACTTTATTGCTTAAGTTCAAACCACAAATATAGAGTAATTCCTCTGATGTTGCTTTCCTGTCCATACAACAGTTTGAAACCTAGCATTAAAGTTAAGCAAAAGAGGCAATTAGATTTATTCAATTACAGCTGTGTGAAAGAAGTCTAATTATCAGTTTCATTATTGAAAAAGCACTGCTTGCCAAATATTTGCTTGTTAGCCTGGCTACTAGATTTCCTCTATCAGACAGAAAAACTGGTAGACATTTGATAGACTGGCCCAGTTATTTAATTTATACTGACTTCAGTGAAGATCCTGTTCCACTGCGGTAATTGTAGTAGGTGAATTAACAATTTTAATCCTGAATGCACATTATGCCTTGCAGTGAATACGAGGCAAATTTCATCAAATAGCATCTTAATTTTGAAGTGTCATTAAAAAAAAAAAAACCTGGTAAAGTTATTTTAGAGTGTAAAAATGATGTAATCTAGAGGGAAAAACATCATGATATTTAACAACAGTTTTGATTTTAATAAAGTCTCTGAAATTTATTGTACTGTCTTTGAAAACAAAGCATTAAGAAACAGAACATTAAGAATGTAGAGTCAAATAGCCTGGGTTTGAACCCTCGTAGCCTCTTTCTAGTGCTGTAATTTTGGATAAGCTATTCAACCTATTGGTAACTCATCCTTAAAATATGTACAAATGGTACGCAAAAGTATATGTTAAATTGGGGGGCCTTTTGCTTCTGGTCAAAACGGAATAACAGGGACTGGATTTACCTTCCCGCCTCAAACCACTAAAAAACACACACAATACATTAAACATACTGGAAATTAGGCAACAAAAGACAATGGTCCCTGAGAAATGGGAACAAAATGAGATGAGCACTGTGATGTTTTCAATTCACCGCTTGGATGGGGCTTCCAGGCTGCGGCACAAGGAGAGGAGCCTAGGAAAATCCTCCTCGAGGTGAGGAGAAGAGGCTTTGTTTTTGGAAGTCCAGAGCTGTTGGGATTTACAGAGGAAATCACTGAAGAAAAGAAAGTGGCACAGAGAAAAAGTCCTGAAAATCCTCACTGGGTCTGGTTTGAGTCTTCAGGAGGATCAGCATTACTCTTCCTTGTACTATAAAGGGCCTGGAGTAGTTCCCATTACAGCCAGCCACAGTGGAAATCCTCATAAGAAATGGGGCATCTGGTAGACTATTTAGAATTGTTTTCACTCAAGATTTGGATAAAATTATCCTACCTGAAACATTAATCTTTTCCCATCTAACAAGGCTTAAAAACAACAAGTAACAGGATCAGACTAGTTCCAAGTTACTAGCTGAATCCCAGAGCAAAAACTTGAGGATTTTCATAAGAAACCAAAAGTATTATGTGTATCTAAAGGTAAAATACAATGTCTGACACTGAACAAAAATTACTAGTTATACAAGAAAGTAGAAATTGTGACCTGTGAGGAAAAGGAAAATAAGCAATCAAAACTGACTCGGAATTGAAAGAGATGGTTAAATTCATTAATAAAGACATTAAAACAGTTATACAACTGAATTGTATATGTTCTAGAAGCTAAATGAAAAAAAAATGATCATATGAAGTAGAGAGTAGGAACATATAAGAAAGATTAAAGTGAAATTTCTAGAGATAAAAATTACAATATTTGAAATAAAATTATACAGCATGAGATTAACAGCAGATTAGACATTACATAAGGAAAGGCCAATGAACTTGAATAAACAGCAATAAAAATTATCCAAAATGAAATACAGAGAGCAGAAAGTATGTTAAAAAAAATCAACAGAGCATCAGTTAGTTGTGGGACAACTCCAAGTGGCTTATTATATATACAATTAGAATTCTTGAAGAAGGGGGAGCAGAAAAAATTTATTTTATAATAATGGCTAAAAATTAACCAAATGTGTTGAAACTATAAATTCATATATCAAAGAAGTTAATTAAACCCAACCACAAGAAATATAGATTAAAAAATGCACAATTGAATTGCTTACAACCAGCAAAAGAGAGAAAATCTTAAAAGCAAAAAGGAAACCTTGAAAGGAAAAAGGTACATGATGTGCAAAGGATAAAAGGTAAGAATGACAGCAAATTTTCATTAGCGGCAATGCAAACCAAAAGACTGTTGTAGAGTTTGGGAACCTTCTACAATATTGCTCTCATTTCTGACACCAGTGTTAAGTGTGGGGCCCCCAAGATGATCTTCAGTTGATAATTTACTCAAAGACTCACAAAACTCACTAAAACCTGTTATACTCACAGTTACTATTTCTTACAACAAAAGGATACGGATTAAAATCAGCTAATGAAGACATTTATGAGACAGTCAGGAAAGTTCTACACTTGGAAATTCCAATTGCCTTCTCCCAGTAGATTTTCAGACAGCATTAACTTTCCAGGCAATGATATGTGACAATAGGCAAACTATTGCCAAACGGAAAAGCTTTCAGCACCTTGGTGCTCAGAGATTTTGTTGGTACTTGGTCATGTGGACATGGCTAACAGCCTCCAGAGGTCAAGGCTGATACTGTGTGACCCAAAGCCTCCACCTTAAATCACATTGTTAGACTTTGGCATGGCCCCAAATGCCTAAGTGAAAAAAAAGACACTCTTACCAGGAAGGATATTCCAAGGGTTTAGAGATTACCTTCTAGGAGCTGACAGACAGACTTCTCTTTGAGCTAGGTTAAATTGTTTTAGTGCAGTAGGTCAAGATTTTTAAAGGATGCCAATCCAGAGTTCTACACCAGTGAAATTATCTTTTAAAAATGAGGCAGGGACCTATTCTGACAAACAAAATTGAAAGAATTTGTAAGTTGTAGTTCCACCTACAAGAAATGTTCACTGCAATCCTACAGGCAGAAAGAAAATGATGAAAGATGGTGTCTGGATCTACAAAAAGCAGTGAAGAGCACCAGAAATGAGTAAATATGATCTTTTTCTTAATATTTAAATCCCTTTCAAAAATCATTAATTTTTAAAAGTATAAGTAAGAATATAATATGGGATTGATAACATGTATATATAAAATGTATAACAATAGCACAAAAGTCCAGAGAAGGGAAATGGGAATACACTACTGCCTCACTTAACAGAGCTTAAAAAACAAGTGAAAGTCTCAAACTTTCATGACATAAGGTTGTCACGCTTTACGTGAAGTGCTAAACTATCATTGATGGGAGATTATGATAACCAAATTAAAGGTGAATAGCATAAATTCTAATGCATCTAACAAAACAGCACAAGGAAATGTTGCAGCTGATAAACCAATGAAGAATATCCAATCAAAAAATAATCCAAAATGCAGCAAAATTCTATATGAAGATACTACTTTCCTCGATATATAATTTAGAATTAAATGAGGTTATGTATTCAGAGTATTTAACAAGGTGTCTGCTTATTACATGGTAAAATTTTAATATGTTATTGTAAGTTATTTGTTTCAAGTTAATGTCATTACTTCCAAGCTTTAGCTGTTTCTTCGGCAAGCAAAAAAAAAAGTCCCATTGTGTGATCTCTTAAATTAATCACAGTTTAAGTATTTTAGCATTCTGGCCAAGCTTCACTTTTGTAAATATCGTTTACCAACATGATAATTCATTTCAGCCTTGTACACATACACATTAACCAACAAATTTGTGTCAGATCTCAGATTTTCACTCCAATTATTTGAAGCATATTAGTGATTTCTTGGACACTATTGGGTAAGTTTGAGAATAACTAGGAGGATAAAATATACAAAAATGAGCCGAAGCCTCAGGGTTCTGGGTGAGAGAAACCACAGTCAATGTCACTTAAGGAACCAATCTTGTGGGAAGCCTTGCCTCCACTAGTGGCACCTCATCTCCTGCTAACTTCCATTGCTGGATCCTGGTTATGCCACTATTGTACTTCCGCTGGATGGAATTATTCTTGGAGCCTGCTTCTTTAAATTATTCATTCAGTTAAAAATCTTGAATAAGATCAAGCAATTGAGTTGATTATTTGCATGTAGCTCTTTTGAATCTGTAGTGGTGTGTGCATGTGGAGGTGTGGCTGGGAGAGTCTTTTGGACTTCCCACCGTCGTAGTAGAAGATAGGCCTTCCCTTCCACCAATACTCATTCTTTGGAGAACTGCTGAAAAGTACAGCACTTGCAGAAAGTTTAAACCCACAGAGAAAACTATAGCAGGATCCAGTTGATTTCATTCCATTTCCACCTTCAAATTCCAAATACATCCTTCTTCCCATAACGACACTTCAAAAATAAAAAAAAAAATAAAATTTATTGTCCATAACATACTACTACACCCCACCCAACATGTGTTTACTCACCACCCCCTCCTTCTTCAAAAGGAGAATACCTAAAATTTCAGCAAATACTGTGTCCATTTCCATGTTCCAGATTTTTTGATGACATGTACTCCTTTTCCATTTCTGCATTTGATCGCAGCTTTTCGTTGTGACACTGAACCTCTCAAACCTTCCTACAAGCCTTTCATTTCCAAGTAACACCCATGGGGCTGCAGTTACTCCCCTAGTGCAGTGACACAAACTTTCATTCCTGAGACCTCATGTTAGTGTATGGTTGAGGAGTCTTCCCATAAAATTGTACACTGGTCATTGGCAGAATGATGGAAGACCAAAGAGTGTCCTTTTTGATCTTTTTATACTGCTTCCTGCTACTGTTTTAGTCATACCCTATCCCCGATTTTAGCCAGATTCAGTCACCTGACACATCGCCAGTCCATCCCCCTCCCTGCCTTTTTTTCTTCTGTATATTCAAGAGATGAGAAGCCCAAAAGACCTGGGTGGAATCTTACCTTCCAAATTAATCGGAACAGTATTGTCTCCCGTGGGAAGCATTCCTCCCTTAATTACTAAAACAGTTAACTCAATAGCATCTCTGGATTCTGGGAAAGGAGACAGTAATTTTGAGAAAGGATCATTAGAGAAAGTCATGACATGTTTTTCTTCATTTCCACTCCTTTTGTTATGTACTCGGGTATTTGAAACAAGGGGAAAGCAGCACCTGTTTGCCCAGAGCATCCTGAAGGACAGCACCCCAAACCTACATTGAATCCTAAATAGAACATCCCATCTTTTTCATGAGTTAGCCTCACTCTATGAACTGGAACATGAGAAGAACAGTGCTTTCCGTGGGCATAAGCTATGGCCTTAATTATTTCACTGACGTTACTTTCCTTTTCAGTGGTGTGGTTGGATGGGTTATCAGGATAACATAAAAAGTATACCACACATGACAACATGCAGAATGAAAAAGTCTCTTTATGATAGAAAAGGGTGATCAATCTGCCATTTCCTTGTAGAGGAATATAATATTTCATTGCCTGCTTTACTTTAGTCACTGCTGCTAGAAAAGTAGGTCCCTTTAAAGGTGATAACCAGTTTTACCTTATGTAAAGAATGCATGCCTTCCAGCTCTTCCAAAACCTCCACCTGTATCACTATAATTGCATCATTATTGAATTCATTGAGCAAAAATGAGATAGCTGTGGAAGAAGGCTGACTTGCATACACAGAAAGGTCATTTTGTCCCTCTCTACTGGGGTCTCTTGTAATCGTTCAAATAGGTAAGTATTTTCATTCCTGTGTCCATGAAAAAGGTAATTTTACTTTTTCCCCTCAAATTTTCATCAGCCAATTGACAATCTTCCTCTTGCTCTTTCTTTTACAAACATAACTTTTTTTAAATCAAAGTATATTTAAATATAATATGTAAGTTACAGGTGTACAATATAGTGGTTCACAATTTTTAAAGGTTATGCTCTATTTTTACTTGTTATAGAAAATTTGCCATATTCCCCATGTTGTACAATATATCTTTATAGCTTATTTTAAACCTAATAGTTTGTACCTCTCAATCCCCTGCTCCTATACTATATTGCCCATCCCTCCCTCTCCCTACTAGTAACTACTAGTTTGTTCTCTATATCTGTGAGTCTGCTTCTTCATTGTTATATTCACTAGTTTGTTGTATTTTTACACATATAAGTGATTATACATATAAGTGATATACAGTATCTGTCCTTTTCTGTCTGTCTTATTTCACTTAGCATAATGCCCTCCAGGTCCATTTGTGTTACTACAAATGGCAAAATTTCATTCTTTTTATGGCTAAGTGGTATTCTGTTGTATAAATATATCACATCTTCCTTATCCATTCATCTGTCGATTTCTTATCTTGGCAATTGTAAATAGTGTCACTATGAACATTAGAGTGCATGCATCTTTTCCGATCAATGTTTTTGTTTTTGTTTTTAGATATATACCTAGGAGTGGAATTGCTGGGTCACATGGTAGTTCTATTTTTAGTTTTTTGAGAAACTTCCATACTGTTTGCCACAGTGGCTGCACCAATTTACATTCCCGCCAATAGTGTAAGAGGGTTCCCTCTTCTCCATACCATCGCCGACATTTGTTATTTGTGTTCTTGCAGATGATAGCCATTCTGACAGGTGTGAGGTGATGTTGTGGTTTTGATTTGCATTTCTGTAATAATTACAGCTGTTGAGCATCTTTTTATGTGCCTGTTGGCCCTCTGCATTTCCTCTTTGGAAAAGAGTCTATTGTAAATGTCTGTTTAGTTCTTCTGCCCATTTTTAAAATCAGTTTTTTTTTGATGTTGTATGAGCTGTTTATATATGTTGAATATTAACCCCTTATCAGTCATATCACTTGCACATATTTTCCCCCATTCAGTAGATTGTCTTTTCGTTTTGTCAGTGGTTTCCTTTGCTGTGCAAAAGCTTGTTAGTTTAATTGGGTCTCATCTACTTATGTTTGCTTTTATTTCCTTTGTTTTAGGATAAGTATCCAGAAAAACATTGCTACAATTTATGTCAGAGTGTTCTGCCTATGTTTTCCTCTAGGAGTTTTATGGGATCTAATCTTATGTTTAGGTCTTTAATCCATTTTGAGTTTATTTTTCTATATGGTGTTAGAGAATGTTCTAATTTCATTCTTTTATATGTAGCTGTCCAGTTTTCTCAGCACCACTTATTGAAGAGACCATCTTTTCTCCATTGTATATTCTTGCCTCCTTTATTGAGGATCAATTAACCGTAAGTGCATGAGTTTATTTATGGGCTCTCTATTCTGTTCCATTGATCTGTGTGTGTGTTTTTGTGCCAGTACCATGCTATTTTAATTACTGTAGCTTTGTATCATAATCTGAAGTCAGGGGGTACAAAGACAAATTTTTGAAGGGTCCAGAAAGTCAGTGGGACACAAACCTCTATTTGCTGGACATAACCATTTCAAATATGTTCTCAGGAATTATTAAAACAAGATTGGTTGGTGTTCCATTAGTCCTGATTGTCATAATTCTTCAGTTTAACCAATGGAATGTAGCAAGTAGTAGCCTTTGGATCCCCAGGAATCAATATCAGTTTTCAGGAAAGACTGGAGTATTTTCCATCCATAGTTTACAGTAAAACCTAGTAAATAGCTGTAAGTCATCATCATTCAAATCATTCTTTATCTGTAAACTGGCTGGGATTGGATCTTGGAATTGAGTGGCAGCCATGGTCCTCTACCATGGTGGCTCAAAGCCTTGTTTACTCTCCAACCTGATTTTTGTTTGCCTGTTTTTAAAAGTAATGTAGGACCTTATTAGACTGTCCATCTATTTTATTCTGATTACATGAGAAAATACCCCAAACCAAAAATCAGTGTAAGTCATAATTTTAGTTTACTCTACTGTCTCTCTTGCCTATTATGTAATTGTTCAAATAATACTTCTAGCAAGTAAACATTATTACTTTCCTTTTAACATCTAAGGATTTAATTTCATATCCACTGAAATCTCTGGTCTAAAATACTTCCCAAATGTTATTACATCCCTCCTCTGTATATTTCTTGGGGTCTTCACAAAGATTTGTTCACTTTCCTTCTTGTGATTTGTCATCATAATCATTATAAGTAACAGCATGATTATTGCTGATACAGTTATATATAGCTAAATATGTACTAGGACATTTCTCAGCTTTTTAATGATATTAACTTACTTGTTTCTCACAATAATCCTATGAGAAAAATACTGTTAAAAACCCATTTTATAAAGAGGAAATGCGATGACTTACAAAAAGTTATTTATTTGAGAAATAGTTGAACATGTCATATACATGTCATCTCACACTCTTTGGATTCTTCCCTTTACTAATATCAAGGAATGTTTGGCATCTCATCTAATTTGCTTGGTGCCATAGGTGAATCTAGGTTTCAGTCAACCAACCAAGCAAACAATTAAAACCACTCCCAGCTGTTCCAGTTTGCTCATTAAGGGAAAAACACAGAAACAAAAACAAAAACCAGAAAACTCTCTCTGAGTTAGTGAATCCCAACTTTGGCTGCACATTATAATTACCTGGGGAGCTTATAAAAATTATTGATGACAAGGCCACACCTCAAACTAATTAAATCTGTCTCTTAGGTGGATACTTAAGTATAGGTTTTAAAGGATTTTCTAGAAAGGCAGAAACAGGCTGATCAAATAGATAATAAATGATTACTTTTCAGGGATAAGAGGATGAGTTGGAGTGTGGATAAGCAAAGTCTTTGGGATCTTTCAAATACATGATTCTGATTTTAAGACTATTTCCCAGTATTTCACAGTGTATATCCTATTACATTAAACATCTGGTAAGACTGTGAGTTCAATTGATGATAGTCACCCATCGGTAGGAACAAATTATGCATTTGGATTTTTGTTAATCAGCCCTGTAGCTGCAAGAGATAGAAGACTATTTTAGCACAGATATAACATGTCTCAAGGCTTCAGTCCACAATACTTTCAAAGCTGTGTTTATCTTTTACAGGTAGCCCCTCAAATCCACAGTCCTTGAATACCTGGTACCCTTTATTCTCTATGGCAGCCAACAAACACTTGTGCCCCAGAGGTTTGCCTTTAATGGACAGTTCATTCTATGTGCCCATTAGCAATACTTTATTTGCTATTTCATAACTTTATGCCATAGGATGCCATAGGATTAAAATTAGTATTTTAATACTAATTGGCTTCTTATTGCCTTTAGCACTAACTAAGCCACTTAACTAATCGAGCCCAGATTAGTTCCCTTCCTTTTTCCTGAGGTTCTCTTTTTACAATCCTAGTATATTTCAATTCATCATATTGCAAAAATTAGAAAGAGCTTTTCATTAACTTAAACAGATTGCTTCTCAAATATCTCTCCCTAAAGATTTTTCTTGATCAACTTTTCTAGCACAAGTCCTGTATTTTTCTTCTTCCATAATTATACCCCCTCATATTTGTTTATTTTTTATTTCTTCTTAATTATAAACTGTCTCTTCCACTGGATTCATGATGATAAGATAAATGCCTGATTTGTTCGTATCTACATCTCAGATACCCAGAGCAATTCCTAGTACATGATTATGCTCAATCATGTTTTACACACACACACACACAGAACACATATGCAGATGCATAATTTATTAGGTGTCCTGGAAGATAGTCTCAAAAGATATTTAACAGCAATTCCTTCTTTCCCTATACCTAGATTCCACTCTTTGCATCAAGAAGTATAGTCCATTTTCCCTCCCCATGAACACAGACTGGCCTTATGACTTGCTTTGACTTACAGATTGCAAAGGTGGTGAAGTTGTGCAAATTCCACTCCTAGACCTTAAGAGTTCTGATACCTCTGCTTCTGTTCTCATAGAACCCAGCTCCCATCTTATAAGGGAATTCTGCTAGAGAGATAGGCCCATGAAGATAAAAAAAGATAGTAGTAAGAATAAATACTATAAAGTATTTCCAAAACACTAGCAAGTTCAGAATTGGGGGTAGGAGTAGGAAAAAAAGAAAAGCAATGTCTACTACAGGTACAATTTGAAAATATAAATATATTTTATATTCTGTTTTCATATATTATTTAATATTTTTTGGAAGTTAAGTTTCTAAAACTAATGTTAAGTATACATAAGCTACTAAAATTCATTTTCACAATTTTTGTAGCTATGTTCTACTCTCTGAACCAAACTAACTTTAAGGTTAACAGATTATTTCAAATAGTACAAAAGATGCCTTACTAATCATTACTTTTTAGATGCCACTAATTACAGTTTTTCTCACTGTTATATGACTGATTAATTACATAAAAATGAGTTTGAAACACTTCCCACCTGCATGTAAACAAAAATTGGGTGGTGCACAGGGAGTAAACAGGAAGCAGATACGCTCTCTCCACTGAAATTGTTGACACTCTAATGTGGAAATAAGCAAGTAATCAGTCTTGGTAGCACAATATGATAAGTATATTGATTGGAAACAGAGGTGCCATGGGACTTCTAGGAAGGGCACTTTGGTCGGGTTTGGGATTTAGAGAAAGTCACTAAAGGAGAGATCAGTGATTAACAAAGTAAAAGTGGTAGGGGGTGAAAGGTGAGGGAATAAGGCAGGTAAGGACATACACACACGCGGTGGCCCACAGTGGTTGGATCACAAGGCATAAAATGTTGAGCAATATAAGAGGGTCAAATTGTAAGGAACCTCCTAAAAGTAGTTGTCAAGAGTTTGGACATTATTCTGACTGTGATGGGAAATTATATGAGGGTCTTAGACAGAAAAGAGACATAATTATGTCTGTAAATTTAAAAATAAAACCTTTCTACAGGGTGGAGTGTAAACTGGTGAAAGGTAGGACTGAAAAAAAGCTGTTGCATCAATCCAGGCAAGAAAGAATGATCACCTAATATAAAGCAGCAACAGTGAGGGTAAACATTGACATGAATGATTGTCCTATTTTAAGGAGGTAAAAATCTATCAATTTTGGTGATTAGATGTAGGAAGTAAAAGAGATGAAGGGGCAAGGATGATATTCAGATTTCTGGCTTGTGTAACTGCGTGTATTATCTTGAATTTAATCATGCAAGAAACTGACGTAAGGAGTGTAGTTTCTCCATAAAGTTTTGTATCTTTATTGGATTCAAATATCTCATTGAACATATTCATTCAAACTTACTCTAGTGCTTGGGTAGATGAGTGACTGTCTACCACACACAAGTAGATCTGTGCCTCATGGATCTTAAAAATCCCCATAGAGAAGTTCTGTCTTCTTTGATTTTTTTTTTTTCACTGTCATACACTATCTCATAATTATGGACAAGATTCATTTTTCGTGATTCTTTGTGAGTTCTTAGATTGACTATCTAAGTTTTTCTTAGACTATGTCAAAATTCTAACGAGGGAGTGAATAAGGCAAACTCACCTTTGTCTTCTCCTTAGGTCTACATGAAATAATAGTTAGTTCTCCGCAAATGGACTAAATAAATTTACCTTGTAATGTTTTATTCAATAACCTCTTTACACTATTATATATCTTTCATGTGGTTAAAAATTTTGAGCTACACAGTTTTTTCTTTTAAAATATTGTATTCTGATGTCTAATTATTATCCTATTGTATGGAAATATAAAAGTTTAATAAATATATACAATTTCATTTTCAAGAGAAACACGATTTACAAATAAATAAGTGTAGTTGAAGTTTTGAAACAAAAGGAAAAAAATGACAAGTGCACTCTAAATTCTTAAGAGAACTTGTATAGGTTATATGTTTAATCTTAAAGAAACTATTTAGAACAAGCTTAGTGTTCTGTGGCACTTATCTGTTATTACCATAACAAGTGATTGTTGAAAACCATTTCCTGTTCCTCTGAAACATTATTAAAATAGAGAAAGTCTTTCTACTCTGAGAATTCTTGTAGTAATATTGTAGGGATTATTAAGTTGCTTTCACTACTCAAAAGAATTACTTTACCGATGCTGATAACTTCCAGATTTGCATCTCTAGCCAAGATCCCTACTAAATACTGGATTCACACGTCCATTTGGATGTTCAGATGGATATTTCACAAGAACATCAACTTTAATAGCATGCCTAAATTTGGAAAGTTGACGAATTCTCTAGTTTTTTTTTTTTTTTTTTTCTGATGAAAGCATCTATCCTACACCCAATAACTTTTGGACAGTGGGAACACATCAGTTTTTCTTTAGGAACTCATGTCAGCAAACTTCTGTTGTCTTAGATTTCTCTCTCTCTCTCTTCCTCGCTCTCTTTCTTTGCTCCTTAAAAAAATCTCATTTCTTAAGGATCCTTTACTATAATAATGTTTCTATTTTTTTTTCTTTATAGTTGCTATTTGTCTAGTTAAGAATTTATTATTTATCACTTCATCTATTCCAGCCTTCTTAGTTGGAAATTTTGCTTTGCTCCTTTCCAAGTTAGCCTTTACAATTCCTCCACAATGATCACTCTCAACAGGGAAAGCTAATCATGATAAAACTATCCCCAGTCAATAATCTTCATTGTTTTACAGTTACTTAAAGAGTGTAACCCAGTTCCCTCACACAATAAAAAGATCCCATGTTGGCCACACTTCATTACATGCTCTTGTTGAACTCCTCTTCATGCCAATATATCTGTCGTCAACTTTATCAGAAAGATTTTACATTAGTTGCTTGGGTGCATGGGTGGGGATGCCTATACTTTATTTAAGTTTCAACTCAATGCCTTTCTGATTCTCCTTTCTGGCCCACTTATATACTTTCCCCCCAAATTTTCCAGTGCATTTTTTACAAATCTTTTTTTTTAATTTTAATATATTTTAAATGCTGGAACATGTATATATGGGTGTTTGTATATATGTACACATTATATAATATAGGTATATGCATACACATGTATATATACAGACGTATTTTACTATATTACATATATGTATGTGTGTATCTATGCATCTATATACATTTAATATAATTATATACAACAAGTTTATTGAGTTCAAAGTCTAGAGTTTTTGGAGGGAAGGTGGTTGTTTGTCTTTTCTTATTGTTTGACCTCTTAGAGCCCAGGACAATGCCTGCCGTATAATATGCATATAAGTGTTAAGTGAATGAGTAAATCAGTGAATTTAAAAATAATAGTAGTAAATATTTACTTAGCATTCAGTTAACTTCTCTCTGCTTTATGGAATGACATGAACCTTAACTTGATTTTACCTAGCATTTATGCCTCATTAATTTTTAATTATGTTATTGAGGACAAAAAGAAAGAAACAAAGCAACTTCAACAACCAAGACTTGGCAAATATCGGTACTCCACGAAGTGTCTCTGTAGATTTTAAAGTGAAACCAGTTTACCTTCAGGGATTAGTGTTAATTAACCCATCCATTGGTTTCTACAGATGTGTAATCACTGCATAGGAAATTTTGTATGTGTTTCTGAGATACAAGTGCAGATACATATATCCTTTCTTTACATAAGATGGCATCACATAAGATGCCTTTCCCAGAAAGGAGTGGCAGAGGGATGGGAGGTAAAGAACAGTAATGTGTTTATAAATTATAGCTTAATTTCAAACTGAGGAAGATCAATAGTGATAAATTCTGGTTCATATGTGACTTTGTTTCCTCAGAGTATAACAAGGTGGGAATACTTCCCAGTTGCTTCAGTGTTTATTCAAAGCTGGGTCATCTGAGAATTAATAAACAGCAGAGACTAAATGAAGTAAATAGAAAAAATACAATGGTTCATTCGCAAAAGGAAAATAAAATAGACTTACAGAATTAGTGAATGCTAATAAGTTGTATAGAAATAACAATGGTGAAACACCCAATTAATTATATACATAGTGTATTTGTGAGACATGACTCAGAAGGAAGTTAAGAGTTTTTTAGAGCATAAAAACCATAACCTAGGCAAATGGTAGCCAGATGAAGCATGTAAGACTGTTTCTGTTCTGAGCCTAGAGTGGTTTGTGGGGCAATTTGGAATGTTTCTGAACTTCGTCTTTCCTCTCTGGCCTTTCACTTCATACATAGATGAACAATCTTACTGAATTTCAGTAACAGTCACCCGCCTTTCTTTCCTTTTTCATTCTCTTTTTTTTTCTTTCCTATATATTTCTCTCTATATATTCTTTCTATCTAAATATGCCATGAGGGTGCATATTTGCTCATGGGGTGATTAAAAGATAGATCTAAATTTAAATAGTAAATATTTTCCTAAAGAACCGAGAACTGACCTTGGGTTCTTTAAGTGACTGGATATTTCCAGAAATGACGTTTTTGGAGTAAAAAAATATTAAGTAAATAGTGCTTAGTCACTTAGGAGGTAACATTCAATATATAAAATAAATTGTTTTTCATTGTGATTTTGGAACTCATAGTATTATTAGGACATATGTCCTTGATTAGTAACCTATCTTCCTCTGTCTTTCTAGCTTATAAAAGTAAATTAGAATCACATATTAATTTCAGAACCCTGGAAGGCATGCTGGAAAGTTGTTTTTACTGCTATTTTACAAATAAATATATCTAGGGTCAATAAAGTGAAAATTTGTCCCTAATTAGGCAATTGAGAAGTGGCCAGAGGAGTATTTGGTAGGAGATCTTCTGGGTCTAGATTCAGGCTCCTTGGGCAGTTGACCATTTCTCCAGGTACTTGTGAAGACGACATACGCTTTGAGAATGGTTGTAGGAAAGAGAATAGCTACAGAAAATGTATTCCTGGAGTTCTGCCTCTTGGCTTGTCCGTGGAAGGACCAGTAGAAAGAGCACTAGGTTTCTTTTTTTTTTTCCCTCCAGTAGAAACCAGTAGGAAAATATAAAAACAGTTGCGTGTTTAATACATAGTAAAGTAATAACGTGTTTAATACTTTCCATTAAGGAATATATAAAACAAAACAAAATCTTTCCATAATAAAAGCAGTAAAGGGGGGAAGAAAAACTGTTAGAATTCTTTCATATTGCTTTGGTCTTCCCCATTTAGTATATACTGTGCACATCATCCTATTTTATTATTTGTTATATTTATTATTTATCATTCTGTATTTTTGGTTTTAGCCATTTTTAATTATTAATTTTAGATAGGAATACAGTTTAGTAAGATACTTGATCATGCTTGTTTTCCCTGTCTGTAGAAGAATCTCAATTTGTTTTTATTGTTAGAATGTTTCAGGGCCAATTTTTGCCCAAGAACTATTTTGAGGACCATTATACATGATCATATTTTGTACTTTTATAAACAAATAAAGTATTTGCTGAATACAAAATTAAATACTCAAAGTTCTTTCCTTCAGTGGTTTATAAATATTAACTCATCACCTTATATCTAAAAATGCTGGTAAGAAGTTTAAAGTAAATCTTATTTTGTTCTTTTAAAAATGATCTTCTATTTATTTTTCTTTGACATCATAAATTTTATCATGTTTTGTACTTGGTGAGTCATTGTAATTTGAAAGCTTTCATATTTCTTTTATTCTTAGAAGATTGTGTTTATTAATATTTTAAGTATATTACCTCATTTTTTAAAATATTTTTATATTGGATCATCCAGGCATAAGTACATGTCTCCTCAGTATTGTTTCTGTGTTTTTATTACTTTATCTTTTTCCTCTATTGTTCTCAAAAGTTCTATGATCTAATCTTTAAACTCATTTATTTTGCAATTGTACCCATCCTATAACATTTCACGTATCTCTACTTCCATCTACTTATCTGTATCTCTCTCTCATCTGGCACTTGTTCTATAGATGACAGTCTATGATAACCTGTGAGGATGACGTATATAGAATATTAATGATACTAGATTTCATCTAAGATTGTCCTATGTTTTCTTTCTCTTATAGAACATTTCTATTTGATTCCCTTCATATTTCTCATTCTTTTTTTATTTTGCTTTTTTTTTTTTGCTGAAGTATACTAATTTTACTTGGTTTAAATTTGAGTCTATTGTTTTCAATACTTCTGCTTCAGATGGAAAACACTTGTTAACTTTCTTTAGAGGATTTTTTTCTGGTATCTAGTTATTTTGGTGTGAACTTGTCCTTGGAGAAGTCAGCTATCCCACACATGGTACAAATTCTGAAGCCCAGGCTCCAGTCTGTGTTTGTCCTGCTGAATTTAAAGACACAGAAAGAAGAGAGGCATAAGCATCACACACGTAATACAGAACTTTTGTGCCACTCTAGCAAGTAACTCCTTGGGTTAGGTTTTTACCGTTAACCCTTAGAAGCAGCAGTTTCATTTAAAATCTAAAAATCCTTAGAGGTTAGAATGAGAACAGCACAGATGAAAATACAGAAGGCAGCTAGATAGGCACACATATTTTCATCAGTTCTTCCCCCCACAGGGCTGCCTGATATTATATTTAGTTAGCTCACAATTTGGGCTACTGCTGTCAATTTCAGCAGTGAAGGTGCATGCAGTGATTTTCTGAAGGCAATGTGAGGCAACATCAAAACTCTACAAGCCTCATTTCAGTATATCCAACCCCTGACCCACTGGCTGACCTCTGTACCACATCTTCCAAATTAACAGCAAGATAATCTAAACACCTTCATAGATTTTAGGACAGTCACCCTTTAAATTGAGGGTACAGGGTAAGAACCAGGGAGAATCATTTTACTAAGGCCTAGTGAAAGTTAATGATGAGAGTGGCTGTGTAAGTTTATAGGTGTTTTCTGTACAAGAGTTTAGCTCCAAATTACAAGTAAAAAAATCAACCACTTGTTCCATAATATATGTATTTATATTTGTGTTTGTGGTTATGAGGACCTCAAAGAGACCCCCATCCTCTTGTCTGAGTCTAAAGGCAATACTGAATTTTTCTTTCAAATATCACTTTCAACTTGAAGCATGCGTAGCAATGTTCAACACATGGTAATTAACAAATATATGATTTTTGAATGAATGCTATTATTATCATAATGTAAATTTAGGTATAATGTCTACTAGATATTCAGATTTTAAATTCTGCATTGTTAATATTCATACAATTTTGTGTTGAGAGACAATCCTCCATGGTTCTCTCACATGCTTGCATCTCTTGCAAACAGCAGCACTGACTGCCTTTTGTTCTATCTTTTCTGAAATGTTTGCACAACAAACAGCCTTGGAAAATAGATAGTATCTCCCTTTGGAGCAAAAAGTAGGTTTACTTACTCTTCAGTTATAATAAAAATAATGTCTCCCTCTAGAGTAAAGGATACACACGTTAACTTCCATTATAAGAGATCACACTCCCTAATACTCACCCTTGTCCTCTGTACTGCAGCCCGTCGTGTGTGGAGATGTCACTGGCCTTCTTCATGTTTCCCTGTGGGTAATGGTGCATAAGGGAGACAAAACTTTCTGTCCTTGATCAAACTCCGGCTAGATTCTTGTAAACTCTCTCCTGAAGTGAGCCCTGACTTTTGCGCTTCCGTGTTCATCTCTGTATTGTCCACTCTAGCAAGAATCCTGCCATGTCAATTTAGCTGGAATCCCCCATCCTTGATATCTGATCACTCGCAGTATTTGATCAGACACCTTATCTTCCACAGTCCCCTAGGTGATGTCTGAAACCCTGGTCTGCTTTCAGCAAGGATGCTGTTAGATCAGTTTAGCCAAAATCCTCCCTTATCTCTGATTTTTCTTCTTAGTAGTTTTCCATCCTCTAAAGTTCCCTGCCCAACCTGCTTCTTAATTAAATTCCCACTTTTCTTTGTTGTATTTGGAGTTGAGCCTAAGCTTGCTCCCTTACAAAACACCATTGCAGTTGTCTCTATACCTAAAAATGAACCTTCACTCTTATCTGACACACACCATACACAAAAATTAAATTCAAATGAATCTTGGACCTAAATATATGTGCTATGAAATTTCTTTAAAAATTATATGAGGTTTGTGACATTGGGGTAGACAAATATTTCCTAACTAGAAAACAGGTTTATCTACGTATCTATCCAGATATATTTAACATACAACCCACCAATTCTGCTCTTAGTTATTTACTCAAGAAAACACAAAAATATGTTCATATAGACTTGTACAAAAATGCAATCTAGGCAGATATAGATGGATATATAGATGATAGAGAGGTAGATATATATATTTTTTTCCAATTGGAAAAAAATATATATATTATATATCTCTCTTTCACAAAACTCCTATATTTAAAAAAAATGTATATCTTGCAAGTCAATAATAATAAGGTCAACCATTCTGATTGAAAATAGGCAAAATAGTTGAAGAGATAGTTCACAAACTAAAATATATGAATGGCCCCAAAGCAACTGAAAAGACATTTAAAAGAACATTAGAAATTAATAAAATGCAAATTAAAGCCCCAATGAGATATTACTATACACCCACCAGAACGTTCAAAACTAAAAGACTGAAAATATCTGTAAGCCCCCGCCTGAAGGCTCTAGAGAATAAGCCATGGGCTGAACTGATAAACAAGCTGTGAGGAATGTCATGTATCCAGTATGGATGGCTGGATAGCCAATGATTGGTAAGATCCTCAGAGGAAGACAACCTAAGACAGGCACAGCCGGCTGGATGAGAGATGGCCTACTTAATGAAGTTTTGTGACGGACTTTAAAACAACCTGTCCTTGATCATGTAACATCCTGTGCTTACTGCAGGAACTTGGGGACCTATTTAGATTAAGATTATTAACATTGTCATAACTTAGATGATATGTGAGGCATCGTGCATGTCCTATATAAACCCTTTGCCAAGAATCAATAAACAGAGAACTGCTTTGTTACTCTCTGCATGGTGTTCATGTGTACATGATATCGCACTACCGACATTATCTAGTGTCCACATTTTCATTACTTGTTGGTAGGAATGTAGCCAATTTCTTACATATATACGCTTAACATACAGTCCATCAATTCCACTCTTATTTATAGCTTCAAAAAAAACTTCCAAAATATGTCCCTACAAGAGCTTGTACAAAAATATTTATAAAAGGCAGAAATTGGAAACATCCCAAATGTGTGTCAGTAGGTAAAAGGATAAATAGATTGTATTGTATCTAAACTTGATTGACTGTCCCAAAATAATTAGGAATGAACTACTGATTCACATAACAACATGGATGAATCTTAAAAATATGCTGAGAGAAAAATGCCAATCACAAATAAGTGATCCCTGGATGATTCCATTTGCATGTAATTCTAGGAAAGATAAAAACCAATTTACAGTGACAAAATTCAGATCAGTGACTACCTGGGGCTGATGGTGTGAAGACTTACTGCAAAAGGACATAAGAGAATATTTTGGGTTGATACAAATATTCTATATTTTGATTGTGATGGTGGTGTTTATTTGGCAATACTCATTGAACATTTATGCTTAAAACATATTTTATTATATTGGATTATACAGCAAAATTTTATTATTGAATAAAAAGCAAATTGAATTGGTTTATGTCAGTAAAATGAGAGGTCCAGAGAAAAATTACAAAGAGGACTATAGAGTTCTTTTCAATAATTTGTTGGTGGTCAATAAAAAACTTACATATGCTTTGCTTTTTATTCTTAACACAATCAAAACACAATTTAGAAGAAATGGAAGGTTACTACTATGTAGCCGAAAAGAGCAGAGTATGCTAGAGATAGCATCCTTTAAATAATTATACAGCCATAGGAGAAATGTAGACATAAAGAAATAATGAGAATACCAAGATGTATATTTTTGTATTTGTTTCTTATTTTCATATCTGTTTCCTTTGGTGAGACTACAACAGTCTGAGGCTAGAGAGCTTTTTCTCACATTTGTCCCCAGTGCTTGGCACACTGCTTAAGACATAGTAGGAAATCAAATAATGTTTGTCACTTTAATGGATATGTCAGCATCTGATTTTAGAGCAAATACTATTTCTTGGCATTACAAGCACAGTTTCTTTTAGGACCCATTTTAAGAAATGGTGTCAGTTAAATTGTCCAGATTTACCTTCATTATGTACAGGCATTCATCAGCTGCTAAGACCACTTATGGGTCACCAGAGAAGTCCACGTGCACTGGCACCTGGCACAGAGTTGTTGTGACTCCATGTGTTCGGCCATCAACCCAACAGAGTTTCAGAGCAGTGGACAACATCTGCAACAGTTGGTTCTCAGACAAGACTCACAGCTGGAGATAAGAAGAGGATGCGAAGATGAGCAATTTGTAGCAAATAGTTATATTGTGCATACTCTGAAAGGAATGACACAATAATGAGGTTTTCCTGTTATTTTTCATCTTGCCACCCTCACGTCAGTGCTCATTGCACTTTTTACAAGTTATAAAATTGACAGAGAATTTGCTACAAATTGCGTAGCTTTTCAGGATAGGCAATTTTGAGATCATTTTCCTGAGTAGCTATAGAAAAAAAACCATGATGAGTAATATGTTCAGAATTGACAAATTATCAAAATTACCAAAGAGACTTGCACTGTGACCAGAAAGTAGCCTTAAATTATGGGCAAAAATATGAAATGTGGATTAAATGGAAAGAATTTTTTTTTAAGTCAGCCTAAGAAAATAGAGTGAAAATTTAACCCTTCACTAATATCTTTACATATATATGAGGAGTTACCAAAGCTTCTAAAACAATGATTAGTACGACTGAAGTGACTCATCTTAAAACTTAATTGGGTTATATCTGGGTCATATTATCTTGCATGTGGAACTGAACTGGTAAACCAGGATTCGACCACCCTGATTTAAAGACTCAAATTTGAGAATGTAGCTTCCAGACATAAAAGTAATCTCCTTCAAATAGCTCTTAGAGGGGAATGAGACCGTTTTTAACAGTCAGGTTTTCATACATTGTCACAATCTTGCTTAAATCACTTGAATTCTCTAAACAAGCATTTGAAGTTTATTTTAGAATTTTTCTGAGACACCTCAATTTTCATTCAACTTGTCATCTCTGGGGGGAATGAGAAAGGAGAAAGGGCAAGGCAGGCCACCAGCAAAACTGAAATGCAGGGGATGTGTGTTGTCGCTGCCACATCTCTGTGCTCATAGATGTCATCACATCAATGCAACATGTTCACCCGTCTCCCCCAGTGCCTTTCACCCAAACCACTCTGCTCGTCTCACCTTCTAAACCTGCTATCTGCAGAGGATCGGGAGAAATTCATTCCCAGGTAGGCACACGTGACTTCTACGTCTCCACATGCTGCTCTTTTCAGAATTCATTTGTTGTTACGGAATGTAGATTTCAGCTGAAGGAGTAAAGCTATAATTGTGTGATATCAGCTATTAGTGACTTTACAAGTTTCTGGTACAACCATGCATGTGGCTGTCTGAATCTATTCATTATTAAAAGAGTGTTATCTCATGAAAATGAGACTACCAAGAAAGGACTCAAATTGGATAATCGTCATACCATGTATATATTCAGGGACAGATGACCCAGGTAGTAACCTCATTCTCAGTAGCTCCATTTCATTTACACAAGTTATTTGATAAAATCTTAAACTGATTTTTACCATAGGAGTGCAGATTTTTATCTTCTGAATATGTTTTTTAGCAAAAACTTCTATATTTTAAGACAACATTAGAAGAATGATTGAACAACATTTTGAAAGAAGAAATACAGTATTATTTTCTTCCAAAATATATAGGGATAAAGTATAAATTGTAGATAAATAAAGAATTGAAGAAGCTAGACTGTCTCAGTGAAATCCTGACAGCATGATGACTATTAGTATTGTGACCTTGGGTAGATTATTACATAAGCCATCTGTGCCTCATGGCCCCGCTCGTAAAATCCTCACTTACCCACTTCAGTAAACTAGGGGTAGCAGCAGAATACACGTCATTGAATTCTTGGGAGAATAAAATGTGCTAATCCATGTGAAGTGTGTCACAAGTGCCAGAGAGAGACGAAACACTGAATTAATGTTAATTCGTATTTTTTCTGGGCAGGACACTTTCAAAATTGAGTGGAATGGACATAGCTACTAGCTGCTGAAAAACTGAGACGACTGAGGAAGTAAACCTGCATTAACGGCTAATAAGCAGCTGAGATAGGACTTGCACTTAACATTTCTAGGCCAAGATGTCTTCTTGTAAAAGCCACAGTTGCTACCCCAAGAGATCTCTATACCGCTGAGCTCTCAATGAAGTGAGGGGTCTTACAAATGAAAGCTTCTTCATGACATACCAAGGATTCTAAGGTACCAGACACACTAGACTTTATTTAGGGATGTGCCTGTCCTCCAAATCTGATGAGCTCGCTGTGGCAATTGCTGGCTGAATGTGACCGCAAACTTTCAAAGACCTGTAAGCCAGTTACACACCTTTCTGTGCTCAGCACTTGTAAGAATCACATTTAGATTCCAGCTGCGGTCTGAGAAAACTAAGTTAATAAGACATTACCAAGCTCAAAATGTATCTAGGAAATTGAGTTAAACTTTGATGTGAAGGTTAAATTGACCTTTAACAGAAGTGTTCTCTAATTTTTCTTCTTTCCCTTTTCTCTTTGTGCCTTGTCTCAATCTACCCTTCTGTTTCTCACTGTCTAAGGGCATTGTTTTCATCTTTTTTCTAAGACTTTCTCTCTTTCATTGTCTTTCTTTCAACCTAGCCTTTACGTATCTTGTTTTCTTTAGAACCTTTATTCTGTGAACTATCTTCCCACAGTATCTTACACTTTGAGTGTTACATTTCTATTATATTTCACAGCCCTGGGAGCTTAGTAGGTTTTAAGGAACACTTGTTTAAGATTTTATAATTTTATGTCTTGAGAGGTGTCTAGAGATTATTTAGTTCACCTCTTTATTTTACCTATTAGGCTGCAAAAGTTGAGTAATATTTTTAAGGATAAACTGTTAGGGGACTACCTAATTCACTTCTATTTCTGTAATTCTATTGATATATCTTATTTGATCATTAACGTCTTTGTCATATTTACATCCACTTAAACTCTTGGTTTGGTATCTGCTTTAGTAACTATTGTTGTCTACCATTATTTTTTGTACTTACATATTTTGCCAATTAGAGAGTATATTGCTGACATACTCCCATGTTCTTTTTAAATTAAGTGTCTGTTTTTTGTTATTGTTCTTAAAAAGACATTGTGGTCAAGTTTTTTGTTTGTTTTTTGTTTTTCATTTTTTTAATTAATATGCTTTCATTTCTAAAGCAGTTTTAGGTTCTCAACAAAATTGAGCAGAAAGTACAGAGTTTCCCTATAACTGCTTCCCCAACATATGCATAGCCTCCCCTACTATTGACAAGGCACACAGAGTGATATATTTGTTATAGCTGATGAACCTATATTAATGCATTATTGTCATCTAAAGTCCATAGTTTACATTAGGGTTCACTCTTGGTGTTGTGCATTCTGTGTTTGCAAAAATGTAGAATGGTAAGTATCCACCGTTACGATATCATACAGAGTGGTTTAACTGACCTGAAAATCCTCTGTGTTGCTCCTCTTCATCTTTTCCTCTCCCTGGCAACCACTGATCTTTTTACCATCTCCATAATTTTGCCTTTTTCAGAATGTCATATAGTTGGACTTATATAGTATGTAGCCTTTTCGGATTGATTTCTTTCATTAGTGATATGCATTTAAGCTTCCTCCATAATTTTTAATGATTTAATAGCTCATTTATTTTTAGTACTGAATAATATTTTACTGTATGGATGCAGTATGTTTTCTCCATTTGCCTCCTAAAAGACATCTCAGGTGCTTCCAAGCTTTGGCAATTATGAATAAGGCTTAGTAGGAGAGTTTCAGGTTTCCCACGATTAATTGTGATGTTAGCTGTAGGTTCTTGGACATTCTTTATCAAGTTGAGAAGGTTCCCTTCTATTCCTAGTTTACTGAGATTTTTTTTTAACCATGATTGGGTGTTGGATTTTTCTCAAATGCTTTTTCTGCATCTATTGATAACATCATGTGATTTTTCTTCCATAGCTACTTTTTGTGATGGATTTTATTAATTGATTTTCAGATGTTGAGCCAGCCTTGCATTACTGGGGTAAACCCCACTTAGTCTTGATATATCCTATTTTTATACATTCTTGGATATGATTTGATATTTTGTTGAGGAATTTTGCATGTGTATTTATGAGGTTATTGGTTTGTAGTTTTCTTTTCTTCTATTGTCTTTGTCTGGTTTTGATATTAGGGTAATGCTGACCTCATGAGTTAGGAAGTATTTTCTCTGCTTCTATTCTTCTGAAAGAGATTGAAAGGAATTAATATATTTTTTTCTTAAATGTTTGACAGAATTCACCAGTGAGCCCATGTGTGCCTGGTGCTTTTCTGTTTGGGGAAGTTATTAATAATTTATTCAACCTTGTAATAGACCTAGGGCTATTCAGATTGTTTACTTCTTCCTGTGTGAGCAGCCTCAAATTTTTATGCATACTTTTTCTTTCATATATATATATATATATGTATATATATATATATACACACACACACACATATGTGTGTATATATATTCTCTACTCTCACTATATTTATTTGCTGTAAATAAATCTGTAGAAAACATGGTATACATATCAAAGACCTAAATATATGTAGATGTTGCATATATTTTTATGTTTGATGAAGGAAAAATATAGCATGTCATTTTCTGTCTTCTCATAGAAAAAAGTTTTGTGGAAGGATATAACAGAAGGATTTTAGTGATGATAGTGATGGTGGTGGTTGTAGTTGTGTATACTGAGATATTAGAAACTAAAAGGAGACCTGTAGGTAAGTATTAATTATGCAGGTCAGGAGTGAAGGGATACTGGAAGAGAATTCAGCAGTTCAAGTGGAAGAAATAAATAACACATGTAAATTTTAAGGCCTTGAATTTTGTAAACATTAAAGACTACTATAGCTTTTATTCATCTAGAAGACATAGTGCTAAAAATAAAGTTTAAGAAGTAAGCATGGGAAGATCATTCTAGGCCACAGTCTATATTAAGGATTTTGCAGTACATTATAAACTGAATCTGAGGCTATTTTGAAGAGTTTTAGTTGGTGGAGTGAACTTATATGATTTATTCATTTAAAAAAAAAAAGATTGCTGTAGGTTCTGTGTGAAAAATAGACAGAGGTGGGGGAGGAGGAAAAGCACTGGAGAGTTTGCATCTCTTTCCATGTACAGGAGCTAAATAATTTCCACATAGAAAGGCCTGTCCTGCAGAGACTTGTTCATTGTTCTTCAGAAAACAGCATTTTGTTATTAGTAGAATTCTTCATTACTGCAAACAGTAAACAACTGTGCAAATCTATAGAAATAAAATGTTCCTAAACTGAATGCATTAGGAATTGGAAATTAGAATTCAGTGATGTCTAGAATCACCAAAATATGAAATATTTTATCTGATAATGTGAGTAAATAAACAGTTCAATTGTCAGAATTTAAAACCTATTTAAATTTCAAGAGTAATCTTTAGGAAATTAATCTTCCATGACACTAGTTATTATCCTAGGAATGTGAATACATTATCCCAATGAGTATATTATGATCTTCTCACTGGAAGGTCTGTGTTCTCCTAGAATGGAAAAAAAAAAGAGAGACAGAGAGAGAGACTAAAAAGTAATTTTAAATAATCGGATGAGGGTGTCAAATTAGAGATTTCAAGATGTAAGTCATTCTTGGCAATGATATAAACCACCCTGGGTAGCCATCTTTGAGTTCGGGTAAGGCATGGATAAAATTTACATTTGCTATCTGCAGATGTCATTAACAACTGTTCATTCATTTGTTTACTCTACTAGCACAATAAAGACTTACCTCAAGAATATTTTATTATTTTATTTATCTTTTGATCATAAAGATTGTGTCTTGGATTAGGCGAGGTGATGAAGCATGTACTTAAATTATTGCAGAGTATGTTTCAGTAAGAAATCTGGTTCCAGTGACTGATAATACTGGCAGGTATTCTCTAAGGTAATTAATCATCATCCTTTATTTTTAGTAGTGACTAATTCACATTGTCAGAGATAGACTGTGGTTTGGCATGTGATAAAGTGATTTTAAACTATTCTTCCTGATACTGCAGACAATTTCAAGTAATTATGACATGTTTTGTGAGTCTAATTTTTAGAGAAGATGAAAGGAATGGCCTGTACAAGCATGAGGGACTGCCTTATTTTCTTGTCATTTGGATATTATATTGTTTTTATTAATGCTACTCTGATATTGCTAAATTAAATCATATTCTAAAGGCTATAGCAGTGACTGTTTTCCTGTATGGTATATTTTTAATTTTTAATGTAGCATGGCTAATTTAAGTTTATTGTAAAATGAAAAAAAAGTTCAAAAGTAACTCAATAATAAAATACTAAATGAGAGCTAGTGTTTATAAATAAAATTTTCTACTGAATTTTTATTTTAATCCAAGTGTCATCGATTCCATTTTGCCTTATATAACCTCTAATTTAGTAACAAAAGAATGTAACCAGTCATCAGAAATGGCTGGTTACATTACAAGAAGAAGAAAAAGAAAGAAAAAATGGCATAATGGCATTGTTTTACAGTTGGATGCAAATTCATTTCCAAGTAAATTAATCTTTTGCTTTTAATTTAGTGGAATTTTTCCTCTGAGGCATTTGCACTTTGTCAGTTCTTCACTAAAGCAGATATATGTTGTACAGTGTAATATGATTTCCTGACTGGATTTCAAATTAACCTTTTTCTATCAATTCTAAAATACAATACTTGACCACTTAAGGTACTGCTAACACCTCACAAGTTCAATATGTTATTAAACTTAAAGTAAATCAACGAAGTTCATATTAAGATCAGATTAAAGATTTACACTTGGTAAAAGGTTAAGCAAATCTCCATGCTTTTTGATATTTTTAATTTGCATCTTTAATAAGCTGTAGCATCCACAGAGCTGCTGGTTTCATTTCTACATATTTCAAAATAGGAAAACTTGTTCTTTTCCCCACAGTGTCAAATTATTCTAGGTTGGAAGTTAAAAGTCTTCAGCATACCAACCTGTTTACATCATCAATGCCTTCATACTTTAAAGCCCTTCAGCCTTGAGGATGGTACTAGAAGACCTCATCCTAGTTATCATCATCTCTCTTAATTGTCTAATGCCTCCTCACTCACTGTTGCTGACTGACCTTGTGCTTTTTGACCTGGAAGCAGAAGTCCCTATTGAGTTCCTTACCCTAAAGAAAGTGACTAGACGTCAGTAGAAACTTGAGTATTAATTCCTTCAGGTCACCAGAGGATTGCTCTGTAAATTTTTCTACTGAGATAATGTAGCTTTCAAAATTGTCATTTGCTCCCTGAGGGTGATTTAGACAATGGAGCAGTCTGTGATTTAAATTTTCTTCAATGGCTAAATTACTCCTTCCCACGCTAGGTGTTAAAAGATGCACTTGAACATGGACTGTTTTGGGTCGCTGAGGCATCCTAGAGCCAATGTGCAGCAAGAGGGTATTCGAGCATATTAACTCTTCAGACTATTAGGGTGTCTTTTCATCTGCACAAGTCAATGCACTCTCCAAACTACTTAATTTTCCACCAGAGAATTTTCCAATCTAGCCACGATGAAGAGTTAAGTGTTTCTCTTTTTAAAGGCTTTGCCCCAACAGAAAAGATGTGATTCCAAATGGAAGTTCTTAATAAGAAAGCTTTTTATGGGTTTTTTGGGGGGATTTTTTGGTGGGTTAAAGTGTGCACTAGGGATCTTCATGCATATTCATAACTGTTTGTGTTTGTGAAAATTGTCTGTTCTTCAAATTCACCACTAGGCTTCTAGTTTCTTATGCTGTTGTAGTATACATTTGGAGCAACATTTTTCTTTTAAATAGAATTTGTACTTGTGAATTCAAGGCAAAAGAAGAAATTACGATCCAAATGGTTTCGTAGAGGCACTATCCTATTAGGCTGGCAGTGAGACACTAACTGTTGTACTTGAAGGCAAAGTCAGATAACATGCTGAGATAACCAGTCAAGGGAGTTATTATTAAGGCCAAATATAAAGTGAGCCAATGACATGCAGTCCATTTACAACAGTAGGTACAATGTCAAGTCTAGCATAACTTTATTTTTTTAACACTAAGTATTAACTAGACACCAAGAACTTAAATATTTGTTTGAGTTTGAATGACATATTGAAAGACAAATGACCATGGAAACTAAGTACATATTTTTAAAATAGATAAAACAGGGAAAAGTTAAACTGTCCAAAACGTCTGTATCTGTATACTGAGAGCCAAAATAATACATATACGCATGGGAGGGGAGAAAATGGTAAAGGAGAAAAAAAAATGTTTGTGTCACTTTTTCACTTGTCTTCATAATCTCACTGCTTTAGGTATAAAAATAATGGTTTTAATTCAGTTTCAGTTACTTCCTTAATATCTGAAGATCTTTTACAAACAGATCCTTAAGAAAACCCTCTATGTACCTTCCAGTATTCAAAGTAATCTTATTTATTAGATGGCAAAGGTAGTCTCAAATTGGAACTCATCATGAAGGAAACCCTAAATTCTGGATGTTAGCATGTCTACGGTAGTATGTGGGTGTGGGTATGTGTTCTTTGGGGAAAGAGCGTGTTGTGTAGTGGTTCAGGTGTTGGCCTCTGAAACCAAACCAGCAGGATTCAAAGCCCACTTCAGTGTCTTGGTATCAGAATGACTTAGTCAGCAACTGTCTTATGCTTAAGTTGTCTCATTTGCAAAATGATGATAATCTAGGGCCTGACTAACCTCACAGTGTTGTTATGAGCATGAAATGAGTTAATATATGTGAGGCATTTAGAACAGTGCTTGGCACATAGAAATCAGTTATTAAGATGTAAAAAATGATAAATGTTAGTACAAATTCTAAATAGTTTCCTATATTTTGTTTATTCTGTGATTATTTTGATTTCAGTGACATTCTCAGATTTCATTACACAATTCAGGTCACATTCTATGGCCCAAAAAAAGTCTTCCTTGTTTTTTCCTGATCCAAAGTAACTTTTTTTTCCGCTAAACTTCTGGTCACACAAAGTCTGTACCATGCTTAGTTATACAATGCCCCTTCAACATATGTCAAGTTTTAATACCTGCTATCATTTCATTGTGTCTTAGATGAAAACTTTGTCCCTCTTGGCTCCAATGAAAGTCCATTTCTTCTTATACTGAACCTTGTGAAAATGAACAGGAGGACACTATCATCTATATAATCATATACTTGAAATTTAAAGTCAGAGCCTTTGTGTTTTCCTTTTTGGTGACCTAAGTACAACATAGAACGAGTACTGGCAATGTTTCCTCCCCAAAGTGTTTTACTCTATTCTTTAAATACCATGTACCCCACCCTGCCTTTGAAATGCCCTCATCCTATTCTCTGGTTTTCTCAAAACAGCTTTGTCCCCTCCTTTCCGAGGACTAGCGTAAGCCACCAAGGATCATATGTTCCACGCGGGGTGATACCTGCTTCACCTTCCTGTCCAGAGTGATGGTCCCAAATGATAGTACTTTTTGTCTCTTGATACATGTCTGACATGTTTCTCTATAACCAGGCAGAAGACAGTATGTACTCAAGCTTTTTGTTTGTTTGTTTGTTTTTTACTTAAGTAAACATTTTTACTTGTATAGAGGAGGAAAGAAACTTTTTCCTCTACCTCCTTGATTTTCCAGCCGGGGCCCTGGAAATTAAACTGGCAAAAGGCAAATTGGCAGGAAAGAACTCCCAGAGTTTATTAACATGTGCAGCATGAATACACATGGGAGAAACTCAGCTAGGAATATCCCAGAGGAGTGGTTAGAACGTGGGGTTTATAGCTTTATATATAGCATCTTAACAAAGAACAATGAATTTGTAGAAAACTGGTAAGACAAAGAAAAGGGTTTTAGGCTGTTGAGGTAGCAAACAGTGGGAAGGTAAATAAATATAGGAGAAGAAACTAATGAAAGATAAGGTTATTTTAGTAAGATCTGTTGGGTAGATTCCTTTCAGTACCGTATCTGGGCTAATGAGATTCTAGAGTTGTTACAGGTCATTAGGAGTCTAAGCCTCCTTTTTAGGCAAATAGGGGGCTTTTTTTGATATCTGCTGTTTCACAACTATCTTCAGCTTAAAATAATCCTTATGTCAGAGTGTCATATTTTGGGGTGTCAGAGTCGTTCCCTTACAATATTCTGTACCTATAGGTATTTCATGGACGTTAATTGATATAATATGTTTAATTGATACACAGGCAAACCTACACTAAGCAAAATTATAAAAAAAACCTAGCTTTGGCACCCTCTATTGTATTCACTTTTACATCATGTATCAGCTAAAGAATTAAATGGGCACTAGATTTCACATTTCTCACATAAGCACAGGAATGGTGATAAAATTTGGTTTGTAGTCTGTGGCCTACTAGGGCCCTTGGACCCAAAGTATGAATGGGTTCAGTTCTTTGGTTAGATCACAAGGAAGACTGTAGCTACTCTTGACAGCTGCTAATGTCTCTGAAAGTGGGATGTAAGTAAAAGTAGGATTTCTTAGAACAGTTGCGTAAATATCAGCTTTAGAAAATGAGGAGTCATGGAGTTGAGGCCAAAGAGGAACACTAAAAGCAGGTCCAAATTAAGACAAACAGGACTAGTACTGGACCACTCTGCCAGAGACATTGGACCTTTTCCCTGGAATGAGTGCAGTTGTTGAGAACAGACTACAAAAAACAAAATAGTTTTGAAAACTAAGGAAATAGCCATCTGTCCTTAGTGATATAATTTGAAAGTAAATTGAAATATGATTTTCAAAAAATAAAGACTTTGCAGTTTAAAAAACAACAGAAAAAAAACTTGAGTTCCCATCTTGCCTCAATTAATATGTGATCATCTATAAATTATTTCATATATCTGCACCTCCTTTGAAAACAGTGATAATAATGAGTTTTTTATTATCTGAAGTGTTTTTTGAAGAGCAAATGAAATAAGATATGCAAAGCACTTAATAGAATGCTTTCAAAGAAATAAGTGCTTAATAAGTAGTAGCTAGTAATGTTTTTTGTAATCATTGCTAGTATTACTGGATTTCTACCTGTATTAAAGGTTAAGCAAATATTTTAATCTAAATTACTGACTCCTGAGATTAGATGAAATTCAAATTTTAAAATAATCTTATCAATAATCTGTGGATAATCTTTTTCTTCCTTAAGTATGATAACATATATAGAGGAAACATCTTGAACAGAGGGCAGTTTGTTATATTTTAATTCCTGTCCCTTCGCTTATCTTGAGTCAGCACTCCCTCAACATTCACAATACAGTTGTGTTCATAATAACGTTCTAGAAACTAGAACTCTAGCTCTTAAGATTGAGGTTTTAATCTTAAAATTAAGGTGGAGAAGTAGACTGACTCGTAAGTGCTTCTTGCTTCTGCACCTTCCAGTAAGGTCAGGAGACCGTCCACTCCAGCTATACTAACAGAAAATGTCATTTAAAGAATTGTTAACTAGGTGCTGGAGAGCTAAAAAGGCAAAAAAAGATACACCATGGTATTACAGATGTAGTAATTGCAGGAAATAAGAGTGAAGAAAGAAAGGGAGGAGCTGTGCCAACTCAGGATTCAGACTTCTCCGAGGAGGGGTGTTGCCCTGCTGGTGGTCTGACCTCAAATGCTTGAACTTGAGGTGCTCAGATAAATGAGGGGCCTGTGGAGCCCAGATCGGCCAGACCTCTGAGGAAGAGGAGCTGGCTGGCTAGTAGCTATCAAGAGGAGGTGAACTACGGCAGATCCTTGAAGTATAGGGAAGGCCTGCAAACTGAAATTACGTTCTCTTACTGTAACCAATACCCTGCTGAGCTGAAGAAGCACTGTGGCGGTGATGCTACAGGAAAACAAACCCAAGGGAAAGAACAAGTCCCTTCTTCTTCCTCAAGCCTCCCAGTTTCTCACCACTGCCCCTGCTGCGTGGGACTTAAGAGCCATCAAAGAAGAAATGTGGTTTGCAGAGCCCCAGTCCCGCATCACAAAATAGAATATAAAAGAGTGAGTTTGAAAATAAGAGACAATAAAACAGGAGGTTCTGAAATATTTAGTGATATGAGAATATTTTGTTATTTTTGAGTTCACAATATGGATGTGATGTTTTCCCATAACGACATTTCTGAATTATATTATCTTCTAAACAAAAGCAACAGTAGAATATAAAAATACTTTGATCTGATGATAGCAATATTCTTAATAAATGAAGCAGGATTACTCCCAAAGGCCAATCAAAAGTCTGTTCAGAAGCTTGTTCAAGAGGGATGAAAATAAATATTCTACCAGCAAAAGATCAAATCCAGTTTAAAAAAAAAAACACAAGTCATAGAAATAAAATTACCTAACTCATTGATAAATATGTTTTACTTTTAACAAGATAAATAATATATATCAACATTTTCATGAATTCTTTTGCATTTCAATAGATATTATTTTGTTTAGATTTTTAGTTTACTTTTAGTCAAATATTAGAATATTTAAATTAGAAAAATGCATAAGGAAACAGCATTTTAGGAAGGTAACTTTTTTGTCACATTTCCAAACTCTATTAAAGGATATATCATATTTTCAAAATATGCAAGACATTTGCATATAATTCTATACTTATCTCATAGTATTATAATTGTGTATTTATCTTTGCATAATGACAAGCTCTTGGAATGGAGAAATTCATATATGCAGTTCATAACTGACAATAAGCAAAAATGAATTGAAAATTTGAGACTATCTTTGTGATAGCACCAGAATCTAAATCAGTTTGATTCTAGCATATTTATAAAGAAACATTATTAAAATTTAATCTTACGGGAAAACTATGAGTATGTTAGGTTTCAGGCAGTGCACCTAAAATAATTTAGAATTTGTATCTCCCCATGCGCTGTATATTAAAATTGACTTAATGTGTACTACTGCATTTTGTTACATTTGATACTAATCCTTTTCCCAATCTCAGATAAACACCAGTTTCTAAACATTTTAAATAGAAAATATTTTTTTCCTCAAGAGTGAACATTTCTCATTACCCATTGCAATCTTTCAGATCACTGAGAAAAGGAATGGACTTACTAAAATTCCAGAGTAGGGATCCAGACAAACCTGAAAGCTTATTTTAAAAAGTTGTGAGAAAAGATTTTTAATAGAAGCAGTGCAGAATGAATATGCTATCATCTAAATTCAGCTAGACCCCACACAAGTGCCAGAACAGCACAGGAG